>NW_028274823.1:9030178-9342500 GCF_037043125.1 Eumetopias jubatus | reverse complement strand
ATTAAGGATAATGTCCACTGAGGAAAGAAACCCCAGAGACACAAAATCTAATTAATGAACAGCCACTAGGAAATGGCAGCTAATGATTTACGCAGGATGGTGAGTTATAGATGCCACCTACAATCCACTTTTGGTATCTAGCTAACCACAAAAAAGGAGTGGAAATGTGACCATTAGTGGGCTAACTGAATCAGTGGGGACAGCCCCAGTGGATCATGAAGGCCAGAGATCCCAGCAGGGCTGGCCTGTCAACATTGGTTCACTAACCAAGGGGATAGCTCTCAGGTCTCCACTGACTTTGTGTCCCAGGGACTCAGCAGCCCAGAGCCACCGGGCAATCTCCCAACTCGTTTAACAGTGACTTTTAGTCCAGCCTTGCAGATCATCTCCCACTGACCAATCCACTGTTTTATAACCAGCCTGCCTCTGCCACAGGAAAGAGTCCATCACTGACAAAAAACAGACGGGTTAAGTTAATACATACTTGCAAACACATACACATAAAGCCAGCATTCGCATTTGGGGCCATTTACTTGAGGACTTGCTTTAGGCAACTGGCTAAAGGCTGGAAGTGACTGGTTTGTTTTGTTTTGTTTTTAAGATTTTATTTATTTATTTTAAAAAGAGAGAGCATGAGCAGAGTGAGGGGCAGGGGGAGGGACAGGGGGGAGGGAGAGGAAGAGGGTGAGAGTCTCAAGCAGAGCCCACGCTGAGCACAGAGCCCGACTCAGGACTTAATCTCACAACCCTGAGATCATGACCTGAGCCGAAACCAAGGGCTAGACGCTCCACTGACTGAGCCACCCCGGTGCCCCTGGAATGGCCTCTTCTAAGCAGAGGTGAGACCCATGGAGTTTTGGCAGAAAAAGTCAGGAGCAGCAGGATGCCATCTGGAGGGTTCCCTTATTCTCCCTGAGTCTCTCCGTGAGGTGAGAGGATTGTTTCAAGGTCCTTGCGGAAGCTTTCTAAGGGTGCCTGCCTGCCTAATCCCCCTCCAGGAGAATTGCCCACCTGTGCTTCAAGGGCAAGAGCCAGCATCTGTGTTTGTACCCTCTTGACACACTTAGCAGGTGGGCACCGCTGCCGGGACATCAGGGGAATGCCTGACCCAGAGGGCGCCTCCCTGTGGGCAGGGTTGGGCCAACCCCAATCTCTGTCCCCCACGGCTGGAGTTGGGACATGGTGTCAGCCTCCTCAGAGCCTAGAGATGATGTAGGGTTTCTTTCCCTCTGGTGTACAAAAAAACCAGACATCTGGGATCTGGAGAGAGCAAAGAAGACACTGCTGGGCCTACAAACATAGAAATGAGGGGGCCATGGGTCCCCCCCCAAATGCAGAGGGCCTTTGCTTCCCAGTTCCTGGCTGGCATGAGGACAGTCATATTCTTGCCCCTTCTGTGAATTGCCCTGTGTCCTAGTCTGAGCGAGCTTTGCTCCTGGCAATAGAACCATCCCAAAGAGGGCCCTGATGGCACCCATCGTGTTTAAAATGTCAGGTGAGCAGTTGTGGGAGGGGCAGGGGAGCATGGGGGCAGGAAGAAAGAATGGAGCTCTCCCATTCATTCCCCTTCCTGGACGGCCATGTATAAGGTGGGGGGGGGGCACTTAGCATATCCTTAAGGAAGACTATATTCTTTTCTAGGGGACAATAAGAGTGTGTCTTGGGGCAGTCATTTTTTAGATGGATGTGGAAAAACCTGAGCAACCAGCAAAGTCTGCCTGCACTACCCAGGACTTGCACCTCTGCTTCTCTGTGTCCCACATTTTCATTCCTTCCTCTCCCGCCAATGACTGGTATAGGGGGTCGAATAGGGTCTCCCCCAAATGCATGTCCACAGGAGCCTCAGAATGAGACCTTATTTGGAAATAGGATCTTTGCAGATGTGCTTGGTTAAAATGAGGCCCTACTGGATTAGGGCGGACCCTAAATCCAAGGACAGGTGTCCCTGAGAAGAGGAAAGGACACACAAAGGAAAGAAGACCACGTGTGGATGGAGTGAGCCTGCAGCAATGTGGCTGCAAGCCGCGGAAGGCCGGGGACGGTGGGCACACACGAGGGCCCGGAAGAGAGGCAAAGAACACGTTCTCCGTTGGAGCCTCTAGAAGGAACCACCCTGCCTTGATCTCTGACCTCTGAGCTCCCAAACAGGGACAGAACAAACGTCTGTTGTCTGAAACCCCCCAGTTTACGGTACGTTGTTATGGGAGCTCAAGGAGATGCACCCCAGAGGGAGAAGGGCCGAGGGCTGCCCCAGAGTGTCGGCATGTTTGAGATGACTGTGGAGAAAATGGCAGTTTCATACCAAAGTCTGACTGGATGCTGTCGACTCTTTGTGCTCCCTGGGGACAGCTATTTTGGAGTAAGTGTCCTCAAAATGCAAACAAGTAAGCCTGCCTGTTCTGTTGACACACTCTCGACAGAGGGAAACATGTTTGTTGGGCACATTTGCTTTCATATTTCACGTTCCAGTTAATTCTCACACTCGCCCTGTGAGGTAGGAATTAAACCCGCTTTACCGCTCAGGAAACTGAGGCTCAGAGAATGTGAACAACTAACTAAGGGGCCCAGAGCTGACAAGGGGCAGACTTTGCCAGGGTTCTAATTCCAGACCTCCTCTCATGCCCAAACTGTTTGCAAGGCGTCATTCCGTCCTTATGGAAAATCATTATTTTAAATTGGAGAAAGTGGCATATTCAGAGCGTACCTGCCAGAGTCTCAGGTGCGGAACTTGAAGCAGGCCCTGGAGACCCCCGGTCCTCACGCAGCAGCGTCCCCCGGAGCTGGCCGAGGCTGCCCGGGTGAGCGCCAAGGGCGTCGCCGCTCTGGAGGAGGAGGTGAGCTGTCTCCTGTCAAATGTCACAAGGTCCTGGGAGGGGGCGATGGTAGCCTTTCTCAGGGAGGGGCCCCCAGGCAATGCAGCCCCTGGAAGAGAACCCCGTGGGGACAGAGGTGCCTGGGGGCCTTTCTCCCTCGTACATCTCATCCCTGCATGCCCTGCCCTTCCACACAGCTGTCTAATTTGATCCTTATAATCCCCTACGTGATGAGCTCCACTGAAAAAAATCAATGAGGAAACAGAGAGGTTGTGAGTTTTGTCCGAGGTTGCACAGCTAAGAACTTCAGCACGGGACTCACGTGATACTTCATGCCCCTGGAGGAAGGAGAGTCAAATGATTACTGTTCGCGAACCACCTTCTCTACCTCAACAAAGCTCTAAGGGTGAGAATAAATCAGTGAACAAGAGAAAACTCTGCTGCGTGGTGGTCACTGTTCCTGGCTCGCAGAGAGCGGATCTCCTCCTCCTGGAACCGCTCCTCTGTCCGCGCAGCCAGAGCTCCGTGGCTGGCCAATCAGCAGGCCCCGTCCGCTTGGCCACTCTGACTGGGTCAGTAATGGCCACATGACCAAGCTGGGGCAATCACGTGTCTTTAACTTTCGCTTCGCAGCTGGAGGTGGGTGGGGATGGGCTCTCGTCACCCTAGACGGAAAAGCAGACCCTGGAGCCAGGACTGCAGCGAGAGTGGGCGGGGCGGTGGAAAACCTTGCCCGCGATCTCTCCGTGCCCGAGGCCAACGCTATCCAAAAATTCCCTTTCTCTAGAGCTGGCCTGAGTTGAGTTTCTGAAAGAATTGCAGCGAATACAGATAATTCTCCACAGGATTGGACCACATAATCCTGGATGTTGGTTGAAACAGACTAACAGACCCCACAATGAGTAATGGCCCCAACAAAGGAGTTTATTTCACGTTTATGTAAATAGTTCAAGGCAGTTCCGGTTGGTGGTGGGGTAACCGTCACAGCTTTGTTTCCCCACCGTCGTGGGGGGGGTGGAGGCAGAGTCCCTCCCCACGTTAGTATTGGACTTCTGAAGTTACCCTGGGCATGAGTATTAGCCGATGGAAAAAAACACGGAGGATCAAATGTGGGAGATCGTCATGGGCCAGGCCTGGGATTCATAGATGTCAAGGGGCGACATGGCCCTAGGTAACTGCAAGGGAATCCGGGAAATGTAGTTTGGCTAGTGCCCAGAGAAAGAGGCGTCAGGTTTTAGTCACCACCTCTCAGCTTCTGCCATACTTGGTAAATGTCTTCAAATCGTGTTACATCCCCCACACCCCCTACATGCCCCTGCTCAGACACTCCACTCTTCATTAGCCCTGTCTTTTGCAGCCAGTCTCAGAGGCCCTAGAGGACAGAGGACCCACTGGTGGGCCTCTAGAGCACCTTCTAAAGGGTGCACTGTGGTGGGACCCAAGCCGAGCCACCCTCTTAGGAGCCCCCTCTGGCTCCGTGGGAGGGAGGGCCCAGCCCACAGAGGCTGCCCGGCAGAGACCTGACAGCTGAGGCACGCTGTGTAGGTCCTCCTGTGCCGGCCCCCTGTCTCCTAAGAGGAGTTCTGTTAGAACCGCCAGGGGAGGAGTGGCCTCTCTCCTTCCAGCAGGCTTGCTGCAGCGCTCTCCCATGCCAGAGCCTTGGCTGCGACAACAGCAGGCTTTGGGGGTCTCCAGGCCACCAGCAGACAGTTGGGGTCTTCCTTGCTCTTCTTGGCTCAGTATATAAAGTACTAAGGCCGAGCCTCTTGGCCCTCAGGTGCCCAGTCACTGACAACAGCTTCCGGAGCCCCGGGGAGAGTGTCCGGTCCTGGCCCTCCCTCGGGCGGCTTTGGGGGCCTCTGATTTTGCAGACAGTCAACCTTAGGTGCGGACCTGCTGTCCCTTCTCTGCCATGGGGACTCCTCCTCTTCCTACCATGCCCTTTCTAGCCATAAGAGGAGACAGCCATCCACCTTGGCGTGAGCCCCAGAACCCCACCCCCAATACCACGAAGAGCAGAGGGTTACGATCCAGAGTTGACCCCAGTGGGCTCCTCACCAGCAGGAACATGGATGGGGGTATTCTCGTGGTTCATCCCCAGGCCTGGCAGCACTCTCTGTCTTCAGCATCCTCCTGCTTGGTTATACATCTGCAACATTAATTATTACAATTTATTAAATCTGGAGAAATAAAATCTTACTGAGCTCCCCTTGCCGCCACCCCACTCCCCTACCAAAATGGAGTATCTTATTTTGCTAACTGCTTAAACATATAACTCCCACAGAAAAAAATTGTCCCCGTGGCTCATATTTTTCATCATTTGGTCATTAAATAGTGATGGATATAAACCTATAAAGAACCTAAACTGAACCTTTTAACAATCCATGAGCAATACTATCATTTCTTTAATAGAACCTGCTGACCGTGCCTCATGCAGACACCATTTGTCATTTTCAGCACGCAATAATCAATAAGTTGGCTTGAAAATAAATAATATAACAGTCACAATATATTATCTTTCAGACTGGCCTTATACTAACCGTAAAACTGGACCAAAATAAGAGGGAAACTTTTACATAAATGTTAAAAAGTTAGGAACTTCACAGTGGGACCTAGTACATGAATTAGATCAGTGTCATTGTCTCTGACCCTAATATACTTTTGAGTTCTGTTGAACTGGGCCTTCATTGCTGCCTACTGCTGAGGCCAGGCATTGGGGTGGTGATCAGAATGGTGTGTGGGGGCCAGATCTGACAGAGCTCTGTCACAGATATCCCGGAGTTCATGCCAGGGACCCTGGCTCATGTAACTTCAAATAGAAAAGGCCCGATTGGTCACACATCCAGTGCCAGGGCTGGGAGGCATCTTGCTTAGATCTAAGGGGGCGGTGGTGGGGGGGGAATAGCCCAGATTCAGCCTCATAAACTTGCGTTCTGTGGGAGAGAAAGGTCACAAAAAGTCCAGGCTACCAGGTGGCATTGATGGAAAGCAGGTTCTAGAAGCAACAAATAGTGGCCCCGATCCCGGTAATCTTCCTTGGATTGGGCAGCCCTTAGCTGCCCGTCCACGGCTCAGCTTGTCTTCGTTGCCTATCTGACACTGTTCTTCATTAATAATGGAGAACCCATCAGCCCGGGTCCCCAATTCATTCATTCATTCATTCATTCATTCATTCATTCATTCATTCAATAAAAAGTTACCGAGAGTCTGATTATGTACCAGGGGTATGGCAGTGTAGCACACAGACCAAACCCCCTCCTTGCTGGAGCTTGTATGCCAGTCAGTGCCATAAAAGATTCTCTCCTAGAGCTAGAAGAAAAGAATCTACGATATGCCAGGAGGGTGGTCCCAGCCAGGAGCCCAAAGCTCAGAGGCAGCATGTTGCTGTGAGGAGGGTGACCAGCTGTCCCTGCTCATTT
The DNA here is from genome assembly GCF_037043125.1 of Eumetopias jubatus. Taxonomy (NCBI): domain Eukaryota; kingdom Metazoa; phylum Chordata; class Mammalia; order Carnivora; family Otariidae; genus Eumetopias; species Eumetopias jubatus. The sequence goes on along the minus strand of NW_028274823.1, from coordinate 9,336,268 downwards.
GTGACCTTCAGTGCTGAAACCAGGGCAGTCCCAGGCCAACCAGGATGGTTGGTCACCCTCAGACAAGTGTCAGAGCTAGATCTAAGGCTCTCCATGGCCCTCCATGGGAGCATCTTCTCACTAAAGCTGGCTTACTCCTGAGACACTCTTGCAACAACCCGAGACAGCAACTGTCTCTCAAAGTTCTAGTATGGCTGGGCTGACAGAGACGGACTGAGGTTATTTTGGCTTCTTTGCACAGAATTCAGACTCAAACGGACCAAGGAGTCAATCCCAGCCCAGTCACTCAGTAGTTGCGTGCCCTCAAACTACTTAACCTTTTTCAGCTTTGGTTTCTTCCTCCGAAGATGCAGGCAGATGCGCATTTTTCAGCAGGGTCTTTATGAAGCTTTGACACACGCATGTGACATAGCCCATGGTAGGTGTTCCGTAAGTGGTGGTGTTATAAATACATAAAGTATTTTATCCCCGGAGCTAATGGGAAGAACTTCTGCTCCTAGGGGCGGTGTGGAGGTGAGAACCAGCACTGGCACATTTATTATGAATCAGCTGGCTACGTGGAGCCAAAAATACTCTCCGTGGGTAGCGTCTTGGTGACTGATATTAAAAATGACTGATTTAAGGGAAAGCGCTTCACCTCTGTTGCAAACTAAGAAGGTAGGGCTGGAGTATTCTCAGCCTTAAATGCTGCCAGTATTTCATCTTTGGGTAGTCATAAAGTTAAAGGTTAATAGGCTGTACAAATGACAGAGTTTAAAGGGAAAAATGGGGAGGGGATGAGGACCCCACGGGCTGCCACGGGCGCGTTGGAGACAGGTGACAGCTCACCTGCAGGAAGGAAATATGGAGGGGGGCGCTGGCGGGGCGGTTCCTGGCCCTTCTCATGGTCTGCTCCCACGTGGAAACTCCTTATCCCAAGAGCTCTTTTTCCGCAGAGGGGTTTCTCTCCTGGTAGGACTCGAGGACGCATGGTCTTGGAGAGATGGAGCCTGGGCAGGATTGTGAAAGTCGATGCTTAATTCAGAGCCCAGAGTACCAGGCTCTCAGTGGCCCGGGGAGAAGGCTGAAGGCTTCGGGTGGAACTGTGGCCCCGTTTTCACGCGGCTGACCCTGTGTTCAGAGCTCTGGTACTCAAATTTGGCAGCACAGCAGAATCACTGGGGAGCTTATTGTTCAAATGCAGATTCCTAGGCCCCGGCCCAGATATGGAGGGGGGGCCCAGGAATCTGTATCTTAACAAATTTGTACCCATCTCCAAAAGTGACTCTAAGACAGGTTATACGCGGGCACACTTGAGAAACCTCGAATCAGCAAATGCATCAAGGGTCAAGGTCTCGATCCTGATTCCTGAACCTTTGGTGATGACCAGACTTTGGGGGTTATCGAGTCACGAGCTGCACCCAAATCAATCAGGCACTTGTTGAAACTTAGCCCCCAGTGGCTTATCTGCCAAACACAGTCTTTTTTCTTCAACGATTTTATTTATTTATTTGACAGAGAGAGACAGCGAGAGAAGGAACACAAGCAGGGGGAGTGGGAGAGGGAGAAGCAGGCTTCCCACCGAGCAGGGAGCCCGATGCGGGGGTCGATCCCAGGACCCTGAGATCATGACCTGAGCTGAAGGCAGATGCTTAACCACTGAGCCACCCAGGCACGCCTGCCAAACATAGTCTTGAAGATGCTAATGAGTGGCCAAGGGTGAGGCCCGCTACCCCCCACTGTCATGGGGAAGTAAAGTCATAGCCCAGGAATGACTTGACCAAGATCACAAATGACAGAGTTGGCACGGGCACCACAGACCTCTTCTTCCCAGGGGTAAGGGCCTGGGTTTGCTCCACCAGTCACACATGGAGCCTTGGTGTCACCTCTTTCTACGTGTATTTGGGCCAGCTCTGTCCTGGGCTCCGTCTGGGGACTGACAAGCAGAGGGTATGTGTGAAACTGTCCTGCCTGCAGTTACACACACAGGGCTCCCTAGAATTCAAAGTTTGCCCCCAATCTGAAGTTTTATTTATTTTTAAAGATTTTATTTATTTATTTGCCAGAGATAGAGAGTGCACACAAGCAGGGGGAGCGGCAGGCAGAGGGAGAAGCAGGCTCCCCGCTGAGTGGAGAGCCCAATGCATGGCCTGATCCCAGGACCGACCCTGGGATCATGACCTGAGCCAAAGGCAGACGCTTAACTGACTGAGCCACCCAGGCGTCCCAAACATCATAGGGTAACTTTTTTTTTTTTTTTTAAGATTTTATTTATTTACTTGAGAGTGGGAGAGAGAGAGAACGAGTCCGGGGGCGGGGGGCGGCGGGCAGAGGGTGAGGGAGAAGCAGACTCCCCGCTAAGCAGAGAGCCCAACTCAGGGCTCTATCCCAGGACCCTGGGATCACGACCTGAGTGGAAGACAGATGTTTAACTGACCGAGCCACCCAGGCGCCCCCAATCTGAAGTTTTAGATACAGCAGAAACTGAGCCACCAGCAGACACAACCTGATTTAGGGAAGAAACAAATGCTAAACTTGATTAAGCAGAACCCAGCCATGCATGTCTCTTCCGGTAGAAGAAGACTTTTTAACTGAATTTTTTCGCATGCACCAAAAAATATCTTCTCTCTGTAAGGAAGTTAAGAGATTCCAAAACACACTTATTGCTATATTTCCTTAGATCCTCCCCAAAGCACCAGAAGGTATTGGGCACAATTTTACTTTAGGACAAAGAAACTGGGGCACAGAAAGGCCCAGTGACTTATTTAAGGTCCTTGGGTGGGCAGAATAATAGCCCCCAAAGATGTCCACACCTTAATCCCCCAAACCTATAAATATGTTACCTTCATGGCAAAAGAGACTTTGCAAATGTAATGAAGCGAAGGGTTTTGAGATGGAGAGAGGATTCTGGCTGATGCTGGTGATGACACAGGTCCTCACAGGGGAAAGAGGGAGGCAGGAGAGTCAGAGTGACTCCGCGTGAGAAGGACTCACCCCCTCATTGCTGGCTTTGAAGACGGAGGACAAGACAGCGAGCCCAGGAAAATGGGCAGCCCCCAGGAACTGGAAAGGGCAAGGAAACAGATCCTCTCTCCTAGAGCTAGAAGAAATGCAGCCCTGAAGACACCTTGATTTTATCCTGGTGCGACCCATTTTGGACTTCTGACCTGCAAAACTGTAAGACGAGGAAGTCGCGTTGTTTTAAGCCATTGAAATTGTGATACTTTGTAACAGCAGCAATGAGACACAAATACAGTCACATCAAAAGAAACGAGTGGAATTAAACCCAGAGTGGCTGGCTCAGTGCAGGACCCCCACACTGCAGAGGCCAGTGGGAGAGATACAGCCCTGTAAGGGGAAATACTGGGATTCCTGCCACTTGCCCTCTGAGAGCCAGTGATAAAAGCCACTGGATGGTGGTAAACTACTCGGACTCCATTAACACCATCTCCCTTCCTGTCCTCAGCCCAGTCTGAGCCCCCGGCTCCACACCCCAGCCTCCTCCCTGCCCCTGCCGCAGGGACGTGACTTGGGAGACTCAGCCTTGCCCAAACCCCAGAGACATTGGCTCTTCCCTCCTCGCCCAAGATGAGCCTGATGGGCATCCCTGCAGTGAAAGAATCCGGAGGAAATGGCTGCTTGCCCAGCTCCCGACTCTGTCCAGGCTGAAGGAGCGAATGCTCTCCGGCCCCGGTGGGGTCTAGGCCCTTGGCTGAGCCCTTCAGGACAGTCCCGGGAAGCAGTTTCTTGCGATCAATCTTGCCACAGTCTCCATGCATTTTAAATAATAGCAGCTTTGCTCTTTCTCGCTCGCTCCCTGGGCACGTCAGACTTGCAGCTTTTACAGGATCATATTTCTTCAACATTTTCATACAATTATTTTAAATGGACAAGATAATGTTGAAATTCTTATTTAAAATGTATGCAGGTAGAGAATGAGCCTTCCTGCTTTTTATGTTTAACACCAGACGGGGCAATAGAAGGGAATTTTAACAACAGAATTGAAGTGAAGTGTCTTATGCATTCATGATGGACTCGGGTTTTAAGCAGCTGGTTTTCTTTGATGAATAAATAATTACACCCAAAATAGATAGTTTGGCCATTATTAATCTCGTTTTAGACTGTGCACATTTTATTGATTCTTAAGTACAAGAATTTTGTGATTTTCACCAAAGGGCAACTTTCTTAATTAAAATTGTAAGTTAAAGAGGAAAAAGTTTCAGCTGTTTTGTCAGAGGCCGGCGGGGGGGGGCGGGGGGGGAGGAGGGCAGGGAGGCGGCAGAAGGCCTGATTACTTCTAGAATGAATCCTTTCCAGACTAATGACCCCCAGAGATATTTCATGCAGCCAGCTCACTTCCAGAGCAGCCAATGAGATTAGCGGAGGCCCAGGCAGAATGGAGCGGCGAGACAGCTCTGCCCGGGGGAGCCTGGGTGCCCAGCACCCTCCCATTGGGGCTCTGTGTGACCCTAGTGCTTGCTTCGGCAGCACATATACTAGGATGGGAACGTGTGACCCCAGAAGGCAGAGATGCTTCTCCTCCCCCTTCCCTAACCGCCCCCCCACATGGGTATCTCTTGTGCAAACATTGAGGCAATTATGTTTTTGGTTTGTTTTTTTTTAAGATTTTATTTATTTATTTGAGAGAGAGAATGAGATAGAGCATGAGAGGGGGGAGGGTCCGAGGGAGAAGCAGACTCCCCACCGAGCAGGGAGCCCGACGCGGGACTCGATTCCAGGACTCCAGGATCATGACCTGAGCCGAAGGCAGTTGCCTAACCAACTGAGGCACCCAGGCGTCCCTAGGCAATTATGTTTTATTCTGTGAAATGCTTACTAGGATTTTATAAACTGAGACCATTATAAAGAAGAAAATTCAATAATCTTATTGCATAGATAATACATATTGACCTTTATAAAATCAAGGGGGTGGGTATACTCAGAAAGTTCAAGTAGAAGAGAGAAGTAGTGAATATTTATAGAGCACCCATGTGGTTTTCAGCGTGCAACAATCGTGCAAGGCAGACACGGCATCATCCCTGCTTATGGATGAGGACATAGATGCTCAGGGGCTGGGAGTGACATGGTCCAGTTTCCTCAAGGAAGAAGGGGCAGCACTGGGTTTCAAACCCAGCAACCAATCTCTCGTGCCCATTAACGTAATGATTCTGCTCCACTACAACTTAAGGGAAAGGTTATAGAGAAAAAGAAAAAGCTACTTGCTCCCCAAGCCCTTCCCACTAAGGGAATCACGGGGAGGCGGGGGGCGGGGAGGGTCCTATGGTCCCTGACGAGGCTCCAGACAAAGGCTAGATTTGGACTCTACCTGGGAATTTGTCCTTCTAGACAGAAGAGCAAAGGCATGGGTCAGAAATAAGCATGGTGCGAAGGGACAAAATCACTCCGGAAAGTTCTTTAAATCAGCCCTAAGTGTGGTACCCATGGCACGCTTGACTTGCCACCTGGGAGACTGAACTGACACGTCACCTCCTGGCAAAAGCAGCTCGGGTATCAGGGTTTTCTTCCATCAGGAAGTGGGTGGTGGGCATTTACGGACCAGCGGTATGAAGAAGACAGAACTCCTGGGGGAACACTCAGCCACACTCGGACAGGGGCACAGGGGCACAGAAACAAGGGTTTGGAGGGAGGAGCAGGGTCCATCCTGGATCCCACACTCCCCCCGCCCCTCCCTGGGGGGCACACCCTCAGGCTGGACCCATCTCCCTCACTGGCCACTAGGGAATGAACTGAGGTTGCACGTATACTTGTCTGTGACGACAAATGACCCAGGTCTGTTGGGAGGCCGGCCGGGCCCCACTGGGGTCATCTACGCATAACCATTCAACCACTAAAAATTCCAGGGGCTTACCGGATTTACCCTCATGGCAAATGGTGACACTTCTTTGGTTATCCTTACTAATGCCATATCGATTTCACCTACCTTATTTGCTGTCCTAAAAGCCAGTGAGGAAATGGGGCACGTGTTCAGAATTTCACTTGATATGTCGCCTCCCTCGAAGGGCTCCTGAGTTCTGTAGCCATTCCTACTTAATGTGCTGTCTCCAGTGTCTGAGATTTACAACTAATTCTGATAAAATTTCAGGGGAATTGGAATGGTTATGGCTGTTTTTCTTTGATGGAGAATCAAACATGTGACTTGAGTGAATACTTGCCTTTTATTACCCATCCCTGTCCGTAAAATATCTGGTTTATGTGCCAAGAAAAGTATAAACATATGGCACAGTATTGGTTTTTCAGTAACTTGGCTTAAGCCAAAGGGGGGAAAAATCCCATCCTGACACTATTTATGAAACAATTAATGTTGTCAACAGCCTTCCCACCTGCTGAGTTATACTCAGCCATCTAGGCCATGATGACTCCAAGAAGTGTCAACAATTCTAATATGAACTGTTGAAGCAAATCCATTTGAAAGGACTTATTTCTATGACTTATAAAACGTGATGATAGATTGCTCTCCAACCATAGAACACAAAAAATGCCTTATTGTCCAGTAGAATTCCCCCGCCATAAAGCTAATGTCGAGATAACAAGCAACCATGATGTGCCAAGCATTTCTACAAATAGTATCTCACTGAATCCGAACAACCACCAGATGAGGTGGATATGATTATTGTTACGGGCCACCTTATAGCTGAAGAAACTAATTCGCATTGGGGTCGAAGAGCTTGTTCAAGGTCACGTTTAGAGGCTGCACCAGGATTTTTGTCTTAGTCAGCCTAGACAGCGATAACAGAATGCCATACGCTGGGGTGGCAAACACAACAGAAATTTATTTCTTCCAGTTCCGGAGGCTGGAAGTCCCAGATCAAGGAGCCAGCATGGCTGGGTTCTGGTGAGAAGCCTCTTCCTGGCTCCTGGCTGTGTCCTCACTGGGCAGAAAGACAGAGTTCTGGTCTCTTCCTCTTTCTACAAGGTGCTAATCCCATCATGGGGGCTCCACCCTCATGACCTTATCCAAACCTAATTACCCCCCAAAGGTCCCATCTCCTAATACCATCACATCGGGGGTTCGGGCTTCAATGTGGATTTGGGGGGCACACAAACAAGACACATACAGACAAACATTTAGTCTATAGTGAATTCAAACCGATCTTTGGGATCTAAAGGACTATGTGTCCCACAGTGGGTCACTGAGAGGGGACTATGCTGAACCTCACCTAAATAAATTAGATTTTCAAAATCAGTTTTAAAAAAGGCAAAATACTGTGGAATGCTTTTGAAAACTGTTTGGCAGTTTTCCGTAAACTTAACATATTAAACATACCTTTGACCTACCCTGTGCCCAAGCAATTCCACTCCTAAGCATTTATTCATCAAAAATGGACACATAGGTCCACAAAGACTTACACAAAAATGTCCATAGCATCCTCAAACTGGGAACAACACAAATATGCTTCAGCAGGTGATGAGGTAAAGAAATAGTGGTACATCCATACACTGGTACACTAGTCAGCAAAAGGGGTGAACTACTGGTGTCAGCAACAATTTGGATCAAGCCCCAGAACATTCTGCTGAGCTATAGAAGCCAGACACCAGAGAGCAGATATCACGTGAGTCCATTTATGTATATGAAATCCTAGAATGGACAAAACTAATCTATACTGACAGAAAGCAGGTCAGTGGTTGCCTGAGGCTCCGGAGGGAGGGTGATTGCAAAAAGTGGCTAGGAACTATCTGGGGAAATGGAAATGCTCTCTCTCTCTCTCCCTCTCTCAATTTGGTGATGGTTACACGGGTGTATGCATTTGACAAAACTCACTGAACTGTGCACTTTAAATTGCTATATTTTTATGGCATGCAAATTATACCTCAATAATGTTTTCAACAAGTCAAGATGGTAGGGCATATTGAAGAGACCATGCTCTCGAGGTGTGAGGACTTGACCTCCTTGGCCCCACAATTTTATGGACTCACCCCATGGCATGGGAACATGTTACTTAACCCATCAGAGCCCCAGCTTCTGCATCCCTTAAGCAGAGGTGAAGATGCTAAGGCTGTGCTGGGGAGGGTTCATTTGGGCTGCACAGAATAGAATCCTGAAGCAGATTTCCTGGAGATGTTTACAACACTTATGTTTGGACCTGGGTGGCTAAAATCTGATAGCATGGTCCTCCCAGCTGCAAGGAGGTCCCTATTCCAGGCAGCAAGGTGCCCTCCTAAAAACTGTTTCCAGGGAGAGGGGTGAGGATGCTGGAGGAGGCATCCAACAGCCTCTGCCCCAAATAGCTCTTCTCCCCAAATGATCTGAGGATCCAAAGAATCCACATACCTGTTCTGTGGAGCTCAGAGCACACGGTTACTGATACCAGTTATTAATTAGATATTAGTGATTGTTCCTTTTCTGAATGGAATGTGTTCTACGCAAAAGCTGTAACTTTAGAACTTCATTAAATAGCACCTGCCCCTACTTCTTTGTATCTTCATCCCTTTGCCAGCAGTCAGAGTTCCTGGCAGGGTCAGCCAATTGTCCAAGTCTAGGCCTCAGGTGCAATAATTATTAAAATAATAACAAATATAATCATGACAACTAGAGACATGAATGAGCTCATATGGTGTTCCAGGAGCTGTGCTAAGTGCTTCATATTCATTTTCCTACTTAATTCTCTCCACACCACCCTGAACTTGAGCGGCAGACATTTGCTATGCTTCGGCAGCCCAGCACAGGAACGTGTCCAGGGGACCCGTCCAGGGACCCCGATCTTGGAGGTGGAGGCAGAGGCTCACGTCTGTCCTCCCACCGCCGGCATCAAGGACGTGTCACGTGACCTGGGCTTGCCCAGTCAGCTGCTCCTGCTGGGACTCTGTGCCTTGCAAGGGAGCAGAACAGTTGATGGGTGGGTGGTTGTTCCCGGCAGAGACTGGTGGCCCTGCTGGGGGAGACCCGCCCCCCCACACCCACACACACTGGCAGCCTCTGCAGCAGCCAAGCTCTGACTAGAAAGTGCTTCTGGCCCGACTATGTGCTCATAGCTGTCTAGATTCCTTTGGCTCCTGCTTTTTTCTGAGCCAGGTCTCCAGCATTCCCATCTCTTCTTGACTTGCCCCATATCCTTCCAAAATGATTTCTCTCTGCAGAATCCCATTGCCACTTCTGCTGGGACCTGGCATGAGCCTGTACCTGGAGGTGCCCAATGTCACCTCTGTAAGCAGGTATGAGACTGGCCTCTGACTCCGTACCTGAGCCCAGACTCTCTTAAATTCTGCATGGAAATGGCTCCTTCACTTTCTGTCCCCAGCCTCTCTCCCTTTCGGGGCTCCAAACCAGTTCACTGGGCTGGGAAGAAGGGGGCAGACACCGTGCCATTCTTTGCCTCTTTTCTCACTGTTCTTTCAAGTTAAATAAAACAAAATTCTTGCTCTTCCCTCTGCCTAAAAACAAACAAAAACAAAAAACCAACTTCATCCACATTATTAACTTACCAAAAAAGAGACCATCAGGTCATCACGTTTAAAAATGAGCCAAATTCTAAATCCAGTTATGCATTTAGCTAGGAACCACCATGCTACCAAAATAATATCAAATACTGGGGCACCTGGGTGGCTCAGTCGTTAAGCATCTGCCTTCGGCTCAGGTCATGATCCCAGGGTCCTGGGATCGAGCCCCGCACCAGGCTCCCTGCTCCGCGGGAAGCCTGCTTCTCCCTCTCCCACTCCCCCTGCTTGCTGTGTACCTGCTCTCGCTGCCTCTCTGTCAAATAAATAAAATCTTTAATAAAATAATATCAAATACTCCGCACACATATAAGCCCACTTCTGATATTCAGATGGAATCTGAGGGGATAGACTCATCCACTAGTTGACTGAGCTGGCTGGTCATGTCAGGACACGGCCAGTTTAGTTTATTCTTAACCATCAGCCTCGCCATTAAGTGAATTCCCAATCTACTATTATTTGTTCAAATAAACTTATTTGAATTTTTTTGACAATCAGTTTGTCCTTAGATTTCAAAACAAATAGGAATCCATACCAACACACCAACAAGGAAAACTTATGCTGATGTAAATTTCCAATAGTGATGCAAGAATATTTTTCTTCATCTTCACCAGCATCAAGCATTATCTTTCCCCCTTAGTTTTGCTAATTTAACAATGAAGAGGTATTTCCTTGATGTTTTCATTTGCATTTGTTTGATAGAGAGTGTAATCTGTTCGTCATCATAAACTAACTTCTGAACTAAAGGCGATCTTTATGAAAGGCACATAACTCAGATATATGGCCCTGCTGGTTCTCCTTTTTTTCAGCATTTTTCATGTGCTTCCTTGTGGTTCCCATTTCCTCCCTCTCCACTCCCCTCTGGTGGCCTTTGATCTTAATGAAACTCCTTCCTCCCTCACCTTTGTCTCTGCCTTCACACAAATGTTCTCCACAGGTGTCTGTCAAATACTTGCTGTCACAAAAGAGAGGACCCTTGGCATCAGGCTGACCGGGATTCAAATCCTGCATTTGCTGCCTATTTGCCGTATGACCTCAGGCAAGGTGTCTGAGCCTCACCTTCCTTGTCTGTAAAGCAGGGTGACCATGAGGTTTAGGATCAAGGTAGAGTTCAGCACAGAGCCTGGCATACAGGAGCTCAGTAGCAGCTCCCATTATGATTGTGGTTCCCCCAGTTCCTTGTCCATCTCATTTTCAAGATCACCTCTCCCATTCCCCTGCCCCAGACCTGTTACTCATTAGCCGGGTAACTCAGCAAGGCATCTACTGGAACAATTCTTATACTATGCTATTACAAGTGAAATTTCTTGTATTATTTAATAATACTTTTTTTTGCTATTTTTAAATAATGGAAAATGTGTGAACTGTTCCTCTCCTTATTGCCAGGTGCTCCATTACTGTAAATTGTAAAATAACATTTTAGTGAGTAATATTCCTTCTTCAGATCATACATCAAATATATGCCATCTTCATTGTTTAATTGACACTTTATTTCCCCCATTAAGATACAAGCAGAAATAAATTTCACTTCCCCTCCTGTAGATGCAATTTCATTTCGATCACACGTGTCAGTGGGAGCAATAAAACATCAATTAAGCAATGAAATTGTGACAAATACATGGCATTTGATACATAATTGCCCCCTCCAATCTCGTTTTCCCCAAGGCCAAGGCTTCCTGGGCCATTTATGTTCTGTTTCACCCTGAAATCCAGCCTGAGCTTCCACCCCTTTTCCCCCAGGATGGATAACTTGAATACATCCCACCCAGAAGGAGCTGGGCTAGGGGTTTGGATCTTATCATCACAAAGTAGTGGTCTTGTTATTCAAGTGAGGAAACTGAGTCTCAGGGAGGCAAAAGCCTTGCAAGTCCCCTCTGGGGTCCCTCCACCCCCCACCTCCTAGGATCAGAGCTGGGGATGGAACTCAAGCCAGCTCACTTTCCACCAGCCCATTCATGACTGTAGGGCAGGGTAGCTCCCCACGCAGAAGGAAGGTAGGAAGGAAAGCGCTGGCTACAGGGGCTTGTATCTCAGAGAAGGGGGGGCTCCCTGGTAGGTCTGGGGCGGTGGGAACTTGGCTGAGACGGCCCTCACTCCACTCCAGGCCCCCAGAGGCTGGCTGACATTCTGCAAATATGTTTGCGTGTCCTATAGGTGCTGGGGCAGTTCCTGGGGGCTCCTGTGGCGCTGGGTGCGGTGGAGACCATGGGGGTGGGGGGCATCCTCTCGCCTGGGGGAGTAGAGGGGGAGGGACACAATAACACAACGTGAATGCTCAATAAAGAGTGTTCAGTGTCTTAAACATAGGATGCCTTGGCTGGAGGCAGCACAGAAGGGAATTTGCTCCCCCGGCCCACGGGAAGGGGTGTGAAACGGGCCGCGCCTGAGGTGCCATCGAAGGGGATGTTGAACTTCCACTTCCTGTTTCTGAAGAGTAATTTTCCACAAAGACATGAAGAATAATAGGAGGAACTTGGCTCATTTTGGCAAATTGCTCCAATTTTCCCGCATTCTCAGCCCCCTGTATCACCTGCCCCCACCTGTCTATTTGGGCCACTTAACGCTCTGGATTCGGACCTAATAGAGGCTGTTTATTTGGCCCTGGCCCAAAGGCTAGACTTGTTTTCAGGACAGACGCTGGACGAAAAACCAATCTGGACATCTAAATCACAGCCAGGACTCATTACATAAATGATATATTTACACAATTGATCCCTTTTCTACTGGGTAATTAATCCGGCATCGGAACTCTTAATGATTTAATTGTCATACGTTCCAACTGAAATGGTTGCCACAAATTTGCAAAGACAAGGCACGGATTGAGGAGAGGGCCCTCTTTTGTCCGCAGAGCAGGGCTGTTGCCCTACCTTTCAATATTGCTAACAAAATGGGGGAAAGCCAGCAGATAGCCCCCAAAGCGCAAACGCGGAAGGATGTAGTTCTGTCTTGGTGCAGGTCTTGCTGGATTGGATTGTTTAAGGGATGGAGGGGCCTAGGGCGGAGGAAACTTAAATCTGGAAGCTATAGATTGGGGTCCTGCCTCCACCACTGAATAGGTGGGTGCTGGTGCTCCAGCCAGATCCCCAGATCCTGCACACACACGTCTGCCCCACACCACCCTGGCACTGCTTTGGGTCTTTCCACTTCCCACTACAAGCACCTGTAACTTTTTTGCAGGACTGCCAAAGGGCTACTGGAGCCACTTTGCCCAAAAGATAAGGCTGCTGCAAGTAAGGGCTTGGGACTTTGTGTCCCCCCAGGGTGGCCTTACCCACACTGCTTCCAGGGAAGCAGGAGCACGACAGGTGCAGCACCTTTGCCTCTGACTAGGGCACGTGGAAGCATAACTGACTCATCGGGGCTCCCCCACGGGATCAGAACGAGCCCACCCACTGCAGAACTTGGCCTGGAGTTGCACCTGACTTGGCTTCCTTGTCTTCCCTGTGCAGCTTGCCCCACCCCTTCCCCGGCCCCCTGGGACCACTGCCATAATCCAGCAAATCCTTACCTGGGGATCTGCTCTGGGGGGCCCCCCACCCTGGGACGACAGTGTGTAGCTGAGTGACCTTGGCAGGCCTCTTGCCTCTCTGCGCCTCAGAGCCATCACCTGTGAAGTAGAAGAAATAGTAACACTCATTCCACCTGTTACCAACAGATGGCATCGATGGGGTGTGTGCCAGGAACCTTCCATGGGACACTTCCACACATTCTCTCCTCTGATGCTCTCAGTGGCTCTAGGAAGAAGACACTCATATTATCCCCATTATACAGATAGGAGATTGAGGCACCAAGCGGTTAGGCACTTTGTCCTCATTCACCCAGCTGGTAAGTAGCAGGGACAGAATTCAAACCCAGGCAGAACCATCCCCCCACCCCCCACCGCTCCCTCCTGCACAGTGCAGCCCACCCTGCAGCGCTCTGCTCCACACTGAACTATGGAAGCAGAGGGCCCTGGATCACTCCAGCACAAGGGATGCTCACGCCCGCACTTGTTGCTCCTTAGGCCCCAGGAAGAAAGGGCAGGGAGCTTGTCTCGGTCATGGGCACTGCCACTTCACTACTGCCTCTGCAGACCTCATGGTCTTATGGGGAGAGGCAGAAGCACGCTTCCCCCAGCCAAATCCCACAGCTTCTCCTGCCTCAAGAGGCTCTTGCCTAGCTTGAAGGACCCAACACGCCTCTTTCTGGAGAAGCCATGCTGGCCTGCGCCCTATGTGGATTAAAACACCTGTGCAACTGGGGCGCCTGGCTGGCTCAGTCAGTGGAGCATGAGACTCTTGATCTTGGGGTCATGAGTTCGAGCCCCACGTTGGGCGTGGAGCCTACTTTAAAAAAAATAAAAAATAAAATAAAATATTAAAACAAATAAACCCCTGTGCAACATAAGGGGGTAATGGCCATGTCCTAACGTCACAACCAAGATTTGCCGAGAGAAAACACTCATGAGGTGTCTGCACCACCCCAGGCCTCTCAGCTGGGTCAGCCAAAGAGCCTTTGCTGGTTGCATCTGCCCAGACTCTCCCCGACCCTCCAAACCCTGGCTGACTGCTCGGGTCTGACATCCCAAGTTTACAGCTTCCTACTTATGGGTATTCTCCACCAGGGACACGGTGTTGGCATAAATTTAAGAGCATGTACATGAGGCATTTAGCATCACGACTGACTCCTACTCTCTAAACACATGCTACAAATATGTTAGGGAGCTTTTTTTAGTCATGCACACTTGAGTAAGAATCAGTCAAACTTTCTCAATTGACAGGTGGAGAATAAGTTCTCAAGCTAGCCTGAGCAGAAAAGGGAAATTTAGTATAGGGATACACAGAGCCTAAAGATGGAAATGTAGTCAGGCCTCAGGAAGTGAGTGCAACCAGAGACAAGAAAGTCATCAGGGATAGGGCCAGCTCCTCTCTGTTGGGCAACCTCTTGCTTCTCTCTCCAGACCTCCTTCCTCCACTTCATCATGCACGTGGCTAGAAAAACACGTCCAAACGCTTCCAGTCAGTGGGCATTGCGGTGTGTTACAAGTAGGGCTACTGGGAATGCAGGGTGGGGAGGAGAGGAGAGGGAAAATCTCCAGGCAAGGGGGTGTCTCAATAACCTGAGGTCCATTTCATGCTGAGAGTGAGAGTATAAGGCCATGCGTACAAGGGAGGCAGGAGGGGTCTGTGAAAAAAAAAAAATTGCTGTGCTTGGAATTCATACCTTGGTCCCGCCCCTCCCAGCACTGGGTCCTTGGGCAGGTTGATCAACTTCTGCTTCCTCGGGTGTCGTCTTGCAGATGGGAGAGGATTGAATGCGATAACATTCATCAACACGCGCCTAGCCAGCACCAGCCCTGGAGTAGATGCCCAGGACATTTTGATGAGAGGGTGATGGAGAAAAATGTCACTCTCGCTAAAGGTTTGCCCTGATCACTGGGCTTAATCTCTAGGTTTAGTCACCTGGAAATTAAATCTACAATTAAAGTCTAATGATGTGAGAGGCTACACACTGGACCTATCAAAGAAGAGGACCATTTTTACAGTCGGCCATTAAAAAATCATATCATTATTCTGTTTCTTTTTTTTTTTCAAAGTCTGAAATCTTGTTTCTCTCATTTACTAGTTTGGCTTCCCCACCAGAGTGTGAGCCCCGGGAGATCAGGGCCCTCCTTTGTCCTGGTCACCCCCGTCTCCCTAGATCATAGGCTGGCACCTGCCACTCAGAAAGTACTCGAGAAATATTAATCGTGCTGGAGGGTGTGCCCCACCGTCTAACTCTGGAGTCCGTGGAAACACCAAATACTGATGCCACAGTGATCTGGTTGACCAAATAGAAACCAGGTGGAATTGGACACAGGAACATCACAAACCACTACAGTTTTAGGACATTTAAATGTTTGGGCAGAACCCAACTGCATTAAAGTTTTGAAATTATAATCTATATGCACCTATCTGGGAATGTACTATCAGGTCATTTTTGTTGAGCATTGTGTTTGGAACTCCAGGACTCTTGTTAGTCTGGAAAGAGCCAGGCCCAGAATATTGTGGGTAAGCCAGTGTTCCCTCTGTCTTGTTGTTTTCTCTTATTCTGACTGTGCTTCTCTACCCAACCAATCTAAACCCAGATTCATTAATAATCCCTCTCAGTATCAATCACCATTTATTATGTGAACTGGTGGATGGAGCCTCAGCTTGGCTGAGAACCTCTACTTGAAGCTGAGTGTCCGATCAGACTTGACGCCTCCCTATCTGGTCTCTGGTCTATCTAGTCCGGGGCCCAAGCTAAAAGAACAGCCTAAGCAAAGCAGACAGCCAGACCTGAAGTCAAGGGACAGGCAAGTGCATGCCTCATCATAAGGCCAAAGTAAGTCCAGGGCCAAGCTGGATGTCTTTGGAGTGGGAAGGGCGGGCCTCCCATGGATGGGCTGACTATTTTGAACAGCAGTTTAATCTGCCACCTCCTCAAACAGGTTTTCTTCTATGTTCCCTAAATGATGGTACTTCCTTGATTCTAAGGTAGATATGCTTTTATATTTAATATTTCTGAAATTGAGATCTGAATGACAACTAGTGTGTTTATTTATTGTAGTGAATTCATGCTTTTTTTTTCTTTTTTACCTAAAAGGCTGTTGCGAAATTGATGGTGTATTTTAAGATCGATAGTGTCTGAGAATTGTGGAAATTCAGTAATTTATGACCATCCTCCTGGATGCTGCACTCTCAAGCACGTTCAGCTCTTCCCGCTCCCTGACTTCTGTGTATAATTAGTTAGCAGGTCCTGTGGCTCTGCCTTTTTGATGAATCTCAAGACAAGTCGCTCCTTTCATCCCCATAGCCACCTCCCTGTTCAGACCCTCATAATCTATCTCCCGAACTGTTGTCACAACCTCCTGCCTGGTCTCCCAGCCACCAGACTCTCCCTGCTCCCACCCAGCCTCACTCTGATGGCAGATTTCTCTTTATGAGCTATAGCTTCAGTCCTACCATTCCCTTGCTCCAACACCTTCTCTGGCTCCCCACTGCTACAAGAATACACCCAGCCCTCTAGCTGGGCATTAGGTATTCTCATGACGTGGACCCAATCTGCCTTTACAGCGAACGCTTGCTCCCACGCACCACAGATAGGACAACCCCAGCCTCCATCTGCAAGTGTCTGGGTTTCTGCACATGCTGTCCTCTCTCCCTGGAATGCCCTCTACCCGCTCCCGTCCATGCTTGTTGAAATCCCTTCCACCTTAAAGACCCAGCTTCCATGCCACACCTTCCTCTCTCCTCCCCTTCTCCGTAAGACTTTCCAAGACAGCTACCCCAGGGCCCCCTCTTCAGAATCCACCTCCAGTTTCTCAGATGTCACCTGCTGCTTTCTCTCTATCTCTGCGGTGGCACTCACCCTGTGCCAACTTGACTCTATAGCTAATTGTGACCCCTATCTGTTTCCTGCCTTACACAGTAAGTTCCCAGTGGGCAGAGACCACATTCTGATCAAACCTGCGCCCCTTTAAGGGGGCTGGACACATGGTAGTTGCTTAATACATGTTTGCCAAGTTGAATTTGATTTTTCAGCATTCTAGATACCCCACGTTGCAGAAAAACAGCATACACCCCCGGGAGTGTCAGCGTGCAAATCGCACAAATCACGGTATCCTGCATACTTCAGGGGAAACAGTTTATCTGATCAATCATTACAACCCTTTCAGAGTTTTAGAAATTGCTGACACCTTTCAGGGAGGAATCTCCAGGGCTGGAGTTACTTTAGGACTTCCTATTTATGGAGAAAATTGGGGCAAACTCGTGTCCGGGGATGACTACCTTCTGGCTGGCATTTCTGAGAAAACCAGCCTCATCAAAGGTCAGTTGTGGACAGCGAGTGTGGGAATGTTCTTCTTTCTCAATTGTGTCTAATCTGCTGGAGTTTCTCAGCGAGAAAAGGACACAGCAAAATCACGGTTTGAGCTGGATCTGTCTAGTGCAACCCTTCACTTTGCGGAGGAGGAAACAGGGACTACTGAGCAGGACGGAGAAGAGATGACTCAGCCACACCACCCAGGAGGTCAGTGACACCCAGGACTGACTCAGATCCAGGCTCCAAGCACCTCCCCCTGTTACGGACTATTTGTGTCCCCCCCCCCACACCCAAGTCCATATGTCAAAGCCCTAACCTCCAAGGTGATGGTCTCTGGAGGTGGGGCCTCCAGGAGGTGACCAGGTCATCAGGGAGGAGCCCTCAGGAATGGGATAATGCCCTGGTAAGAGGCATGAAATGAGAGAGATTTCTTTCTCTGCCGTGTGAGGATACAACAGGGACACAGCTGTCCGTAAACCAGTAACAGGGTCTCACTAGAACCCGGCCAGGCTGACACCCTGATCTCAAACTTCCAGCCTCCGGAACTGTGAGAGACAAATATTTGCTGTCTGAGCATCTCTAGTTTATGGTATTTTTATTGTAGCATCCTGCAGGGACTAATACACCTGTCACCTCCATCCACACCCCCAACATCTGATCAGCTACCATTTACTGAGCAGGGACAAGCCTGATTCCACGCCCAGCACTCCTCACTCAAGACCTCCTCTCAGCCCCACGGCTGTCCAAGAAGTGGGCACTGTCATGGCCATCATCCAGATGAGGAGACCAAAGTGACAGGGAAGCAGACAGCTTGCCGAAATCTGTGCAGCCCAGAAGGAGCCAGGCTGGGATGAAAGGAAGGTCTGCCTTGCTTTAGATTCTAAACCGCTCATTCCATGCTGCTCCCCAGTTCCCAGCTGAATTCCCATTCCCTCTCGGGCCTATTATAATTACAACGCGAGGAGAGAACTTTCTTTTATGACGGCATGGAAAACCTCCGAGCCCTGCATGAAGACCTCAGCTCAATCTGACATGACTCTCAGCAGCTGAGGGCCTGGTACTGACTTCTAATGAACAGATTTGCACCAAGTTGTCAGAAAGGGTAAAGGCTCAGCAAAGCAGATGAGGAAGAGGAAGGCAAGTTGTCAACTTTCCTGAGACTTGGTATTTTGGTTTTGATTTCCCGGAGGGAGTAATAACTACCCTTGACCACAGAGTCACGAAGAAGATGTGGGAGGCCAGGTGAGAAAGTGCTTTTCAGAATGCAGCACATCTGAGGCCTGGCCAGGGTGATCTGGAGAGATCTGGGAGCACCAGGATCTCCGTGGTGCCTCAGCTCTGACCCTCTCTGGATCCTTGCTTCCTCATTGCTATGGACTGAGTTGTGTCCTCCCCCCGACCCCAAGTTCACGTGTTAAGGCCCCAATCCCCAGCGTGATTGTATTTGGAGATGGGTCTGTGGGGAGGTAATTGAATGAAGCCTCATAATGGCCATGAGTCCTCTGTCTGCCATGTGAGGGCACAGCAAGAATGTGCCTTCTGCCAACAAAGAAGAGGGCTCTCACCAGACCCCAAATCCGCTGGTACCTTGATCCGGGACTTCCCAGCTTTCTGTCCCTTCCTCCTCTGACAAATCCTTCAACTTATTCAAGTGACCTTTCCAGAACTTAAACCTGATCATATCCTCCTGCTTCCTGTTGAAGATCCTTCCATGGCTCCCCATTGCCTACCTCTTCAAGAGGCCGCCCTTCGTTCGTCAAAGCATGTAAGCTGAGAAGGCAATAGGTTCAGTTAGTTGATAAGACAGAGGTAACCTATTCATGGAGGTGACATTTTTCATCTTCGCTGTCCTCCCTTGGTTAGAATCAAGTTACTAGGCCCAGCCCACACTCAAGGAGAGGGCATCACACAAGGTCGTGAATGCTAGGAGGCAGGGATCACTGGGGGCTGTGGTGTCCCCCAAAAAGATATGTTGGAGTCCTAAGTCCCAGTACTTGTGAATGTGACCTTATTTGGAAATAAGGGCTCAGCAGGTGTTAAGATATAAGTCAAGTTAAATTAGATGATATTGGGTTAGAGTGGGCCCTAAATCCAAGGACTGGTGTCCTAGAAGACCATGTAAAAAGACACAGGGACGCACGGAGGGGGAAGATGGCCATGTAAAAACAGAGGCAGAAATTAGAGCGATAAAGCCACAGACGAAGGAAAAACAAGGACCGCCTGATGCGACCAGGCGCTAGGAGAGAGGCCTTCCTCCCCAGAACAGATTCTTCTCTAGAACGTCACAGGTAGCATGGTTCTGCCAACTCCCCGATTTCAGATTTATAGGCTCCAGAATTGTGAAAGAATACATTTCTGGAGCCCCCTAGTTTGTGGCCCTCTGTTAGAGCAGCCCTAGGAAATGAAAACACAGATCATTAGAGAAGTCTGCCTACCCCAGCGAACAGAAATGGCAGAATCCTGAGCCCCCGACTCACTATCACCATGTGATTCACTGGGTTTGGCAGAGTCTTGTTGATTTTGACACAGGAAGTCAAGGGCCCACGAAAGGGAAACAGCTTCCCTGGTCACATGTCAGCCTGCCCCTCCAGCCTTCTGTGCTCCCTGCCCAGCACGCAAAGCCCTTTTCCAACCTCTGTGGCCATGTCCTGGCTGTGTCCTCTGCCTCTTTGTCCTTGTCTCTTCTCTACCTGATAACACACACTGTAGCCAAACACCTCCTCCAGGAAGCCTCCCCTGACCACACCATACCCCCAGACTGAATTCGTTTGTCAAAGTTCATCTAACCATATTCTTAGAATGTGCGCATTTCTTTGCACACAAAAAAGTTGATTTTGGGGGGAGGGCAGAGGGAGAGGGTGAGAGGGAGATTCTTAAGCAAGCTCCATGCCCAGGGTGGGGCCCGGCATCGGGCTCAATCTCACGACCCTAAGATCATGATCTGAGCTGAAGTCAAATCAGATACTTCACCCACTGAGCCACCCAGGTGCCCCAAAAGCTGATTTTTTAAAACCTACAACTCTGTGGTGGTCCTCCTTATTTTGCTCAGAATAAAGACAAAATTCCTACGAAGGCCTCCAGAGGCCCATGTGTTCAGCAACTCTGACCGTCTCCCAACTACCCTACTATGTTGCCTTTGGTCACACCACCGTGCAGCTCCTTGAACATAACAGGCCTCCTTCTGCCTTGAGCCCTTAAGCACTTCCTTCTGCTTGGAACATTCAGCCTAATACCCCACCTCCTCAGAGTCTTTGCTTAAAGCCCACCTTCTCAGGCAGCCTCCTCTGACCGCCTGACTTGACACCCCCCCTCCCCCACCTCAGTGCCCTGTTCCCCTTTAAGGTTTTCCCATGAGAGTTATCATCCTCTAACATATTATGATTTACTTACTCCCCCTACTAGAATGTAAGCTCCGCAAGGGCAGGGAGCTTTGTTTTGTTCACCGGGGCATCTCAGGCGCCTACAACAGAGTCTGGCTCGTATTAGGTACTCAACAAACATTGACTGGATACATTATGGTGGTATTCTTAGTATCTATCGAGACTTGCTTTGGAAATCCCAGCCTGTCTCAGCAATGTGGGAGAAACCAAATAACAGTGGCTGTGTCCACAGTGGGGCCTTAGGCAACGTCAGGGATGGCAGCCTCCCCCCCCGACACACACACCCCGAGCAGAGGTGTGGAGAGCGTGAGTGTTCTCAGAGGGCCAGATCCGGGAGTGGGGAAGACCCAAGGGTGGGGTCTGATAGCTTGTGAAGCCTTTTCTACAAGGAGTATCTTCTTCTAAGACACAAGGGGTGCCCCGCCTTGTTTTCCTAATAGAGTCATTTTGGTGCACCCCGTTGCTTTTCAGATAGAGAGGCTGGGACACAGAGAAGTTCAGAGTCTTGTCAAAGATCATAGCAAATTATTAGCTGGAGCCCACAAAATATCCAGACACTTACAAATAGTAGGATATGGTAGAGCAAAATGCAGACACACACCCACACAAAAAAGCATTTGTTTTCCCCTAATGAGAACACGTGAGAAATTATTGGTTGGGGAGAAAGGCTTTTTTTTTTTTTAAGATTTTATTAATTTATTTGAGAGAGAGAGTGAGCACAAGTGGGGGGTAGGGGGAGAGGCAGAGGGAGAAGCAGACTCCCTGCTGAGCAGGGAGCCCGATGTGGGGCTCGATCCCAGGACCCTGCGATGATGAGAAAGTCTTTTTTAAGAAGAGAAAGGGGGTCAGGGATGGGAGAACTAGCTTGCTCCTTGATAGCAGAGTAAGGCCCCCTTGAGGCAAGGCATCAATTCCTGGGGGTATCTCTCCCTTGTAAGACTTCTAGATTTCTTGGAGAAACCCCGTAAGAATGGATTTCTGGCCCATTCTGGGCTCATCCTAAAAACTGAGTAAAGGATACCATCGACCATCGCTTACATAGCCCTTGCTGTATGCCTGCCTTGTCCTTATAACGACGCCCTGAGGCTCAGTATCCTTTAGGACTCTCTCTACCCTGCCTTTGTCATACTCTCTGTGTCTCGGTTTCCTTGTCTGTCAAAGAGGAATAATAAAGCACCCACGTCCCCAGGTTATAGTGCCTGCCAGCCATATAGTGGGGACTCAATGACTGTTAGCTGATATTACGTCCCTGTAATTTTCACCCTTAACTCTTGGGAAAGGACTAGACATTCAGTCACTTAAAGGAAATTATGCTTGACTCAGGATTCAGATGTGACCCATCTCAGAGTCACAATCGTTAGCCAAAGGGAGGGGTCTCTGGCAGCATTCCTGGCAGCCCTGGAACAGATGAGAGAACTTTCCAGTAAAGAGGGCCAAAACACATGCAGGCTGGGGCACAGTTTCCCCAAGATGGTAACTCCAGGCTTTTATCCATTCTGCCTGCAAATCAAGGACCTGCTTGGTGAGAAGAGTTAAGTGATAAAGTGTGGCCGTCAGGGCCTGTGCCTGCTGTGTGGGGAGCCTCCATGCCTGGGAGCTTGGCACCCTTGGCTAAAAGTCTGAGCAGATCCTCCCCACTCCATGGGTAAGCAGGTACCCCAGGAAGCTGCACATCCAAGGACGACCCTGTGGAGGAAAGCAGGTAAAGTTCTGAAGAATATGGAATTGCTCCTCTCCCCTGGAGAGCTCACTACTTACTGACTTGTAAGTGTGCATATGTATAGCTATTTTGTGTGTGCGGTGGTTATGGGAGGGGGGATGGACAGGAAGGCAGGTGAGCCAGGCCTCATTCTCTTTTGTAAAAGTTGGGTGCTAATTACTAGCATTCTCCAGGCCCCCTCTGCCCTTGTGCGGCAGAGACCCCATTCTAAACAGCCCATCTACCCAGGATCAGACTGTGAATGTCCCCTCCAGTAGTCCCATCCCTGGGGCTCCTTTAGATTTTGTAAAACGTGTTATCAAAGGACCTCGGGTTCTCATTAAAGTTTTTGAAAAATGCTATTGGATAGGATCAGGCTATCTGAAGAACCATAATCAACTGGACAAATCCTCTGAAATGGGAACTGTGAATTCACTCAGTCATTCATTCTCTCATTCACTCAGGCATTCAGACATGAACACAAGTGCTTACTGAGCACCACTGGCCCTTCCAGGGTCTCCCATCGAGCCTGCAGTCAGGATGGGCACCTCAGGGATCAGTTAGTAGCAGGAACAGAAAATGGGCCCTAAAACAGGGGCAGGAAAAGAGGAGAGGAGGGTGCGAGGCAGGGGAGACCGCTTCTTATGGTGGCCAGGTAAAGATCAGCAGTGATCTGCAATGCACTTCACTCTCTGCTTCTTCAGGAACCCAGAGAAAAAAAATGCTTTTGTTCTCTAGCCTGGCCCGGAAGGGTAAAACAGCAATGGCTTTTAAATGCTTTTCGTGTGGACTGTGGTTTCTCCCGCCGAGCCCGCAGGTTTGGTTTAGAGGATGTCCCATAGAGGGCGCTGTTTGCCTGCCGTGGAATGGAGTCCTGGGCGTGAGTAAGCAGAAGCCACACCCCTCGCCAGAGGGCGAGTAAAGGGCTGTGTCCGCGCCAGTGGCCCCACATCCACGAGCTTTCTGGCAGCGGAAAGGAAAGATTTACTCTGTGCAGGAAGCCCAGCATCCCTGAAACTCAGGGTATGGGCCGAGGGTGCTGACAGCCGAGAAACTCCTCTTTCTGGTCAACACGCACACACACGCGCGCGCGCGCGCGCGCACACACACACACACACAAACACACACCACGCACACCGGCGCACCTGCGCGCCCCCTGGGAGGGGAGACACCGGGAGAACTTGGGAAGACAAGAGAGAGTAAGGTTCGGGTAGCGGCGCCACAGGGGGCGGGGGCGCCTGTCCGGGACTCTGCTCCCGCCAGCCTGAACCCCTTGCCATCTGGGTCTAGTCCTCAATTTGCGGATCAGCCAAAAACCCACTTCCCCAGCCAGAACTTTGCAGCGACGTCTGCCGGCTGCTGCTTTTCCCCGGGAAATGAGCAGCTTTTCGGCTTGTCTCAGTTTAAAGGCGGTGTCCACGAGTCAGAACTTTAGCCAGCTTTGCACGCGTCCGCTCGGGATAGGAGAGCTCCCACAGCACGCGCGAACACACGCAGGGGCCTCTCTCTCACAGCCTCCGCCGCGTGGCAGGCGGGTCCCGGCCGAGCCCACCCAACCTGCGTAGACCGGCGCGCATCGAGCTATTTCTGAATGGAGGAGAAAATGACTTCTGGGTGTCCAGCACCGATTGGGTGACCTTGGCCCAGTCTCCTCTCCGGGAGACCTGTTCCACCTATAAAACCCGAGTGTGAGACCCACCCTGCTTGAGTCTCGGGGCGGTGATTGATTTCAAACTCAGATTTCGGACGCTTTGGCGTTTTGCATTCCATTAAAGCTCTGTACAAACTCAAGGGAGTAATAATAATGAAAATAATGATTATTTATGGAAGCACCACTTACAATGCTTCCAGGTTCCCAAAGCAAAAATAGGGTTCACTACTGTAGATGAATGTTTGCTGAAAGAAGCATTAAATGCGCCCATCGAGATTTGTTGGGGGGGACAGTCTGAAGACCAGGATCAGAAAATAATACATACCCACTTCTCTACTGGGGAACCGAAGCGGTTGCACCTGCCAACGCAGGACGGCCTTGACTTAGCGGAGGGATGGATCTAACCGGGGGAAAAAAGTCAATGGAGAAGCGAGGGGGCCATGAAAAGATCTTGGGTGTATGGAAGTTCACAATGGGTGGAGAGAGTGATGGCCACTTTGCCGCCTTTCTCTGACCAGGGAGCTGTCTCTCGGGAAGGGACCCCACAAGCAATCCTACTTTATTTGATGCTCAAATCTAGAGTCTTAAATGCCTGCCTTATGGGCTTCTTGTGCAACCTGGGGAGTTGTTTTTTAAAGCCGAGAGAGTAGAGTGACCTTCCGCCCAGCTGTCCCTCAGAGGCCCAGCAGAGTTCTCTAGGGACTTGGCGGCCCTGGGGAACATGCTGCCGTGCCGCTGCCACGGGCCACCGCCGAGGAAGGTCCCGCCGCTGTGCCTTCGGTTCTCCTTGCCCCTCTTAAAGCTTTAGGCAGCTCCAAACGCTGGCAGGAGAGACTTCCCAGGAGAAAGCGCTGTCTTCGCTGTCTTCGGGGCCGCGAGCCGGCCCGAGAAGAAGAGCACCCTTCTGAACGTAGCCGTCGGTGCCGCGACACTGCTGCCTTAGCAGCCCCAGCAAATGACGCGCGGGCGTTAGCCCGTTTTGCGCGCACACGCGGGTGCGCCGAGACCCACACCCACTCCTGCTCCAGAGGAAAGACTCACTCTTCGGTTTCCCAGGGCCAAAGGCCAAGGCCACGCTGATTCTGAGCCCGCCGACGCAGTGCAAGGACTTACACCCCGAGTGCCTTCCTATCGATTAGACGGGAACCCAAATCCCCCTCTTCGTGGCCCGCGCCCTTAGCAGGCTTTGGGAAACATGCTGAGGCCGCCGGACCCCAAAGGGTAGGAAAGTGCTGACTTCGCCGCGGGCGGGAGGTTGCGTCCTGCCTGCCTCCTGGGCCGGGGCTGCGTGGCTCTCCAGCAGCGTGGGGGCGGCGGGACCCTGTCAAGCCCCTGGGGGCGGAGGATCGGCAGCTGCCAGCGCGGATAACCCCGAGGTGACCCGGGCGGGCCAGGCCCGCCCCTTCCCCCTCCCGCAGGCCTGGCGGCTGGAAGCGGGTCCCCGAACTGCAGGGGGGAGAGGAAGGCGCGGGCTCCCGGCGCCTTGGCTGTCAGTGCGCTCCGGCCGGGGGCGCCGCCGGCTCTGCGTCCCTCGCTCGCCTCCTGCGCTCGCCGCAGCACTCCGAGTGCCTCTTTACCGGGAGCCAATATCCTTTTGTGCTAATAGGCTTGTCCTCATTTGCTGCCTAATTGGACTATATAAAGCCAATAACAGGCAGGCTCTTATAGCCCGAAGCCAAAGCGCCAAAATCCGAGCGAAGGCGAGGAGGGGGCGGTGGCGGAGGCGGCTGCGGGGCCCGGGCTCGGCTGCGCCTTCGCCTGCCTAATCCCATTTGCCATTGTACGCGCCCAATCGCCGTATACTCCCCGCATTTAACTTGGATGACATTTTGATTTCATCATTAGCATCCGGCGCCGGATTGACGCAGCCCCAAGCCGGGGACTGCTCCTGCCGCCTCCTCCCCGGGAGCTGCAGCCGCCGCCGAGCCGCCTCGCTCCCTCTGTGCCGCGGCTGGGCCGCTCCCCGCCCCTCAGCACCCCTCCCACATGCGAGCCCACCCCGGCCGGGTCCTCACCCCGCCCTCGCGCGGCTGGATTTGCGCCCGGGGCGGCCCCCGACTTTGCGCCCCGTAGTTGAGTTCGGTTTATGGTCTGATTTCCGGCCGCCCGCCTGCTCGCCCGGCCGCCCGCCTGTCCCGATCCCTCCCTCCCCGGGACCCGGAGGAGAGGGGACCATGCCGGAGCCCGGGCCGGATGCCCCTGGCACCGCTAGCGCGCAGCCCCCGCCGCCGCCGCCCCCACCTCCCGCGCCCAAGGAGTCCCCGTTCTCCATCAAGAACCTGCTCAACGGAGACCACCACCGGCCGACCCCTAAGCCGCAGCCGCCCCCACGGACGCTCTTCGCGCCGGCCTCCGCCGCCGCAGCCGCCGCCGCTGCCGCCGCCGCTGCGGCCAAGGGGGCTCTGGAGGGCGCCGCGGGCTTCGCGCTCTCGCAGGTGGGCGACCTGGCTTTCCCCCGCTTTGAGATCCCGGCGCAGAGGTTTGCCCTGCCCGCGCACTACCTGGAGCGCTCCCCGGCCTGGTGGTACCCCTACACCCTGACCCCCGCCGGCGGCCACCTCTCGCGACCTGAAGGTACCGACCTCTCTTTGAACTTTCGTTGTCCTCCCCGCGCGCCAGTACTGTGCCCGTCCCGCGCCGCCTCCCATCTCAACCCTGAGACCCTCGCGCCCTCCAACCCGCTGTTTGGCCAACTTCCTCCGGCCCCTGGCTTGTATCTACTGCCCGCGCGCTCGGTTGCGCTGCCCAGGAATCCAATCCCACTTGGTGAGAAAAGGAGGTGGGATTGGAGCCCGGGGCGCGGCGCTTCCCGGGAAAAGTGGCCTGGGGGTATGAGTGGGGAGGCTTCGGCCGGCTGGGACCGGGGACCGGGCCTGGATGGAGGCAGCGACCCGGTAGGCCCAGGCCAGAGGCGAATCCCTCCGTGGGCCCCTGGCGGGAGATCTGAGGGAAAGAAAGGAAGTGGCCGCTCTGCCACCGGCCGGGTCTCTCGCCTGCCCTCGGGAGGAAGGGGATCCCCGGACGCGGAGTCCCCACCCTGGCCCAGCCAGGAAGGAGGCCCGTGGGAACGCTGAGGCCTCGAGGCCTGGGGCCCAGAGGCCAGTGTGGATCGAGCCTTCGGCCCCCAGGCGCCAGGCCTCGCTGAAGGCTGTGTCCGTGTGCGTGTGTGTGCGTCCGTCTGTCTGTCTCTCCCCAGCTTCGGAGAAGGCGCTCCTGCGAGACTCCTCCCCCGCCTCGGGAACCGATCGCGACTCCCCCGAGCCACTGCTCAAAGCCGACCCCGACCACAAAGAGCTGGACTCCAAGAGCCCGGACGAGATCATTTTGGAGGAGAGCGACTCGGAGGAAGGCAAGAAGGAGGGCGAGGCAGCGGCGGGAGCAGCCGGGGCGAGCGTGGGGGCGGCGGCGGCGACGCCGGGCGCCGAGGACTGGAAGAAGGGCGCCGAAAGCCCGGAGAAGAAGCCCGCGTGCCGCAAAAAGAAGACGCGCACGGTCTTCTCGCGCAGCCAGGTCTTCCAGCTCGAGTCCACTTTCGACATGAAGCGCTACCTGAGCAGCTCGGAGCGCGCCGGCCTGGCCGCGTCGCTGCACCTCACCGAGACGCAGGTCAAGATCTGGTTCCAGAACCGCCGCAACAAGTGGAAGCGGCAGCTGGCGGCCGAGCTGGAGGCGGCCAACCTGAGTCACGCCGCGGCGCAGCGCATCGTGCGGGTGCCCATCCTCTACCACGAGAACTCGGCGGCCGAGGGCGCCGCGGCCGCGGCCGCGGGGGCCCCGGTGCCTGTCAGCCAGCCGCTGCTCACCTTCCCGCACCCCGTTTACTACTCGCACCCGGTGGTCTCTTCTGTGCCGCTGCTACGGCCGGTCTGAGGCCCGACAGGGGAAGGGGAGGGAGCGCCCGGCCGCCTTCCCAGATCCCGGAGGAGACTGGGCCGGGCCGAGGGCGCCAAGACTTCCAGCGGCCTTCGGGAACCGGGGCTTCGGCGCGCCGCCCCGGCCTCCCCTCCCCCAATCGGTAGCGTTTTGTAAGTATTTGCAACGCATTTTCGTGCAATTCACCCCTAACGGATTTGAGGCGCTTCCCCTCTTACTTTTGGTTTTGGTTCTCTTAAGAAAGAGCAGGGAAAAGACAAAATTCCCGGGTCAAATACTTCGTCTGAAAGCTTTTGTAAAAGGTGCAACTCTTCCCTCCCTCCCCCCAAATTTGCTTTGCGCTGTGGCTTTTTGGTTTTATTTTTATAGGAGAGAAATAAGCCGCAAAAACCTAAACCCCTCTGGTTTATTCATTTTCTATAGAACTATTTTCAGAAGTCCAGAGAGAGAGAGAGAGTGAAGGAGATAATTCACATTACCCTACTTTTATTCCTGGATTTCTAAGTGTGGTTCTCCCTCTCCAGCCCTAGTTATCTTCCCCAATTTTCAGAATCTGAGAAGACTCTGGTAGGAACCCCGACTCAGGCCGCTTTTTCCGCAGAGGTGTGTCGCGGCTGACCTCTTCATCTGTCCTGCTTTGTGACTGAAGAATTCTCTAAGTGTTTAAAAGGAAAAGACAAGACAGCCCCAAATTAGACTTCTGATTATTGAAACAACTCCACATCTGGCCCGGTGTGAGTGGTCTTATTTATTAGTAGCATTTATTTTGGGGATTTCATTTGTTGGTAAATTATTATTATTACTATTATTGCTTTGTTCCCTGTTTTGAGAGAGTGATTTCAATATTAAAAAAAAATCGGTTTTTTAGCCTCTCCCCCTTTTTGTTCTGCAGTCACTGTTGTACTTTTGACCTGTGCAATATTGTACAAAATTTCCTGAGAGCCCTGCCTCTTTCTCCACGGAGAGAAGCAGACGTTTTCACTGTGTAATCCTGGTCATTCGTTTGGGAGGAGAAAATTAAGAAGAGGGAAGGGGGGGAGGAAAGAAAGAGCGCTTTAAGTGAAGGACAATCAATTTAGGAGAATTTTAACTTATTTGATATATGTACAGATTTCTTGTAAAGTTCACCCTGAACTCCACAGGGCTCCTTGCTCTGCCACCCAATCTGTTTCCTTTCTGTCGGCTACACCTGTTGTTCTGCGATAGCTTGTCGTTCTCCCCACCCCCCATCTCCCTCGTCACTGCCCGGGTTCAGTCCCTTTTTAAGAAAAAGAAAAAAGCCCACAAAATATTGTTACATTTAATGTTGTCGTGAAATTGAATTAATTAAAAAGAAAAGAAAAGTGAAGCCTTTTGTGTGGCCAGAGTGTGTAACTTCGGATGATTTTCCGCAGAGCAGGTGTCTCTGAAACACTTTTCCGCCTCGCTCTCTGGCCTCCTCTGCGCTCGCTCGCTGAGTCTGACCTGGACGCACATCCCTATAATCCAGGAGGCCGCAGAGACAGAGGCAGCTTTGTTCGCGACCAGGGCTGTTCTCTCCCCAGTGTCTTTTGCAGCTTGCAAAGCCCTGCGCTCAGGGGAGAAGGGGGCAGAAGGGGCGAGAACCTAAGCTTATCTAGTTTGAGAAATTGAGCAAGGCGGCAGCCGGGAGCTGAAAGATGGCAGATAAATTTCCGAACGTAGTGCTGCAGCCTCGCATTCCGTTCCCAGGCCACAGTTCCCTCAAGAGCCGCGAGCTTCTGGGCAGGACATTTCGGGGCGCTCGTCAGCGGGCCTGGAGTGTGCTGGGCTCCGTGGCATCTAGGGTCGGGGGCAGAAAGGGAGTGAACTCAGCATTTAGCCGTGGCCAGAGGCAGGTCACAGAGTGTCGCTGGGAGAAGCCAGATTGAGAGAGGGCAGACCCAGGGAGGCCAACCAGCTCCCAGACCGGGAAGGTTTTGAGGAACTGTGGCTCTCGGGGCGGCTCAGGTTGGGGCACGGTCCTGGTGTGTCCAGTGCCAGGGAACAGAGACCACCTGACTGTGGCAGCGGCCACTGAGAGGATGTTGTCTCCTCCGGGCCAGGCCCTTTTCTGTCCACCGGTACCCACCACCTCCAGGGCAGCCTCTCTGGTCTGCTGTCCCTGTCTGGCCCATGCCTGGAAGCGCAGCAGTGGAGGTTCCCATGCACTTGGTGGGCAGCCTGCGGAGGAGGCGCAGGGTGCTGGGAGCCGCTGGGAAGCGCGAGTTGGCAGGTGGAAGCAGGTGCTTGGGCGCTCCTTGCCAACCGCCCAGCTGCCTGCCTTAGAGCATGGGGTCTGTATGCCCAACTCCTGGCAGGGCAAGTTCGAAGCTGGGGAGCCAGAAGGGGGAGATGAAGAACCTTTAGACCGTGAAGATTCCGAAGAGCACACCGCCTGGCCTGTCCGCTGGGGAGCGCCTGCACATGCTCCCACTCCCTCTCTCAGTGCTTTGCTAGGTTCCCTAAACCCAATCGACACAGTTGAGTCTACTATGGCTGAAATGTTGAATATCGTTTTCTATTGATGGGAAACTGCCCCCAAATAAACTGGCATGCGTATTTATGGCACAATTTTAACCTGAACCTCAGTGAAGATAGATCTCCCTTTATTTCCCTGTGGTTTGGAATAAAAACGAGGGCATGTGTCGTAAATGAAAAATAAACAGAAATTCGGGGTCAAAATATGTTGTTCCTTGTGTTACCTGCAAACATAGTGATGCCTTTTACTGTTGGCAATACTAACTGTGGGACAGGCCAATAACAGCTCATTAAAAATAATGTTGCAATAGCAAACATGTCCTTAGATTTTACAGCCAGAACATGATGCTATCAAACGCCAAGAAAATACTTCTTTATTTGTGTTTGGATTCTAGAAAACGGTTCTTGACTGACCCAGTATATACAAAGTCAAGAAATAACTGGTTCCCCCCACACACAGTTTATTCTTTGTCCTGCTCCCCGAGGCCTCCCTTTCCCTCCTATTGGGGAGCTCCACTGCCCTGCACCGGCAAGCTTCTCCATGGAGCCACGGTGCCTGCCCTAGGGGAGAAGGGTGGCGCCAGGCCTCCAGGGACTGGCGGCTGTGTGAGCCTAGAAGCTGGCCCAGGCGGGAAACTTCCGCTTCCCTCGTGTCTGGTCGGGGTGGTAGTATTTCTCACAATGCAAGAGAAAGAATTGAGCCTGAGTGTGGGAGCACCAAGCATCACTGCTCACAAGGAAGCATCCTAGGCTCTACTGCAGGGCTTTCTGAGGTCTTGGTGTCAGGACAGCCCAAGAAACCTCTCAGTGGGACTGTCACATCCCAAGAGCTGGTTGGGGTGATCTTCCCCTACAAAGAACGCCCTTCCCCACCCCCACCTCCACAGGGATTGCCAGGGGCTGTTGGAACTATGCGGCAGAGGGGGCTGGCTATCTGAACGGGTGAGGGTGCCTCTATGCAATTCCTCCAGGACATTCCATTGTGGGATGTCAGCCCCTGTCCCCTACCCTAGGACAGTGGACCAACACCCCAGATTTTATACATTCACCTTCCTTTCCCTCCCATCATAGAACCTAGCTTTCTTTCCACCTACCTTAACTTCAGATCTTCCCTATCTGCACCCCCTATTAATCTTCAAGTTAGTGCAAATGACAGGTCTTTCTGGCTAAATCCTTTCTGCATCATCCAAATAGACACACCAGCAAACCACACATAGGGTCCACTCACGTGTGACATAAACACTCACCACACAGCGCGTGCACACACACACACACACACACACACACTTTAGACAGACCTTAACAGACCTGTGCCCAGGGGCCCACAGTACACCTGGCCACATATGTGTTTAGCATCACAGCTATCGTTAACACACAAAATCAGGCACACTTTGAGGTGACCCTGGGCAGCTGGTTTTCTCTGACGGCCCCAGGCTAAGGCAAGCTGGGTAGAATCCCATGGAACCGACTGAGCCTGAAATCAGTCCAACAGGAATGCCTCGTGCATTCCTTCTCTCCCACCTGCGACAAACTAGTGGAGCCTGTCAACACCCCACCGTGGACTTCCATACTCCCATAGGCCGGGACCTAACTCAGAGCCCAGGTCCCCACAATGTGGGTCTCTGCCACTCTGAGCGCCCTGGATCGCCTCCGGGCCCTGGGAGACTTCGGAGTCAGCGCGCGAGCTGTTTCTGTTGGCAACACAGATGTATTTCTTTTATTTGATAGTAAATAGAGTGGGTGTGTGTACATCAAACAACAGCAAGACAGATATAAACTGCCCCCCCCTCCCCGGCACTGGGCGCTCATTCTGAGCCGGGACGTCCTGTTGGCAGCCAGAGCCTGAGGCCTCGCGGAGAGAACCCCAGAGCGCGCTCCTCGCTCCCAGAGCCCGCGCTCGAGGTAGAGCTGGGGAAAAGAGGAGATGGCAAGGTCGGTGAGATTTGCTTTCTCTTCTGCAGGCGGGCGCACGCTGGGCCAGCTAGGGCCTGGGCGATGGGGGTGGGGGGACGAGCAATGGGGCCCAGAGGGCTGAGCAGCCTTTGGCCTTTGGGAGCTTTGTCTAGGCCCCGCGTTGTGGGGCTTCCTGGGCCGGGCCACGCTCCCCAGTGTGCGCGTGGGACACCTCAGTTTCCCTCGAGGGGCCCTGTGGGGTGCAGACTTAACTGCCCGCCTCCAAGACTCCATTTTGCCCCACCTCTCGCGGTTGTCCACGCCCGGCGGCCCAGCGACCCACCCAGGGGGCCTCTCCCCTTTAGCGATCTAAAACCAGACTCCGCAAAGCAGCTAGGAAAAGAACTCTCCACTGGGTCGCCAAGACAGAGACAGGGTGCAAGAACCATGAGCACCACAGAAACGCCCTCTTAGGATCCGAAGCACGGCTGGGCAAGCTCAGGGGACTACTCAAGCCAGGGCGCGTACACGTGGCCCCGCGGAGAAAATCCGCCAGGCTCCTCCTCCAGGCTTCCCGCCCACTCTCTGCCCACCACCTCGCCCTGACTGCGGGCTCTCTCCGGCTTCGGGGTGCCAGTGGGCCGTGTGTCCCTGCGTAAGCTTCTGGAAGTATGCACGCCTGTGTGTGCACGTGCGCCCAGTCGAGGTGTGCTGGGCGGATGTTGACCCTTTGATCTCTAAACAACTCGGGGGGAGGCGTTGAGGAGGGATGGCGAAAGAGAGGAAAAGGCCGCAAAGATAACTAGGCCAGAGGTACTTTGGAGCCCTGACTGGTGCTCGGACTGGATCTTGAGTTGAGATTTGGGTGCACTTGTCCCCGGGCGTGCCCCGCTCCTGTGGAAGTACCCTAAAGGCTCCTCGGGTGGGGAGCGGCAGCTTCGGGGGAATAGGGTCTCACTGCAGCGCAGCCTTAGCCCTCTCTGGGATCCATTTAATCGCCTGGGATTTCTTCCCAGCATTCTGCCTCTAGGGTCCCGTAGACCTTTATTCGAGCGTCGGGCAGTTTCAGAGACCCGAGGCAAGGGATGACTGGAGGCTGCGTGCCTCCTTGGAGAGTTCCCAGGCAGTGCACACTGGTTGTACTCGCCCAGATCCCTTTCTCGGCTGCTGCTCCGGGCGATGCACCTGCGGGGAGAAAAGGCCCCAAATCTGGGTCGCTGGGATTCCAAAAGGATTCCTTCTGGTTGCGGTGGAAGGAGAGGAAAAAAAGCTGGGGTAGAGGTGTAGAGCGAGCGAACGAGCGCCAAGGAGAGCGCATTGCGCCCATCACTTACTTAGTCGGGAGAGGCGAGGTGGAGTCACCTGGTGTGCCTCACCCAAGCGCTAATGTCTTAAAGAAATAGAAAGAATCCCCTTCTCTCCTGAGCTCCTTCGCGGCCCTCACCCCCCTTGGTGATGGAGTGCACGCATCAGATTTTCATCAAAGTTCTATTAAGTGAAACATAGGTTGCAGGGCACCCTTTGATTGAAACAGTTTAAATTTTAATTGTGTTTTTAATTTGACATATAGTTGCAGAAAGGAATGACACTGCGTCGCCAAGGGGCGGTCGATTTTCTTAATTTCTCCCAGAGGAATTGATGAGTCTATCAGGCCACTAGATTGGAAACCCATTAAAGCTCTCTGGTTAGGCTGTTAATTGGAACTTGATGGATGTGGGGGGGGGGTGTCGGGACTCGGCTATGCTGATCCAATCTTCATGACTTTCTGTTTTCCAATAAATTACACAATTCATTTTCCAGCCGCAGATTACATAAATTGTACACCTCTGGGGCTCTCTTTTTCAAATAGGGAGCCCTTTTCCCCAAAAGCCTATTGCGAGATGTCATTTGCACCAAAGAACGAACAGCAGAGGTCCTTGAATGAAAATCGAAACATAATCAACGTTTATACTTAGAAAATTTATTGAGATCATTTTCTCTGGTATTTCCTTATTTTAAAGTTTGGACGCGCCATATATCATAATCCACTCCCGTAAAGGTGGGGGGGGGGGCAGACTGTGTTTAATATTTATCGAAGCTTGATTCCAAGATCAAACTTGTTTATGACTTCATCTGTCATTTCGGAGGGGGCCTTCTTCCACTATTACCCGGCTCAGCCAGCCTATTTCCCAACTGCTGCAGAGCAGAGAGGATCAATTTTTATTAGGCTCCTCGGCAAGTTTGCTCTGGGCCGCTTTAATATTGAGCAGCTGCATACTCTCGAGACCTAAACTTTAAGCGTCCTTTCAGTCTCAGAAAGTTTATCATTCCT
Organism: Eumetopias jubatus; assembly: GCF_037043125.1. Taxonomy (NCBI): domain Eukaryota; kingdom Metazoa; phylum Chordata; class Mammalia; order Carnivora; family Otariidae; genus Eumetopias; species Eumetopias jubatus. The sequence goes on along the minus strand of NW_028274823.1, from coordinate 9,301,727 downwards.
TGGAACCCGGTTGTGTCTAATTCCTAGGGAGGGGGCGATCCCCAAAATGAGGAGGGGCCACACACCCGAGTATCTGCTGTTAATCTGAATGGTGTAGGGAGGGGCGGAGCTATCCCTAGACTAGGAGGGTGGGGAGGGAGGTGGTACAGAGTTGAAAGATTGCCACACTGGAGGACAGAGAGACGGGGTGTCTGTGGGTGGTGGTTCCTACAGCTGACGGTTCCTGGGAGTGTGTTTTAAAGCTGTGCTGGGCCCAGGAGAGGGCGTCTGGGCCTTGCGCTCCGGGTGAGGTCTCGGGGACCCCCGGATGCCCCAAAGGGATGACGGGAAGATTGAGTCTTGGCCTTCGGGCCCCTGCGGTGTGACCGCTATCAAGGCCCGAGGGGCAGGAGACCCTGCCTGCGACAAGTTGAGAATTGCGGAGGAGAGCCCAGAGGAGAGTCCTTCGGGTTGCCGAGCCAGGAGTCTTGCTCGGTCTCTGCCATGGCCTCCCCGCCTCCGTCCTGCGCCCACCATCACTTCCCTGGCTCAGTGTAGAGTGTGAGTGAGTGTGGGTGTGTGTGTGCGCGCGCACTAGTCGGAGCTCAGCGAACGTTTGCTGACTCAATGCGTGCGAATGCGTAACCGTTTATGCAAGTGCGTGCATGCGGCTTAATGCGTGCGCGTCTGAAGATGTGCGGGGTGTGGAGGCTATGCAGGACTCAAGTGTAGCGCCCGTCTTTGTAGACCAGACGATCAACGCGAGAGGAATTAGCGAGCAAACGGAGTACGAGGAAGACCAGATGGCTCCTTTTGACTTCCCAAACTAGCCTGGGGTGGGTGAGGAATGGGGCAAGGTTGTGGGGTCGCGGGGCTGCGTGGTTTCCTAGTTTTGAGAACTCAAACCAGTCCTCAAACCTCAGCACCCCCCGCCCCCGCCACACTCCCCTCCCCACTCGCAGTCCCTCGCTGCTCCTGGCCTTGGAACTGCTTCTCTGAGGCCCACTCCAGAGGTCTGGCTCCCACCTCGCATGGTCCCCTCCTAGGGGAGGCCAACCCCGTGGATCCTTGGCCCCACCCATACATCTGCCCCGGCGGTCGCGAGATTGCTGAAGTCCTCACAGTCTTCCCCGCAGCAATTTCTCAAACTCCGTGCCGAAGCCTGCTCCAGCCCTCGCCCCCTCCCAAGGGCCTGGTATTGGCAGTGGAACAACCTTGAGCTTCAATCTTGCTTACTCTGCTCGGGATGGTCACTTTTCTCCACTGGGCCTCAGTTTCCCGGCCTGTACAATGGGGGTAAAGATCTGCACCGCAGGTTTGCCATGAGGATTAAAGTGAAGAGAGATGGGATGCTCCGGCGTGTTCCAGGTTGCCGGCACCAAGTATTTCCTAATTAGGAAGGGTCCAGCCAATGCCCACCCCCAACTCGGCTTTCTTCCCCAGAGGGTGGCGGGCTCCTACTCTCCGGGTTGGCCCATTTCCTTGGGGTAGCCTCGGCCCGGGCCGTGAGACAGAGCCCACTCAGGGTGCTTGAGGCAGGCGGAGAGGCTGCAGGCGGGTGAGAGAGTCGGCTGTGTCTTTCCAGGAACCTCCCCTCTATCCCCCAACCAAGCGGGAGCGCGCGGGACAGGCTGCGACGTGGCCCCCGAGCCTGCGCCGCGGCCGCGCAGAGGACGCACAAATTGTATTTCAGCGCCGGGTCCTTCCGGGTTAATGAGCTGACACCATGATTAAAGCTGACCATTTGTAATGTGTCTCGACCCCGCCGCAGAGCCCTGAAGAGGTTAATGCGGTGACGGAGGCCGGCACCTGCCCCTCGCGGGCCTCCCGGGCCGTGGCGCACAGCCCCTAGCCTCCACCCCCTCGCCTGCCCCTGCTCGGCTGCGCCGCCGACTCCTAATCAATTAGCCCATTAACGAGCCCTTCGAGGAGTTAAGTAGCGAGAGGTTCTGCCACGGGTAGGGTTGCAGTCGGTAACTCACCGCAGCTAATGATATTATAAGCGCTTTACTCAATAACCCGGCGCGGCACGGGCGAGGAGGGAACTGCACCGTCATGGTGCAGCGTCTGGACATTTGTGGGGACTGATTCCAGAGTCTCCTATCACCTTGGTTGCTTTTGGGGGAATATCCTAGGAGCAGGGGCCTCCCAAGAGCTCTTGGTCCAGCATTCTCGAGGCCGCAGCGGCGGGGCTGGGGGGGGGGGGTTGTGGGGGTGGCGGCGTTGCCTGAGCGCCTTGGGGCCTTACCTCGTCTTCGTTTCCTCCATGTTTGTGTAGACAACTGTGCCCCGGTACCGTTTTGCCGGCACCAGGCTGCTTCTAGATCCACTAACAGCCGATCTGGGAATTAAAGGGGGGGAGAGCCAGGGCTTAGAGGCGGCCGCAAGGAGGGAACGAACCACGGTTTATTAAACACTTAACCCGCGCCTCGGAGTTGGCCACTTTGACCTAACTTCTTCGAGGTAGGCATTTCTTCCTCTAATTTTAGGAAAGGAGGAAACCGATGCTCAGAAAGTTTTAGTATCATGTCCAAGGTCACCCAGATGAGATTTGAATCGACTTTGCCTAATTCTAAAACCATAACCTGTTCTCACCTCCTTCTCTTCTTCCCAGCATCAAAGCGCTTCTATTTCTGCAGCAATTCCATGGCCTGCAGTATTTGCCAAAAACCGGAAATCACCTGTGAAACAGAGGGTGGGCGGTTGACGGTGAGCTATTAAGCAAAAGTTTACAGAGTAGGTACTATGAGCTCCTAGTTCTTCTGGGTTTTCAGCGCCTTTCCCATTCCTACCTAATGCCATCCTCAAAACAGGAGAAAGGGGGAGGATGCTAATGAGAAGTTCATTTCACCTGTGAGAGCAGGGAGGTTCTAACTGGAACTGGACTTGTCCTAGTTCACGCAACCTGTAAATGGTGGTGTTGGGACTTGAACCAGGATCTCTTGCAACAAGATCTAGGTCTCTCCTACCCCAGGGATTATGCAGGCCCGTTGGGCCTGTGACAGGGGTGAGTTCTGTAGGAGGGGATGGGCAGAAGTCGTCTGCTCCCGGGCCTCCCAGTTAAGCTCCCAGGAATGGCATCAGTTCGGAGGCGCATGCTCCTGAACCCCTTCCCTCCCTTGCCGGACGCAGCGGTCTGCGGGGTGCCAGTTCTGCCCGCCAGCCCCGAGGAGAAGGGGTGGGAGGCTAGGGGAGGGTCCTCGAGCAGCCTGTTTGAGCTCCTCCGACGGAGGCGTCGGGCCACTCCAGCTCGGAGCCCCGCACTGCCCGTGCCCCTCGAGGGGGCCGGAGTCCCACCGGTGGGAGTCGATACAGAGGCTAGGAACGTGGGCTGGAATCTATGCTGCTTTCGGCCCTGCTCTCCCTGGTTGGACACAGCAGATGCCCGCCGGGTTCTCGGTGCGCTCCGGGGCGCACAGTGGCTGCGTGCCGGGCCTGGGCTTTTTGAAAATTTCCGGGGCCGCTCGGCGGCGCTGCGATTGGCCGCGTCCGGGTAACCTCTATGCAAATGAGGCCGCGCCACCTCCGCGCCGCTGGAGACCCCGCGAGCTGGCGGCCAAGGAAGGGGCATTCGCGGCGGGGCTGGGCGGGCGCGCCCAGAGCCGGGCAGGCAGGGATCCCCGTGCAGCCATCCCGTGCCCGCGTGTCCCCCGCGCAGAGGGGACGCCTCACCAGCTTCGCCGCCCCCTCCCCCTGGCTCCCCTCCCCGCCCCTCCCCCCGCCTGCCTGCCTGCACCACCTTCCACCCAGATCGTCTCTAAAGGGAGTTCTTGGTTTCCTCCGATTTCTTATGAACCCAGGATGGGCAGCAAGGAAGATGCAGGCAAGGGGTGTCCGGCGGCCGGCGGCGTCTCCAGCTTCACCATTCAGTCCATCCTGGGCGGGGGCCCCTCGGAGGTGCCACGGGAGCCCGCCGGCTGGCCCGCCAGGAAGCGCAGCCTGTCCGTGTCCTCGGAGGAGGAGGAGCCGGACGACGGCTGGAAGGCACCTGCCTGCTTCTGCCCAGACCCGCACGGCCCCAAGGAGCCGGGCCCCAAGCATCACCCCCCCATCCCCTTTCCTTGCCTGGGTAAGGATCGCACGCCGCCGGGTCGGCCGCGAGCAAGCTCTAGGGGAGGGAAGCTGTGCCGGGGTCCAGGCCCCCTCTGGCCAGAGCCCCGGCCGCCCGGGGTCCAGGGAGGAGGGGAGGGGACACGCGCGCGTTGTTGTCTCCTCCTCCCGGAGGGGGCTAGGGAGGTGACGGGAACCGTCTTGGAGAAGGTTGGGTTGGAAGGAGAATATACCACAGCGGGCTGGTACAGGGCGGGCCGCACACACGGCTGTGCCCTCAATATCCCCTTTGTACATCGGTGGGATACTTTCCGAACAAGAGGTCTAGAAGTCGGGTCCCAGCGGCCCGTCTGTCTCTACTGCAATCTCGTCCAGCTTCTTTTTTCTCCTCTCTCTCCCTCTCCCCGCTCCCCCCCCCCCCGGCCTGATTACCACTCCAAGATGATTGACAATGGTGCCTTTCAGAGATGGTTCCTCTTTACAACACTGACGAAGGGGAGCCCCGCGTTAGTCCTTAGCGTGATTTCCGAACAAACGGCCTGTGAAATGATGCCACACTATAAAGCTCGGGGAACTCTTCCAGCTCAGTTATTACAAGGCAAAATCACCTTTTAAAATGATGCTAATGTCCCCCCCGTCCAGACTTGCTCCCCGTTGCCACATGTCCTTTCACCGAAGCTGGGGGCACAGAGACCCCATACTCTCGAAATAGCTGGGTCCCGTTGCTTTTTCAAGACTAGGGTGCTGGGCTTTGGGTTCCAGCGAAAGGGAGCAGAGGAAGGGGTTGGGACCAAGGCTGCAGCCGCCTGCCATCCCCCCACCCCGTCTTGGCCAGGGCTGGGGGGTTCGGAGGCTCCCCAACTCCATGCCTTCCTGTCTGTTCTCCCTCCCCAGGTACCCCCAAGGGCAGCGGAGGCGCGGGGCCGGCGAGCTCGGAGCGCACGCCTTTCCTCTCTCCTTCGCACCCGGACTTTAAGGAAGAGAAAGAGAGGCTCCTGCCCGCGGGCTCGCCGTCGCCAGGGCCAGAGCGGCCGCGGGACGGCGGCGCCGAGCGGCAGGCGGGCGCCGCCAAAAAGAAGACGCGCACGGTCTTCTCGCGCAGCCAGGTGTACCAGCTCGAGTCCACCTTCGACATGAAGCGCTACCTGAGCAGCTCGGAGCGCGCCTGCCTCGCCTCCAGCCTGCAGCTCACCGAGACCCAGGTCAAGACTTGGTTCCAGAACCGCCGCAACAAGTGGAAGCGGCAGCTCTCGGCCGAGCTGGAGGCGGCCAACATGGCGCACGCCTCGGCGCAGACTCTGGTGGGAATGCCGCTGGTGTTCCGGGACAGCTCGCTGCTGCGCGTGCCGGTGCCGCGCTCGCTCGCCTTCCCCGCGCCGCTCTACTACCCCGGCAGCAACCTCTCGGCCTTACCTCTCTACAACCTCTACAACAAGCTCGACTACTGAGCGGCCGCCGGCCCGCGCCGCGCTCTCCCGGTCGCCTCCAGCTGCCCCCTCCCGGGGCTCCGGAGCGGGGCGGTGTGTTGCCAGAAATATTAAGAAATACACCATGTGTATTCATTATCTCTTATTTATGGCCTCTGCCCTACTTTTTGTTTTGATTGTTTCGGGTATTTATCGGCATTTCTCAAGCCAGATCGCCTGCTTTCTACCCCAAACAAACCAATACGCTTTGAAAACCATTGTGGAGGGGATGTTCTCGGGTGGTGGTGGGAATGGGAGTTTCGGCCAGATCTACATTGATTGGTAGGGGGGAAAAATCAGAAAAACACCAACAGAACCAGGTACACCCCTCTCCCCATATATACACCTGTATGTATGTACATGCACACACAGCCGGCCAAAGCCAGCGAGGTGTTTGCACAGTTATCTCAACGCCTCTTCGTTTTCCTCGTTCCGAGGATGGGTAGGAGGAGATTTCAGATCTGTAAATATTTTTAAAGAGGAAAAAAAATAAAACATTTTAAGCATCGTTGCTAACTTTGTTGAGATTGATTGCTCAGCGTGCGTGCTAACGCGCGGCTTTTCTCGATTTTCGGTGGAGGCGTGCGGCAGGCAGTAGAGGTACTGCTCGCCCCACGTGGAGGGTGGGACTGGGGTCAGGGGTTAAAGATGGGGACCTTGGCGCCGTCGAGGCGGCACGTGGGCTAGAGCTGCACCCCTTTCCGCTCCCGGGTGCCCATAGACCTGGCGCTGGCTGAGGCGCACCTGGGCAGGAATCCATCTCCCGAGCCCGCGCTGAGAGGGACAAAGGCTGGGAGCCTCACTGCTGAAGCGCTGCCTTCCCCGAACGAGCATCTTCCCAGCACTGGGAGCGCCTCGGGCTTAGCCGCAGCAGGGCGCCGTGCGACGTGGTCCAGCCTGTGCCACGCGCCTCCTTCCAAGGGCGAAGGTCAGGTGGGATGGCGCTGCCTGAACCAGGTGCAGAGCCCGCTTTGCTCATCCCCCAGCCTGGCGCGACAGGCTTGCAGCCGCGTACACTTCCCGAGCGGGTGGCACAGTTTTCCGTCCCCCGCCGCGCGGGAACTGGGTGCGGAGAGGCGGCACTTCGGCTGAGGAGGGATTTGAGTCTGGAAACTAGGCGCGCGGCAAAGGCGCTCCCGCGCACTTTTTGATTGTTGTTTATAGTTTATAGTTTGCATTGTGTGTGGCTGAATGGAGGGGTCACGGGCAAGCACGTGGCCAGTCGCGCTGAAAGGAACCGCGGCGCGGGGCCTGCGTGCCCACCGGCTTCCGTGCCCTAACACTTGCCGCCGCGCGCGGGTTGGGAGGGCGCGGCACCCAGAGAATAGCAGCGCGAGTGTCATGCCAATCGCAGAGTTTTGCAATGTTTGATCGCAGCCGCTTGTTCCGTGTAAAACGTCGGAAAAGATGACTGGACCTTAGAAGAGGACGATGGTTCCGTGTCACGTGGGGAGACCTCCCCGGTCCTCCCGCCTCCGGTCCCGAGGTCTCCTTAGCGGGTGTAAGGGTGCTGGGAGGGCGCAGGGCGGAGGTCGGACCTCATCCTCTAGAAGGAAAACACTTGCGTGACGGACTTGTCTCTGAGGCGAGAGGCATCGAAATTATCAGCATTTTATGAAAATGTAGAGGCTATCTGTAAACCAGATCTATGTGACCCGCAGTATTCTGTCTTAAGTGCTTGGTCTCTTGTTCATTTTGAGGTCGTTGTTTTCTTCTCATATAAGATTTCATGAAAATTACAATCTCTTTCAAGATGACGTCAGAGGGTTGTTATCCAAAAACACACCTGCAGATGCTAAGTTAGTTCTAGTCCGCTTATTTCATTCCAGCTGAGTTCAACTCAGTAAATATTTACTGAGCCCTAGAAGTTGCTGAGAACTAGGCTAAATATTGGATAGACACAGAGAGAAAACAAAAGTGACACTGGGTCTGTTTTCTTCTGACTTATTTGGTACATGTATTTTATTCCAAAGAATTTTTTCTTTCCAGATGACCCACTTTAAATTCTTCCTGTCCCTTAAAGTTCTTATTTGAATATTCCATGCTGAAACAACCAATTTGCTCAAGGACCTACTTGTATAGGAATATTCCATCCATCTCATTATTGTCTGCATTTCAATAGATTATGTTTTTGTCAAGAGATGATGGTTTTAACAGTATCGGGTCACTATATCCTCCTTATGCTTACTTATCTTATAGGAAGTGGTTTTCTCTAGCCACTCTAGGCTCTTAATTGGCAGAGTGATTTTGCCCTTAAGATTTCAGGGATGATATCATATAGTGGATATTTCAGTCCTTTTACTACTTCAGAAATTAGCAGTCAAAGGTGATCCAACACTGTAATTAGTTTCTGGGACTTCCCTGCTCCTACAGGTAACTGAGGGTTAACACACACACACACACACACACACACACACACACACACACACACACGACTTTGCATTTGGATTTAAAATGTTCAGGATTCCATTGTGGCCAGATCTCCTATCTCAAGACTATCAATTCATTTGAATAATCAGCAAAATCATCAGCCTCCTTTTCAGGCTGTAAACTGGATTTAAAAGATTGACGTTTCTTAAAACTCGAATAGAGTCCGGCTGCAACTGCGTGCCCAGAGGGACCTGAATCATACACACACTGTATAATGAAATACACTTAGATTTTATTAGCAGATAATTCATGCTCAGAATCTTGAAACTCTAATAGAATTAAATAAACAACTGGGAGAGGGAACCAAATAGAATTATTTGGAGATAAAATTATTTAGCCAAAGTTAGAAGGGAGGTAAGGCACTACATTTTAAAATTCTTAACCTCACCATTAACTTGTTGAAAGAGGAAATATAGAGAACCAAGTATGAGGATTGGCAACGAGGGAGGGCAAGTTTCTGTTCTTTTAGCAGTAATATCAACACATTGGGCAGAAGGGTGGTTACTGTGTGTGTGTTTATTGTGTCAAGAATCCTGAAAAGAAGTGCACCTGCGTAGGGTCTGTGAATGGGTAAAGACCAACAACACTTTTCCTCTATTAATATACCTTAAAAGTTAAACACTGTAACTCCAACAATTTCCTCCCGCTTCATACAAAATCACATAATAAAATAAATTTTTTTTTCACAAAAGGCAGTGAAAAAGAGGTTACACTATGGATTAAATTGAAAATTATCAATGAGTTTTTGATATTCAAGAGTAACTGAGTCACAGCATTCTAGTTATAGATTAAGAATTACTTTTCTTTCATGGAGGTCAAGTAAGTTCCAGAAGCAACTTCTCGATTCTCCTATTTCTGTAGGAGTCTAGAAACAGATAATGGGAGCAAACTGAGCCTGCAACTCTAGGGAGTTTTTGGGGTGGGAAGGTGAATGGGGAGAAGCTTGTAGCTGTCATTTTAGGACGCTGCTTAAATATACAGAAGCTTTCGAGCTCTAACGCACTGCAGAGTAATTCTTTTCCAGGCTGTCCACCCTTCTGGACAGTGAGTTCCTCCCCGAGAGCAAGGACTGTCTGATTAATGTATCTTCCCAGATGCTCTCACCAGGCCTGGTATTCAGTGGGTGCTCAATAAATGTTTGCAGAAAGATGGAATGGAGGGATAAAGCATAGTAAAAATAAGGATGAGTTTTTATGATATCCATAGATCTTAAGACAATGGAAAATGTGAGTCCCTGGCTAATGGGTGGAAACGCCAGGAAAATGAGAATAAATCAGGGAAGAGTAATGCAATTGATTAGAGCAAATATTTCCACTCCAATTTTTGGTTAAATTCATGGGCGTATGCATGTCCGGTGAAAGGGAGAATAACTTACTTCTACAGAAGTATTGACCAAAATGGGGTTCTTGCGTCTGAGAGACCGAGTTGGGGAGTGCGCCACGGGTCCAATTGGAAAGAGCATCTTTCCCGCCTACTACTCAGAAGACCGACCAGGCGTCGGCCCCCAGGAAACTACATTTCCCAGCGTGCTGCACACGGGCGGGAGAGAGCGTGGGCTCAGCCTCGGCGCGGCGCACTTTGGGAATTGTAGTTTCCCCTCGTCCTTCCCGAGGACCCGTGCCTCAGCCTTGTGATAAAGGGAGACCACGTGATCGGAAAAGCCGCCGTTTGCCTTTGAGCCGGAACAAGATGGCTGGGTTGACCGTCGCCGGGCCCTCCGAGCGGACCAATTGGCTGCCTCGAGCGAGACGTTGGCGTTTGAAATTAGCCAATGGCGGCCATACGCTGGAGCTTCCTCTCCGCCTCTTTTGCCCAGCCCGCGAGTGCTCGGAGCGAAGCGAGGTTGGTGGTGGCGGCGGTCAGCGGCGGCCAAGTTGTTTCTGAGCGGAGCCCAAGGTAGCAGGGGCTAGGCGACGGGGCTCTGGGGCGGACTCTTTAGTGACATCCCAGGTCGGAGCCGGCCGCGGGGAACCCGTTTCCCTTCCAATCCTCTTTATTTTAGGAGCGTCCGGGGCGGTAGGCCTGGCGGAGGGGCCGGGGTGCGGGAGCCCGCGGCAGGCTATGCTGGGGGCGGCAGTTAGGGGTACCCGGGCGCGGGCCGGGCGGCTTGGGACACCTAGACGGGGCGGCGGGGGATGGGGGGGGTGAGTTCCGACTGCGGCGGGCGCGCAGGGTCTGCGCAGGCGCAGACTCCGGGTCGCCGAGGTTCTCTAGGTCCCTCCCCTCTAAGACTCCCCCCGCGCGCCCGTAAGGCACCTCCTAACCGTGAACCCCCTGAGTACGCGGCGTGCAGTCAGCCCAACACCCCGAACCATTGCGGACTGACTGGTCGCTTGTTCCGTAGATGACCGGTTCTAACGAGTTCAAACTGAACCAGCCACCCGAGGACGGCATCTCCTCGGTGAAGTTCAGCCCCAACACGTCCCAGTTCCTGCTGGTCTCCTCCTGGGACACGTCGGTGCGCCTCTACGATGTGCCGGCCAACTCCATGCGGCTCAAGTACCAGCACACCGGCGCCGTCCTGGACTGCGCCTTCTATGTAGGTGTCCTCAGTTCGAGCACCTGCCCTCTTTGTTTTAGGATACCCTGTGTTGATACCGTCCTTCTACCAGTATCGGTTAGAAGCTTCTGTCGGTAGTTATTTGGCCAGCTCTTAAGATTTTCCTGAACACTGTGTTGAGCCAAATACAGTTTTTTGGGGGGTTGGGGTCATGCAGACGGCGGAAACGGTCTCCTCTTTCAAAAAGAGTAACCCTGCAAACTTTGTGGATATCTGACATTTGTATTTGAAATTTACAACAAGACAGTAAAATTTGGTTGCCTTATCAAAAGGAAGGTTTTTTGTTTTCCCTAGGAGATAGGAATACCTGTGTGCTCGCAGCCAATGAGGTGAACAGTCCTTCCTTAATTTGCTGTTATTTTGGTGACCACTTATTTGCTCTATTTTGTGTGTGTGAGAGCCCAGTGTACATCATCCTGAGCATAAAGTGAACAGCTGGCTGTAGAAACAGGAATTTTGAAACACTTTGTAAACGTCTATAACTTTTGAATGACTTGAAACTTCTATTTTGTAGGATCCAACACATGCTTGGAGTGGGGGATTAGACCATCAATTGAAAATGCATGATTTGAACACTGATCAAGGTAATATGGGCACATTTTTATCAGTTTATTGTTTCCTCAGCTAGGGTACTAAAGTGTAAATGTTTATTTGGGAAGAGTGGTTCCTGAATTGCTTAGTTCCCAAGTTGTTTACAAGTAATAGTGGCTTCAATTTAAGACTTTTTTGTTTGAATGATAACCATTAAATTACTGATCACAAAATATGCATGTACTTTCTCAGTAAATTTGTTCCATTAGGATCACCACTCTGAGTATTTACATGAAGTTGTCCTTAAGTATGTGACCTGTACCTGTCCTCAGAGGTGGACTGGACCCCATAGTAGTCTACTGCTCATTAAGATTTTCCGGGACAGTGCTGATGTTTGAGTGTTCTCTTTTCAGGAGCTTATTTAGTTCAGACTGAAAGATGATAGGTCTTTAAAAATCTGATATTATAAAATAGCCAGTCCTGTCCAGCTACTGTATTAATTCTGCTTGTGTGATGATTTAGCATAGAATATGCTTCAGTTAACATTTATTGAATGAATAATAAAATGACTTTTTTTTTATGTTAGTTTCTTAGAGGCCTGGATAGGAAATGACTTCACCAATTTTTTATGGTGACTTTGGAACAGAGCAGAAATGGAATGGAACTCAAATGCACAGAGCTCTTGGAGCGTTAAAAAAATTTTTTTTGTACTTGCATACATTAGGTATAGATGTACTTGAAGCAGTTGGCAAGTCACAGAGATGTGACTAGCTGAGCATTAGCGGGACAATGGGAGAATGGAAAGAAGTTGAGCACAATATTTTGTCAAAAAAACAAAAACTTAGAAGAGGTTATTTCATGAAAGTCACTTTGTCATGTAACTTAGAACTGCAAAACTATTTGGTTTTGTTAGATTATATAGTAAGTTAGCTTGCAGGTTTGGGTCCTATTTGTTGGAAAACTGAGAAGAAAAAAACACTGAAATACAAAGATTTTTGATATGGAGACCATAGTTAAGGGAATTAGCTGTTTATTCTCAGGAGGTCATTGCTGAACTTCATGAGGTCCTTTTTTTTCTTGTTTAAATGATATATTTTTTAAACAGGTAGTTTTCCTGGTTGAGGATCAGGATCACATATTTTTATTTGTCGTATCCTTAGCATGTGGCATAGATTTTGGCACATACTTGACATTTAGTAGATGTTCGTTGAATGAATGGATGAGATAGTGTGAAGAGTTGAAATAGAAAGGAAAAAAATTGTCTGTTGGAAATTTGACCCACCATGAAAACCAAGGGGACTAATCATAAGACTCCCTGCCTGCCTTATCCCCCAGCTTTCAGATATCCTGTTGCCACGTAAATAAGTTTCTTATAAATGTTGGCTTTAATGCAGTAAGTTTTATCCAGATCCAGGAAACCAGAGTTTTCTACTCATTCTTTCATTCAGCAGGTATTTGAGTACCTACCGTGTATCAGAACCTGCAGTAGATAAAGTCAGAACTATGGCGTTCAACAAGGTTTCTGATTTTAAGGAATCTAGAATCAAATGAGGGAAAAAAAACAGATATGCCACCAATTTAATGTAATGTGAAATTCAAGTCAGCCTTTGGTATGTACCACGTTAGTGAATCAAACTATGCATTGTAAGGTGAACAGAGAGGAATGGATGACTATTTATAGTCATGTAGAAATTTTTCCATATGCAGACATTTTCATTGAGTTGGTGGAAGCCGATTCATTACAGTTTAATCAGTGTTTCCTTCTATTGTTCACTTGAGGAATCTTTGTTTAGTGGAGGTAGTAGTAAAGCTGGGTGATTTTTTTTTTTTTCCCCCTGTAGAAAATCTCGTTGGAACCCATGATGCCCCTATAAGATGTGTTGAATACTGCCCTGAAGTGAACGTGATGGTGACAGGGAGTTGGGACCAGACAGTTAAACTGTGGGATCCCAGAACTCCTTGTAATGCAGGGACCTTCTCTCAGCCTGAAAAGGTAGGCTCTTTACATTCAAAATAGAAATTATAATCTTTGGGGTGATTTGATTTGATGCACGTTTGATGAATATGGTGTTGAATTTGAAGGTTAATTAAGAGTTGATGAGAGGTGCCTGACTGGCTCAGTCAGTAAAGAACACGACTCTTGATCTTGGGATTATGAGTTTGAGCCCCACATTGGGCGTAGAGATTACTTAAAAAAAAGTTGATTCTTTTTGAAGCAAAGGGATTGGATTTTGGTATTTGGGTCAGCTTTTTTTTTCTGTTTGTTGTCATCTTTGTACTGGATAGTAGTGGCTTAAATAAACCCACTGCTCTGTATTGTTAATGCTTTAAATCCCGGGACTGAGAAGCAACTCAATGCCTTTTCAGAGAAGTCATTTAGCAAAGACTTGTTGGATTGCCTTAAATTGGGTTTGACATGCCCAAACCAGGAAGTGGGACAGAGCATCACTCATTTTCACTTATGACCTGAGGTTTCATTTGAGTGGACTGTTAAGAGGGTGGAATGGGTTATTTTGAAGTTGAAGTTAGTGAGAAAGGTGTCCTATATTCCCTGGGTTTTGCCATTTATTTATTTATTTTTAATGTTGACAGATGTCGTTTGAAGGCTCTCCTGAAGAAAGCTTTTTTAAAACTGAAACTTTGTGTATTATTCTGATCTTTTGATCTGTACAATGAAAGTGTAATTGAGCATTCTTGCTGTAGCCTCATCAGACTTTATCAGGTGGTAGTTAATTTTAAAGATTGATTGTTTTAGCAGTTTGAAGGTATCCTTCACTTGAGTCTATTTCCTTAGTGTAAATATACTATTCAGTTCCTGTTAGCCATCATTATATACTGTAGTGCATCCAAAGAGCCATTATTTCTGTCACATCACAGTCGAATCTACTCCTGGCAAGACCTTTGTTCAGAATAAAATAATTGCATTGTTTCTAGTTTTGATTTATGGTTGTATGTAACATGTTAAGAGCTGTGATAAATTGCTGACAGAATATAGTATAATGGACAGCCACACTGAATCAAGCTGCTTATTGGTTCAGCAAGGTTCATTATGTCACCTTTTTTAATACTTTCTTTGATAAATGTATATACCTAGTCAGTAGCATGACAGTGGTTTCACATGATTTACGATCAGCGGGGATAGAAAGCCCTATTAGAAGCTTGTGTGTCACCTGTATAGTAAAGATTTAAGATAAAATTCCCAATCTGATTGTACTGTTATAAATCGATCTCTTTCTGGATTCTGTGTTTTTTAAGTTTGGCGTTTCACATGTCTGAGGTTAATTTCTATTTTTCTGCAAACATTGTGCTTTCTGAGTAAACTGCGGTAGATCTCGAATTTCTGTTATTTAAATATGCTTATGTTAAATCTGCTGTTTTGAATCTTTTTAATTCCTGATTTTTCCCTTAGTCAAATTAGTTGTTGAATTTTGAGGTCAGAAGTCTGCGACTATTGGGTTGTTGTATTGTTAAACCTAACTTGGTATTTTGGGGTGGTGGTATATAGTTAACACGTTAGTGATTACTAACCTTGTGGTTTAGTTACTGAATGTTAAAGAGATGTCTTACTAGGCCATGGGCTCTCTTCATTTTTTAATAGTGATTCTTCAGGTTTTAAAATATTAACTCAGATTAAATTAGTTGCTTCTTAGTTGAAATAACCAGAGTACAGCTTTATGCCTGAAGTCTAGATTTAAAAAAATTATTTAATGTGATCAGGAAAATACATTTTGGCACTATTTTCTTGAATTTGCTATTTGAAAACAAACCACTTGAAATACTTGCTGGCAGGAAATTCTGTGATTATAAAGGAATTTTATATGGAAATTTTTTTAATATTGTAAAAAGGGCATCATGTGGGCAAAATAGATGCCTGTAAGGGAGAAGATGCTTTTTAAATTTTCACTAAAGATGAACTTTGTCTTGAGTGTTTAGTAGGACATCAAGGCACAAGAATGTGCTTTGTCACATGCCAGACCACTGTTCTTGGCTTTTAATTTTGAGTACATATGCCACCAAAAGCAACTAAGCAGCTAATTAATGATGGCTCCTTCATTCTTCTTGGAAAGGCCTTTTTATTCACTGTGACAGCTAGAAAATCAAGATTTTTAGAGTTAACAACATGAAATCTTTTTTTAAAGGGTGGTCATAAACAAATAACTTGGAAAATGATTATTTTATGAAAAGCTAGAAGCCTATTGAGAGGTATCTTGAATTGTTTTTATGACTTTATTATCTCCTTTTTGAGTAGTTTTTACACTTACATTGTTACTAAATGAAACAGGAGGGCTGGAAAAATTGCTTAATAATTGAATTTGTTTCAGTAACCAAGAGAATTAAGTCTCAAAAGTGTTTTTGCAGAATTAATTAGAATGTACATTATATGATACATGGCTAAGTATTAAGAATATTTTGGATTGATTATTTTGTGCACATTACTTGGTTTGTGTAACTGTAGCATTTAAAATTTAATACCTGTGTTTGAGAACCCGATCAGCCAACTTTTATGGTTTCACAGTTAGTGGACTTCTTCAGGGATTAAACGGCCTGTTTAGGCAAATAGGTGGATTTTAGTAAGTTTTGGTCTTCTTGAAAGGTGTATACCCTCTCAGTGTCTGGAGACCGGCTGATTGTGGGCACTGCAGGCCGCAGAGTGCTGGTGTGGGACTTAAGGAACATGGGCTATGTGCAACAGCGCCGGGAGTCCAGCCTCAAGTACCAGACTCGCTGCATCCGGGCATTTCCAAACAAGCAGGTACTGACATATTCCCCATCCCCTGTTTGCGAATTTGAAAATAAGATCTCATCTCATTGGTCACTGCCTTTTAAAGCTTTGCTTTTTAAAAAATGTTTTGAGTACTGATTTAGAATTTGCTATAGTTACCTTTTCAACAGCTTTGTGTTAAAGAGTAGTGTGTTAACCCAGTTTCAGATAAGATCTTGATGTTCAGAGAGGTTAAGTAACCTACCAGTGGTTTGAATAGAGGTCTTCTGATTTCCTTGGTCCAGGATGCTTGACAGGTATATGGTAATCAGGGAGCGTTTTGCACATATTTCAGTTTACCAAACGGGTGAATTCAAATTTAAATCTGGAGATTTAGGATTATGGAATTTGCTGTACTCTTTTTTTTTTTTTTTTGCCTCTGTAACTCTGATACTAATAGAGTTCTTTAGCTGGTCTGACAGCAGAACTTGGATTTTTTTTTTTTTTTTAGAGAAGGCGCTGATCCTTATGTAATGACTACCTCTTGAAACATGGGGTGGGTTCCCCTCCCCATCATCACTGCTAAACAAGATTGCCCTGTTTATTAGTGAGCCTCTTTTCCCCTCAAATCCTTAAAGTTTGAAGGAGAGTTGGTGGTGGTGTCAGCTGCTATAAGAATTTTATGAGAGGAAAAGTCATTAAAAACGGCAGATATCTTTGAAATCTTATGCTATCCTTTAGTGGTTGAGGAGCTAGATGCAATTATGTCAGTTATTCTCTTGGCCCTTTATCTCGAAAGGCTGGTACCTCAAATGGTGATCACAGTTCTTTTTCTCAGGAAATTGTAAATTTCCATTGAAGATAAGGCATTGCAGTTATGTGACTTTTAAAGATTTGACTGTGATGATAAGATATCCTTGTATTTATAAATATTATTTTTATGTCGTATGTCTAAAACTTTGTTAGTACATGTTTCTAGTTGATGATGGACGTTTTAAGATTTCACTGATTTTTTTTCTCCCCAAGTAGTTTTCCAGGAATAATTCTTCTTCATACCTTTAGAATTAAAAAAATAAATAAAATATAGGGTTCATAATATCATATCCTTTAGTTTCTTTGACATATTGTCTTTTCAAGGAAAGGTGAGAAAAGGTTTGAAACGGCAAACCAACTTTGAACATTGTTGAAAACCTGTGTTGTCTTGTGTGTGAACTCACCATGCTGTACTTAAATGCAAAAGGCAGAATGACTGAGGCGGAAGGCTGGTGTTGTAGTTGATTCGGATCATTGATAACCCCACCCCCACCCCCGCCGAAGGACACACAGTTCTTAAGAGTTGTTGGAGGTGAAGAGGCACAGAGCACAAATTTGAGCCCCCTCTGGACAAGACAACAAATAAATGATACTAAAGCACTTTAAAAATCTTGTCTAGATTTGACAAAATTACTAGATGTGATAGCCTTATTTTTCTTTTTTTATAGAACGGGTATAAATGTTCTTTAACTCTTGGACTGGTCATAGCTATGTTACTGTAGTTTAAAACCTGTACCTGGTTAAAACCTGGCTGTACTTTAGTTTCTGAAATAATCCTCTTTAGTGCAGATTGAATTTGGGAATTAGTGCCTTGTTTTTGGAAGCTGGAGTAACCGTTTTTGTCCTCTGGTTCCCTCTTGACAGGGTTATGTATTGAGCTCCATTGAAGGCCGAGTGGCAGTTGAGTACCTGGACCCAAGCCCTGAGGTACAGAAGAAGAAGTATGCCTTCAAGTGTCACAGACTAAAGGAGAACAATATCGAGCAGATTTACCCAGTCAATGCCATTTCCTTTCACAACATCCACAATACATTTGCTACAGGTATAGTATAGCACGTGTGCCTACATCACATCGTTGAGATAACAATTTTGCTTTATTTTATTTCAGTTAAATTAATTGTAGAGAGAAAAGGGGGTGAGGGGTAGAGGGAGAGAGAGAATCCCAAGCAGACTCCGCACTGAGCGCAGAGCGCCCCGTGGGGCTCGTGGCGCTCGATCTCACAACCCCAAGATCATGACCTGAGCCAAAATCAAGAGTCGGACGCCCAACCGACTGAGCCACCCAGGCGCCCCAACAATTTTGCTTTAACTGAACATTAGACAGTTAATTGCACTTAGGAAGAGTTTTTAAAAAATTGTGCTTGCTTTTTCTGATGTTTAGGAAGTAAAAATTTTATCATCTGTGGGGAAAATGTAACTTCTGTGACCTTAAAAATTAACCATTAGGGATAATGGTTTTTTTCTGTACCTGCTTTTAAGAACCGTTTTACCTCTTTTGAAATGACTTGCAGGTGGCTCTGATGGATTTGTAAACATTTGGGATCCATTTAACAAAAAGCGACTGTGCCAGTTCCATCGGTACCCCACCAGCATTGCATCCCTGGCCTTCAGTAATGACGGGACCACGCTCGCAATAGCATCGTCTTATATGTATGAAATGGATGACACAGAACATCCTGAAGATGGTATCTTCATTCGCCAAGTGACAGATGCAGAAACAAAACCCAAGTGAGTATGCTTCACCTGTATTTGAGCCTTTTCTTGCATTCAACCCAGGATTTATTAATTTTTCTAAATTCATGAATAGCATTGTTGATGCCTGCTCCATATTACAGCTGACTGTGGGGTCGGACTTGATTTTATCTTGTTCTCCCCAAGCTTTCAATATCCGTAGGTTGATAGACGTCTGATGGATAAAATTGTGCCTAGTTGTTTGGTAGAGAAGAATGTCAAACTCTCATTCTTCTTGAATAGGCACTATTATTTGAATCTCTGGAGTTATTACTAGCTCACTGCTTCAAAATTAAGTTGAGGAATTCAAGAATAATTTATTTTAGCAAATTCTGTTTAAGATATTTAAGAATTTGAACTGCCAAAAATCTTTCCTCTCCACAGAGGTTGTTTCTTTAATATTTACACAAAGTGAATGACCTTCAGGTCTTACTGGAAACCCAGAGTAATATGGCCTCGCCTGGAATAGCAAATTTCCGTAGTTTTGAAATTTTTATAGCTGTCTTTGGCTCTTGGTTGTAACTGTTAACAGAGAGGAACGATTTACATTTTTTTGGTATCAACAGGGCAAAGCTCTTTACTTAATTACCTGCACCAGGCCTGAGGGAAAACCGATACTTAGGCTCTTGTTAAACCATAAAATACTTGCCCCCAGGGGTCTTTGTCTGTTCTCTGTCCCTCTCTACCCAGGCCTCAATAAATATGGAATGACTGAATGTGTTCAGGATTCTTCTACTTGTCTGAGTTAAAATGGTTTAGCACCCTTGCTAAATTGGTTGAGTCCCTGAAAGGGGGCAGAGTATTAAATATTCAATATCATGCATACTTTTACAGGTTTGACATTAGCAAAGACTTAGCATGTGAGGCCTGTTGGATAAAGGGCTGTGTTTGCATTTAATCTCTCACTTTTGTGTTTCTTGTCCTGGCCGGCCATTTTGATCTCATGCTGTTCTTTTTTCTTTTGAACTTGTAGGTCACCATGTACTTGACAAGATTTCATTTACTTAAGTGCCATGTTGATGATAATAAAACAATTCGTACTCCCCAATGGTGGATTTATTACTATTAACAAAGAAACCAGGGAAATATATTAATTTTAATATTATTAAGAACCTGAAAATAATGGAAAAGAGGTTTTTATTGATTTTTTTTTTTAAACGAACACTTTTAAGTGCATGAGATGGTTGATGGTTTGTTGCATTAAGGGTATTCTGGGCAAACAAAATTGGAGGGCAGTGATTACACTTTTGAGAATCAGTTTTGACCTTGATTTTGTTTCCACTGTGGAAATACATATTTGTAAATAAATATAGGTAATGAAAATCCTTTTGCATTCTTTCTGGACCTTAAATGGTGGAGGAAAAGGCTCTCGAGCCATTTGTTTCTTTTGCTGGTTGTAGTTGCTAATTCGAAAGCTGCCTCAGACTGCCTCATGAGGAGGTTAATCTACAATTAAACAGTATTTCCTCTTGGCCGTCCATTATTTTCCGAAGCAGATGGTTCATCGTTTCCTGGGCTGTTCAACAAAGCAAGGTTAAGGTTAGACTCCTGGGAATCAGCTAGTTTTCAATCTTATTAGGGTGCAGAAGGAAAACTAATAAGAAAACCTCCTAACTTCATTTTGTGACTGTAAACAATTATTTATTAGCAAACAATTGATCCCAGAAGGGCAAATTGTTTGAGTCAGTAATGAGCTGAGAAAAGACAGAGCATATCTGTGTATTTGGAAAAATAATTGTAACGTAATTGCAGTACATTTAGACAGGCATCTATTTGGACCTGTTTCTATCTCTAAATGAATTTTTGGAAACATTAACAAGGTTTACATATTTCTCTGACATTTATATAGTTCTCATGTCCATTTCAGTTGCCCAGCCGCTGGTGATTAAGGTTAAAAAGAAAAAAATTATAGTGAGAATGAGATTCACTTTAATGTAATGCCCTGAAGCAGAACACGAACTTAGCTTGGCCTATTCTAGCTAGTTCCAAATAGTATTTCTGTGGTCAAACTTGGGTGTTTTATTTATATTATTTGCAAATGTATGTTTTGGATGGGCCTTGGACCTTTACTGAAATTTACCCATGACATGTTTTTTAAGAAATTCTTTTGATACAGAGAAAGGTCTTTTATTTTCTAAGTGTTTCAGTGAAAACTTAGTGTAAGTCTGAACCATCTTTTGAAATGTATTTTCTTCATTGCAGGTCCACCTAATCATCTCGTGAAAGTGGTTTCTCTATGGAAAGCTTTGTTTTGCTTCCTACAAATACATACTTATCCCCTAAGGGATGCGTTAGAGTCATTGTGGACACCTTATTTAGTATGTGGATTTCTCTGTTTTCTGTCTTAACAAAAAACTTGTCTGTGTGCCCTTTCATGCTGACTGTATAGGATGAGGAGTCTTTGTGTCCTTGTGTGGTAGTCTGAAGAATTGTTTTTATCCCCAGAAAGCCCAGTTGCTGTTTATGAGCAGCTAGAGCTCTTTTTGTAAAATAATTTAAACCTGTTATTTCCATGCTGTCTAATAAATCAGAGATTCAGAACCCTTAAATGTTGGATGTTTTTAAATGTTGGTAATTAATGTAATTTACTTCATAAAAAGGCTTCTGTAAAGCAAAACTCGCTTCATCAAGGGCCTGGTGGGGATGACATTTTACCTTTAAGTCCACACTGCCTCGTTTAATTATGTCTATTCTGGTGTACGTTGGAGATTCAGTCCTGGCTAAAGTGATCTGTTGGAGTTCTGCCATTTCCCTCATGCCCTCTTGCTGGATCAGCAGGGCCCTTGAGCCAACTGTGTAGCGTCACAGGGTGGGCACAGACAGTGTGGCAGCTGACGGGTGCCCTTTGGCAGGGCTCTCCCGGTGCTGGTGCAGTAGGGCTCATGTGGCTCACACATCCCTGTGCTGATGCGGCCATTGTACGCGCACACACAGAGCCAAATGACAGACCTGTCTGTACTTATCCATCAAACGCTAAATCAAAGTGAAGCCCTTGGGATGGTAAATAATGTAATAGCCAGAGACTGATGGCATTGGTTCTTTAGTGCGATTATGTGCTTTTCAGAGTCATAACCACTTGGTTGAGGACAAAGCATAAATTCAAAACATTGTTTAACTGAAAGGGAATTAATATGGTATTGTAAAAGGTGACTAAAATTAAAGCAATGTTGGGGACCTGTTTTTGAGTTCGTGGTGTGGGAGAGCTATTTGTGTACTTCCATCTGGATGTCCTCTGTCTCTTGAAACCAGATATGTCTCAACCTGAATGTGTCTCCCTACCTCCCTTGTGGACCTGTTAACCTGCTCTCATTCACAGTTTGCCTGTTTGGGATTACAGCCACCTTTCCCCCAAATGACCCAGGGCGAATACCTTAGTGTTTTCCTTGATTTCCTTCTCCTATATTCTCTTCACTGTTTTTAAGTGTCTCTTCTGATGATGATTCTTTCTGCTGGCCCTCTCCCACTGCTCCTCACTCAGCTGGCGAGTACAGCAGTCTCCAGCCTCCGCCCGGAGTTCTGCATCTTCTGAACTGTGACTTTCAGACCTTTTAGCTGGGATCCAAGTAGGAAATACATTTGAACAGAGGTCAATCCAGTATGTGTAATAGAGACAAATTTCATAAAGTCTTCCTTGCCCTTCGTACATGTGGTGCATCTGGTTTTTTTTTTTTTCTTTTTCTTTTTCTCTTTCCTTTCCTTTTTTTTTTTTTTTAAGATTTATTTATTTGACAGAGACAAAGCGAGAGAAGGAACACAAGCGGGGGGGGGGGGCGGGGAGCGGGAGAGGGAGAAGCAGGCTCCCACAGGGAGCCTGATGCGCGGGGTTCGATCCCAGGACCTTGGGATCACGACCTGAGCCGAAGGCAGACACCTAACAACTGAGCCACCCAGGCGCCCCTTTCCTTTCCTTTCTTTTCAGTCTTTTTATTATTTCCTTTCTTTCTTTGAAGAAATGCTGGTGATGGCCCCCTGAACTGATTTTATAACACATAAGCCGGCTTGCCACCTCTAATTTGAGAAAGCTGCTCTATACCACACAAGACTTGAAAAACGCTTGCTGTTTTTCTCATACTGTGCTTGGGATTGTCCGGTGCTCCCCATTGCTCATAGAGGTCCCTGAATCACTTTACGAGAAGGCATGTGTCCAAGGCCTGCAGATCACCAGGAAGCCACTGCTGACTGTCCAGGTGGTCTTAGAAGAACAGGGATGGGGCTGGCCACTGGGGATTCTGACAAGTAGATGCTTATGTGGGGGCAGCAATACCTGGTTTGAGTTCTGTGTAGAAACTTAAGGGTACATCAGCAGTTCCTCTTGTAGTGGGGAAAGTCCAGGCCTGATTGGACCGAGGCCGGACCTCAAAGTTTGCCTTTGGCATTCAAGCCCTTTATTGTTTTGCTTTTGTTATCTGTTAAAGAGGTGTGTCCTAAGTTGTTTTGCTGTGTTTGAATCTCTTCAGTGAAAAAGGACTGAGTGGTCAAATAAGATGATTTCTTCCCCAGGAGGAGGAGGCTCAATGCACGTTATCCATTATCCGTGCTAGAGCTTGGAGAACTCCAGCAGTAGAGACATACCTGATACTTTGTTAAACCTAGTTTTCCCAAATGTCTTTGCCCCGGAGCCTCTACTTGTTGCCCCATTCCCTTCTCCCCACACCCTCCATACCCCCCCATCCCCAACACTGTACTTTTTACCATTTCCCAGAGAAAACATTAGGATTCTGTGCTCTTGAGTGAGTGCCGGGTGTTTGCTTTACTGTTGCTCAGTTACACACACTGACTGCCAGATTTCACAGTCTGCTCAGGCTTTTCCCTTTTCTGAATTGCTCTTTCAGTTTTACTTGAATCCTTGTGCAAGGTCCTGTTCAAGATCCTCTTGGCCATGAAGCCTTCCAACCTTACTCCAGCTTACAAGAGTATATGCTTCCTCAAAACTTGCATGAAGCACCTCCTGTTGATATACCTTTAGCATATACTGCCTGGCATTTTAACATTTTTGTATGTACACACCTTGCCTCCTGTGTTAACGTTCCATCAAAAGCAGGGACCATGTCTTTTTGTACTCTGGCACGTGAGCATTGGGCCACTTTGGTATTGCTGGATAACAGAGGAGATCCCTTTTTCAAAAGCAATTTTCAATATAATTTTGTTTTTTTAAGATTTATTTACTTTAGAGAGACAATGCAAACAGGAGGGGCAGAGGGAGAGAGAATCTCCAGCAGACTCCCCACTGAGTGCAGGGCCCAAATGTGGGGTTCAGTTTCACAACCCTGAGATCATGACCTGAGCCGAACAAGAGTTGGATCCTCAACCAACTGAGCCACCGAGGCACCCCATCAATACAGTTTTGGAACAGTGTCCAGTGTACTGGACATGTGACTTTCAGCCTTGTTAATTCAATAAGCATTTAGTAACTGTTACAGAATTAATTTGTTAATTGTAGAAACATTTAGATAACAGCATGCGAAAAATGAATTGCACTATATCACCCAGTCCTACAATAGGAGATAATGTTTTGGTTATCCAAAATCCATCCTTCAGAATTTTCTGTGAATAACCGGTTTTGTTTAACCACATCAAATGAAAATGCCTGGGTGAACATGTTTGGAGATTTTATTTGGGATGGTGTGATGTATGGTACGTGCCATGTGTCTTGGTGACATTTAATTTGAGGAGGTAACCTAGATGTATTTAAAGTAATGGGTGGCTGGTCATCCCCTAGAGCATTTGAAGCATGAATGCAAGAGATCTTATGGCGGTGGCTGAGAGGAGCCTGGCCCTGGAGACTTCATGACATGTTTCAAATTTGTACCCGCAAGTGTCATTGGGCAGGTGCTCCAGATGACTGGTGACAGTTTGTAAGTGAGCTGCTTCTCACATGGCCTCATTCTTCCGGCTGTTCCAGAGTGAGAGGCTGCAGGTGACTGTTTACCTACAGCTAGGAGGCTCCTGAGCAACTCTGCGGGCTCTAGTATATATAATTTTATAAAGTTTGGGTCATATGGAAGAATCTTGCTTTATACACTTAATGTGTTAGGAAAATTCTCTTGTTTGTTTCTTGCCTTATTTTTAATTGCCACCTCGTATGAGGTTTTGAACAAATATTTAATGCCTGTTGTGTGTATGCCAGGCACTGTCCTGGGTGCTGAGGCTCCGGTGGTCAGTAGGATAAAGTCCCTGCTCTCCCTGGGTTTCCAGTCTGGGGTAGGAATTGTGGCTGGTAGTGACGACAATTAGTGACATGCAGACAATTATAACTGTTAAATGCTATCATGCTATAGTGTGACCGAGCTTTGCTTTTAAGCACTTGGCTGACCTTCGGTCCTCACATCTGCTATCCTATCAGTGAAGAGGGCTGGGGGCAGTTAAATTTCGTGACTGCTTTTTTTTTTTTTTTTTTTGATGTGGTGATCCATGATCCATTGTTTTCGTATAACACCCAGTGCTCCATGCAGTACGTGCCCTCCTTAATACCCATCACGGGGCCAACCAATCCCCCCTCCCCCTCCCCTCTAAAACCCTGTTTGTTTCTCAGAGTCCATAGTCTCTCATGGTTCATCGTGACTGCTTTTAAATCTAAGGTCACATCACTGGTTAATAATGAAGATACTATGACAACCTGGGCACCAGGAAAAGCAGTTTGGACAGAAAGCCCCTGTTCAAGAACCTTCTGGTTAGTACTTTAAAGAGGAAAGAGTGTAGCAAGATACCATAGAGTCGTAGAGCCTATCACCTGTATGGCTCGTTACTCCTCCAAAATTGCATCTGCTTGTTTATTGGATTGGGCATCATGACGAGACAGCTTGAGTCTTGAGTCTAGCCTTTGAACCTGACTCTGAATCCTAACTTTATGCTTCATCCATTGTGTCACTGGCCAAGTTAATTTCTGAGCCAGGTTCAGCATCTGTAAATGGAGAAAATACCTAATTCATGGAGTTACAAATGAGTATGTAGCATGTTTCTGAGGGTGTGCCTGGCAGTCAATGAATAGCAAATCCTTGCTCTCCTTGGATAAAAAATACTCCATCTGTTGCTCTCATTCATTAGTCAGCTGACTTTCATTTTAGGTTTTTTTCTTTTTAGTAGATTAATGTGGTTCTCACGTATCTGTAGGATTCCTAGTTCTTAAGTTTGCCAGTATATATATTGTTTTAAAAAATTGATAAGCTTTTTCAAGCATTCAGAAAAACAGTCACAGAAGTCCACCATCCAGACTTTACAAAGTTAATATTGCCATCTTTACTTAATTGCTTATTTTTACAATAAAGCTTTGCACATACCTGAGACCTCATTTGTACCCCTCTCTCACCCCATTCCCACTTTCCTTTTTAAGAGTTGTACCCATTTATGCCTTTAGGCTCATGTGGTATCCACATACATGTTTTTAAAAGTTGCAGAAATGGTATACTGTTTCTGTCCTGGAATGAGCCCACCCCTGTTCTTCATTAAGTGTGTTTAATAAGATGTAGAAGGTAAAGGACAAAGACAGGATCATTTGTAGGGAAACAGCAAAGCAGCAAGGTTATATAGTGGAGTGACTGAGTGCCCCCTTTTTCCTAGGAGTGAGATTAGCCACCATCTTTCACTTGGGAAAGAACTTACTTAAGCTATTAGGTCTAGTTACAGCAATTTCCTTAAAAAAAAAAAAAAAAAAAGGCACCTGGCTGGCTCCATTGCTTTGGAAATAAATAGCACTAAGAGAAACTCACTGTTGAGCCTGGTGCCTACAAATACCCATTGGACCACTGAGTACAAAGGTACTTTTCCCTTGATCAAGGGCATGTTGCAACAATGCTTTCATTTTTTTTTCAAAAAAATTTTTATTTTTAAGTAGGTTCCACATCCAGTGTGGAGCCCAACGTGGGGCTTGAACTCACGACCCTCAGGTCAAGACCTGAGCTGAGATCAAGAGTCGGAGGCTTCCTGACGGAGCCACCCAGGCGCCCCAACACTGCTTTCATTTTTGAAGGATACCCACAGAACTTGTCGGGTTGTCGTGGGTCGTTGGCTTAGTTGGGAAGTATTTTATATCCCGAGGGAAGAAATCTGAAGGTAAAAACGGGACTGATTTATGGAGAGCTGTCATTGAGCAAATACAACACAAGTTAGCTTGCCTGATTAATAAAACTTATGATTTGGCAGCCAGCTTTCAGAACTTATTTTAAATGAAAAGCAGTTGGTTTTATTTTGTTGTTTGGCTTTCTGTGAATACACCGCTGCTGGTCTTACTTTCCAAATCACCTGACTTGAATAGAGAAATGGAAAAAGAAATGTTTTGCTTTCCTTAGCTTTGATGTCGCAGGGTGTCACACTGAAGTAATTGAAGGCTCATTTCCAGTGGTTTATTTCATTAACTGATTTCCCAAGAAGTATTCTTTCACCTCTGACCATCCTAGCCAACAAACCTGAAGAAGCCGTACAAATTATACCTCCTGGTCTCTGAAGCACCGAAGTTTGCTTTTCCAATGTTGTAATGAAGTACCTTTCATCCCCTTTATAGGACTGTGTTATAGGCTATTGCAGTAATTTAAAACCTATGTACCTAGACTCCTGACCTTGTTATAACATCACTTTATAATTCTCAAAATACTTGGCTCTCGAAGATTTTCTTAGTACCAGCCATGTATTCTTAAAGAGGCCAGACGATTTGTCTTCGGTGTTTTATTAGCCATATCTCCTCAGCCGGTAAGACCGAACATTCTTATTGAATTGCCTGACAAAAATCACTCAATTCTTTCATTATTTCACAGCTTAACATGGCAGTCAGTTATTAG
This sequence comes from Eumetopias jubatus, assembly GCF_037043125.1. Lineage (NCBI taxonomy): Eukaryota > Metazoa > Chordata > Mammalia > Carnivora > Otariidae > Eumetopias > Eumetopias jubatus. The sequence continues at coordinate 9,274,694 of NW_028274823.1, read as the reverse complement.
CATTCTCCCCTTTACAGAAATACCCTTGGTTGGAATAATGGCAGTGTGCACCTTCAAGCTTTGGATGTGGAAGCAGCTCTGGTGCTGGGTTCACTGTTAGTTCATCAAGATTGCTGGGGAGACCGGAGAAGCCCAGCTTTCCATACGTGACCAACACAGCGGTCCTCCTGGACATGGAGGACAAGTATGTTAACAACCACTCAGCACGTTGCCCTTTGTTGCTGTTGTCCGTCAGGTGAACACTGACTTCACTTACTAGCAGAAGTCTAAAACAGGTGCTGTTCTTTGAGAGCTCAGTCCTTCCTTGATGGCCTGGCTTTCTGCTTGTGCTAATAGGATGTTAAATGTACTTGTAAAGGTTGGACTTTACAAGTACTTTGCTTTGCAATAATATATACTATTTCAAAACATCTCATGCTTATGCTGCACACCGTTACCCAGGATTTGATTTTTGACTCCAATCCAAAGCTATTGAAGAGGAAGAGAAATCTCACTTATTTGGACTTACTAACAGAATTTGTGATAAATTGACTTGACTTAGGAGAAAAAGCAAATGCGATCAGAGGGAATATATTTAACTCCTGCAAGGTGAATTCTTCATGGCGATTTAGCACATTGTTAGAGATAGTAGTAATATTTGATCTGTGCATTGAACAGGGCTTCTGCCTGGACACACTTGAGTAGGCATCCCCATTCCTGAGTCTGGGCACGTTTAATGTTTCTAAGGAAACACTTTTTGGCCGAAAACAGTGGAACAGTTTGATTTACCCGAGACCTCTAAGCTGGTAATTGGGGACAAACCTGTGGAAACAGGCAGAGACCAGCTTCTTGGGATTAATTGGGAAACAGTAGGACTAATCCGAAATTTAAATTGGGCTATCGAGGCAAAACTTTATTTTGGCCACCAGCAAAAATTTGAGAAAAGGTGAAAACCAGGAGAGGAGGGTAATTCCTGTTTCCTCTTTGGACAGCATTTAGACCTCTCAGCAGGTTTCTCGATAGATTTAATCTTTTTTATGTTTTTTCCTTGACTAGAGCTTAAGAGTGGAGTAGATGAGAAGAAAAAATAAAATTAGGGAAAGTTATTTTTAATTCTTGTTGCCTTGAGCATATCTAAGTGTAGATTTGGAATTAAAGAGGCAAAAATGCTTGAAAAACTCCTTTCTTGGCACCTTGGGAGAAGGCGGTGGCAAGAGAGGGACGGGGACGCGCTGGAAGGGGCGGCAGCTGTGCCAGAGGCTCTGCCAGTGTTTGTGGGTGGGATTGTCACTGCTTTAGGCAGAAGGGGATTCGTCTTTGTTTTTCTTAGCCCTCCAGAAATACAAAGGTTGGGAATTAGAAACTGAAGAAATCAGTTTGAAACAAGCCTCCTTCGACCTCTGTCAGAACTTGCCGAGTGAGGGGTATCCCAGATCCTTGGACACCTGGAGAACAGAGATCTGAAAAACTTCTTCAGGCCTGGCCTCTTACTGAACATTGGGGGCCTCATAGAAAACGTGGAGTCGCGGCCATTCCTCTAATGGAGTCATCCATCACTGCCAAGTACTTGCTGGAAAAAATATCAGGGGTCTTTGACAATAGCCTCCTCATCCTCAAGAGATCAGAAGCCTATGCCAGGCTGCATGTTACAGTGGCGCATCGTTCAAGGTCTCTTGGCCACTGCATAGAGCTAATCCTCAGATCTGTAATTCAGGGGATACAGTCCTTCATACCCCCCCCCCACCCCGCCGTTCCTCTCTCCCTTCTTCGTCTTTTTCCCTTCTTTCCTTCAATCAACGGGCAGGTAATAATAGACATTTGTGTAAGAGTTAGGAAAATAATGCCATTAGTGGATTTTTGAAATAGACGCTCAAGACTGCATTGTGCCATTTGGTCCAGGCGGTGGTGGGTGACAATGGGTAAGTCAGCCCATGGTATGTGTTATGCCATGAAATCATTGGGCCATTTGAAGGCACAGTGAAAGAGCACATTTTACTTTCAGTACGTTAAAACACAAACACACAAGCATCGTGGAGGGATTCTGCCAGGTAGAAGCTTAGGAGATACTTTAATTCCTGCTTCTCAACATGGCTCATGGTTAGCAGAACATGCCTGTGGCCCACTTAGCAGGGTGCCCTGGGGTGCAGGGGGGACCCGAGGCTCCAGCTTTTTCTGAAAGGCTCTGAGGCTCCTCCCCACGCTGACATGGCCTGACCCGCTGTCCCTTTGCCTTTGAAAGGCAGGGGTTCTCAGCTTCTACAAGTATGGACTTGTAATGTTTCTAAGTATTTGAGTAGATGAAGGTTAAGAAAAACCGAAGTGCCTTACCTCTATCTGCTCAGAGTCCCTCAATGATTCTATCATCTAAACCACCCTGGATCATTTTTTTCCTTGCATCGTGTTATCTCTCAAATCAATGAGGGTGATATTGTTAACCTATTTGACAGACAAGGAAACCAAAGCTACAAGAGATTAAGCAACATCCTCCAGGCCACACCGCTAGTAGGGAGGGCCAGGATTCATACCTGGCCTCACTCCAGAGCCTGAGCACCGAACCTCCTACACCATTTTTGTTTCTCTGTATCTATATAGTTGATGAAGATGTATATTATTTTCCTGTTTGTTCGTTTGTCCATTCATTCATTCATTCATTCATTCTCTATTTATTGGCCCATACTGAGTTCCAGACTGTGCTAGGTAGTGAGTTCATTTAGGATAAGGATGGTGTCTTGATTTTCATTTTTTCTACAGTGTCTGGACTAGAGTAGGTACTCAATAAATATATGTATGCTACATGAATGACTGCCTGGAAGGATGGACATAGTTCATGGTACAAGAGTTTGCTTGACCCATCCAAGAGTTTCCAAATTCCTCCATAGGGCGTGAGTTCTTTAAACCCAGGGTGTGCGGTGCCTGGGTGGCTCGGGTGGGTGTCTGCCTTCCGCTTGGGTCATGATCTTGGGGTCCTAGGATTGAGTCCCTGCCCAGTGGGGAGCCTGCTTCTCCCTCTCACTCTATGCTCTCCCTTTCTCTCTCGAATAAATAAATAAAATCTTAAAAAAAAAAAAACCTAGGACGTAACACTTGATAGAAGTGTTTATTACTGTATTTGAGATTTAGTGGTGGAAGCCCTGGACACTCACTTTGCTGTAGGTTAAGGGAGATGCTTAGAATGTTTCAGGTGACCTGCTGCTAAGTCACGCCCCCACGAACCTCACCCAGTGAGTTCTTCAGTTTATCTTAGCTACATTCTCCCTCCTCCTTCCTTCTCTCCCCGCCCCCATCTGTCTCTCTGCCTGTCTCAACACACACCTTCCTTTGATGTTTTAACCTTCGAGGTCTTCTCCCACCACCTCTTGTAAGAAGCCTTCCCAGATTTCCCACATCACACTGATCTCACCTCTTCCCATATTCCCCAAGGCACGTTTCTTTATACTTTTCAAAGTCCAATTTGTTTCTGTTTCAGAATAAATTTTGCGCACGAGTCGTCTCTTGTCTCCTGTACTGGCTAATGAGCCCCTAGGGGTCAGGAACCCCACTAGTTCACAGCAACCCAGCATCAAACATAGTGCTGTACGAAGTAGGATGCAGTAAATATGGAATTGGGTTGGAATTTGTCAAGAGTTACATTCCAAATGCCAGTCTTCCTGGTATTAGGTGCTGTGAGGGCCTTTAGAAGTAACAGCACAGTCCATAACCTCAAGGGGTTTGAGAAAAAGAAGATAATTTTCACAATGAGTGAAATGAATACCACTGCCTTAGCAATGGCCAGAGAAGAATAGATACTGATTTCATAAACTGGCTAAAATATTTCCTGCCAGATTTTAATGTGAGCTAGATAGGTTTTGACCCCAAAGAGCCATAAAATTTTTTTCCTTTTGGGTCATTTCCATTTCAATGCACTTTTTAAAACACCTGGTTGTGACATGTTTCTTGGGATATCATGCTTAAGGACCTCGAGTTACCTTCTGACCATATTTCAATCATGGCTTTAATCACATCCTCAGCCATTTGAATTATTTAGCATCTTTTTGAGATTACATTTTTTATTCCTAATTATATGACAAAGATATATACCATGAAATATTTATCATGTAATTATGATTAAAATGTACAGTCTCCCCAAAGATATGAATAATAACGTTAAGTATTCTATATTTAATTAAAGGAGTCTGGTGGACTGTGCTGGGTTGCCTTGGTTAAGCTGAGAACTACATTTCCCAGCATCCCCTTATCTGTATGGTTCCGGGTGAGAGTTGGCCCAAAGAGGAATGTACACAGACTAGAAACGTGGCCATTATTCTTCAAGCTTTGTTGGCTGTCAGGTGCAGAGATGGATGGCAGCAGAGGTGTCTAATGGGTGCCCAGCTTGTCCTCGCTCCAGCATTTCTTCCTGGCTCTTGGCCCTGACACCCAACTGGAGCCTAAGACCCACCACCAGTTGTGTGGCTGTAGACAGGACGGCAGCTACACAGAGACCTCTGCCCGGCTCCCCTCTGTAGTCCCTTTTGTGCCTGGACATGCCTGCCCTCTCTGATCGACTGCTTGGTGACTGCTGATCTGCCAGCACCTCTTTTGGACCTTCACGCCCCCATCTCAGCTCCTCCTACAACTGTGTATAGTCAGATTCCTATAATAAAATCTCATTCCATTTCTTTGTGGTGTCTCTGCTCCCTGACTGAACCCTGACTGACACAAGGAGGAAGAGAATTAGAAGTAAGTGTGAAGTCTTTTTTTCCAAAGGACTTTCATTCTTTGAAAGCCTTTTGCTTTTAAAGTTGTTAAGGGCAAGTGTTTAGTGGTGGACGAAAGTGCTAAAACCTTTCTGCCTTGCTTCTGTGGCCTCTGGGACGTAATGAGATGTCCTTTTTCATATGAAGATGACCCTTCTGACTCACTACCATTTGTGAAGGTGGGTTCGTGCTGATCCAGACAAATTCGGATTTGTGAAAGCTCATGAGAGAGAATAGACACTCACATGTTTATTTCTGTCCTTCATCCCTTCCTCCTTTCCTTGTCACATGACCTCTTATGCTTTTAGGACTAGTGGTGGGGATTTAAAGTTTTAGCAAGGCCAGCAATACAGCAAATCCATGCCTTTCACCTCACTCAGGAACATGCTTTAACGCTGCTAAGCCCACCGGACCCCAAAGTATTCCCTTTTGTGGGTCACTTTTTTGTTTTCCTAACATATTCATTCACCCACCCACCCACCTGCTTACCCATCCATCCATCTCCTGATCTTAACGCTTCTGAATGACCTGCCTTGGACATAACATTGGGTTTAGAAGGGTGGGCTTTGGGGTAGACCTGTCGGGTTTGAATGCAGGTGCTGTAACTCGCTAACTCTGGGATTTGGGGTTGTTCTTTAACTCCTGAGCCTTATGTCCTTAGTCTATGTGGTGATAATAACTGTGCGTATTTTATAGAATAGTTGTACGGATTAGATGAGCTAATGGGTGTCAAGTGATTTGCACTGATATGTGGCATATTAATAGTACACAGTGTTAACTGCTGTTATTTTTTCCAGCTTTATTGAGATAGAATTGATGTATAACTGTTACTATTAATCAAAGATGAATCACGTGTCATCTTTGTCTTCAAGAAGCTTTACAGTTTACTGGGGTGGGGCAGGCACATAAGCCAGCAAAGTGGCTTGAGGCTGAGAGGAAGGGGACAAGAGTTAGGTATTTTTCTTTTAAGCTTAGAGATATTGAAAGTGTAGGTGGATAAGCATTATGTGGCTATATACATATTTAAATATATAATCATAATCATCGTTAAAACAGTCTCCCAAATTATCACCTCCCCAACATATCTTCTGCACAATTGCTCTTTCAGTCCTGGACCGAGTCCCCTTCCTTGGGATAGTATCTGAAGGCACAGAACTATATACAACACCTCCTGCTCCTTCTTGGCACATTAAATGGACTTGAGATGGATACTTGACCCAAGGGCATCTGATTTTCTGGTTGGAAATAGGGTGGTGACCTTGGACTTTCATTGTCCTGAAAGATGAGTTGGATCAACTGGAATTCATTCCTAGGGCACTAAAGAGACTGAGCCAGTTGGTGGTAGGCTCAGCAGCTGGATGGAGGCTCTTGTACCTTTGGTGGCTAGGAAAGCTCCTTCTGGTCCACGTGCAAGCAGGTAAGTAAAGTGGGGAGAAGGGAGCATAGGTGTGCATTGAGGAGCAGAGACCATGGAGCCCCCGAGAAATGGAGATCTTGCTTCCATTGAGACCTTTGTATGCAACCTACTGTTGTATTTCTTGCATTCTTTGTTTGGGTCTCTGGATGAATTTCTACAGGCTCATCTGTAGGCCTTTTTTTCTGTTCTGCAGTGTAGTTATAAATCAGTTGACTATTGATTGCTGGATATATGCTATTACATTTAAAAAGTGGGGGCTTTATTTTTGGAGGTTCAAACCCTATCCAGCCGTCTTGTGAGTTTGCAGGGTGGTCCAATACTGAAACTTCAGCAGTTAATGTGTGCCACAATCCAAAGGGAAGTAGCTGGGTGCATGCAATCTGTGCTCTCTACTAAAGAAAGAGTTTTGTCGATACCCGGGAAGTGGCAAGTTCTTAAGAGAACTGCAGCGTGGCTAAAAGAAATCCTTCCTCTTCAGAGGGGCTTCCATTTTCTGAAGTCTGTGGCAGCTAACTTGGTGAGCAAAGCTGAGCTTAAATGTGAGTTTTACAAGAAAGAAAATTGGAACAGGAGAAAAAAATTCCTGAAGTCTTATGACTTATGGGCTGGGACATTCCAAGCCGGACAGCCCGAGACTCAAATCCTGGCTTTGCAAGTGACCAGCTATGTGATCTGCGTTAAGTTTCCTGGGTCCCAGGCTTCATCCACCTTGTCTGAACAGGTGGTTGTTAGGAGGATGACATGAAAAGATATGGAAAGGTATGAAAATTGCCTCGCCCAATGCCCGACATAGAGTGAGGACTCAATTCATGCTAACTGGTTACATAATATATTATATAACATGATGATATTATGTTACATTGGCTATTATATAAAATATATACCTTTGGAAGGTGATCTTTGACCCACAAAGCCAAAAAATAAACACAAATTCCTATTTTCCTTTTATTCTTCCTTTTGGCCTATAGGAGTGCCATTGTGTGGTGGTGGACTCTCATGGGACTCAATAATCGAATATTCTCTTTCTAATCTAAAAGGACTTTTATTTCAGGCCATGCATCTTATAACTACACCGCCCCCCCAGCCCTGCCTTATTCCCTAGTCTCTTTTAAAACACAAATTGAGCTCTAAACTGAGCTGTTACTGTGGGAACAGAAGCCTTCTTCCAAGGATGCCTGCCATGCATCTAGTGTCATGAAAATCTCTCTGGCCGTAATGGGATGCCATGCACACCCATGAGAGTGGCTGTCGTAAAAAACTCAGAAACTCTCAAGTGTTGACGAGGGTGTGGAGAAATCGGAGGCCTTGTGCCCTGCTAGTAGCAATGGAAAATGTGCAGCCTCTATGGAAAACAGTATGGTTTGTTCCTCAAAAGAGGAAATATAGAATTCTCATGTAATCCAGCAAACCGACTTCTGGGTATATATCAAAACGAATTGAGAGCAGAGACTCGCAGAGACATTTGTACACCTATGTTCACAGCAGCATGATGGACAACAGCCAAAAGGTGAGCAGGTAGGCATCCCTCAGCGGATGAACGGAGAAACAAAATGGGGTCTACACATACAGTGGAATACTATTTGGGCAGGAAATTCTCACACATGCTCCATGTGGATGAACTTTGAAGACAGTATGCTAAGTGAAATAAAGCAGTCACGAAAGGACAAGGACTGTGTGATTCACTTAACAGAAGGTACCTAGAGTGGTCAAATACAGAGAGACAGAAAGTAGAGTGATGGTTGCCATTGGAGCGGGAGCTTGGGAACTGCGTCTGGGAAGATGAAAAAGGTTCTGGAGATGGTGGGTGATAGTTGCACAACTGTAGGAATGTACTTCATGCTGCCGAACTGTATACTTGAAGATGGCAAAACCAGTAAATTTTATGTGTATTTTACTACAATCAACACCCCACACACAAGTCTTTGCATAGCGCCCAGCACACAGTCTGAAAAAATACCGGCTGTTAGAAAACCAAAGTCCCCCTGGGTGTGCGTGAGACTGGACGGGGTGTCTTTCTGGGTAGAGTTTGACTGATTTCCCAACCACCTGACTTCACCCATTTGTACTGAAGAGCAAGCAAAACATGGCTTCTAGATTGTACAGGGGGAAAAAAAAGAATTTGAATTCTTGCTGGATTTCTACTTGAAGTTGTCACAAAGCTGGTAGGGTGTAACCTCTCTGGCTGGAGTTGGGGTGCCCCAGCTGCTGGATCGCCATGCCTTTCCTGGCTTGTGCTGCAGCTCTGCATTCTAGTGCCGTTCTTGTGTGCTCTGTGATTTCTTTCTTGCCCGGGTCTCGTCCAGTTCTAATATCAAATTTATTGTCCGTCCTCTAAGACAAATTGGGTAGTTTCCCCTATTTTTCTAGTCTCTGAAACAATTTTAAGGATTACTTGATCCTTGAAGATTTGGTAAGAGCTGCCTTGTAGGTTTTAAGTGGTAGGGATGCTGGGGAGACTTGGTTGGCAATTCAGTTTGGTTTATTCCATTTTTCTGTTTCTTCTTGTGTCAATTTTGGTAATATATGTATATGTACTTCATGTAAATTTCCAAATTTATTGTTTGTAACATTCTTTGATGATTTAAAAAAATCTCTACTACTTACTTTCTTATGCCTAATATTGGTTGTGACTTTTATTGCCTGGCCTTGCTAGAAGAATGTCTACTTTATTAATTGCCTTCCACCGGAGGACATTTTTGGTTTTGTTGTTCCTGTCTCCTGCTACTTTTCTATGTCATTAATTTCTCCTTTCTTCCAACTTCTTTAGGTTTTCTCTTTGGTTCTCTTTCTCGCTTCTTGAGTTGAACACAGAGCTCAGTAATACACCGTCTTTCTCGATGTAAAATAAATGTATATGAAGCTATACACTGTCTACTTTTAAGTATATTCCTTGCTGTATGTATCTCACCAGTTTTGCTATGAGTTATTTCATAGTTATTTGGTTCCACATACTTTATAATTTCCACTGAGAATTTCCTCTTTTGGTCATGAATTATTGAGATGTGCATTTTAAATTCCAAACATGTAGGCTATTTGTTGATTTACAACTAAATGACAGTGTAGTCAGGGAGGGTGGTCTGAATGATACCAATTTTTGTGATTTGTTATGTTTTCCATTGTGACACAAATAGTTTTTATAAATGACTCATGTGCATCTGCAAAGAATTTTCTCTGTCAGGTGTAGAGTTCAATTTTTATATTTATTAGATTGTTTGTTAATTTTGTTGTTCAAATCTGTTATGTTCTTATTAAATTTTGAACTACATTAGCTATCGATTTTCTGATGTGTTAAGCTCCCACGAAGTTGATTTGTCAGTTTCTGCTTGTAATTCAGTTTTTGCTTTGTGTAATTTTTTACTTCATATATTTTTATATATTTTATGAATTACATTATTTTGAGATTGTGTTATTAGGTATATACAAGTTTGTGATTATTATATTTTCTAGGTGGATTTTTTTCCCTTTGATTATTGCAAAGTATGCCTCTTCGTCCCTATGAATACCTTTTGCTTTACGTATTATCTGATGTCATATTACTCTGTGGGCTTATTTTGGTTAGCATTTGCATCTGATATATATTTATGTTCCAATATTTTCAGCCTTTCTTGTGGGCTTTAGGTATGTCTATTTTAAGCATCATATAGCTGGGTTAAAAATGCAAATGCAATCTAATAATTTCAGTCTTTTAATTGATGAACTTAATCCATTTAGATTTTTTTTTTTAATTTTATTATGTTATGTTAGTCACCATACAATACATCATTAGTTTTTGATGTGGTGATCCACGATCCATTGTTTTCGTATAACACCCAGTGCTCCATGCAGTACGTGCCCTCCTTAATACCCATCACCGGGCTAACCAATCCCCCCTCCCCCCTCCCCTCTAAAACCCTGTTTGTTTCTCAGAGTCCATAGTCTCTCATGGTTCAACTCTCCCTCCAATTCCGCCCCCCCCATTTTTCCCTTCCTTCTCCTAATGTCCGCCATGCTCTTCCTTATGTTCCACAAATAAGTGAAACCATATGATAATTGACTTTTTCTGCTTGACTTATTTCACTTAGCATAATCTCCTCCAGTCCCATCCATGTTGATGTAAAAGTTGGGTATTCATCCTTTCTAATGGCTGAGTAATATTCCATTGTATATATGGACCACACCTTCTTTATCCATTCATCTGTTGACGGGCATCTCGGCTCTTTCCACAGTTTGGCTATTGCGGACATTGCTGCTAATCCATTTAGATTTTTATGTGACCGCTGATCATTTTTATAGTTTCTACTATTTCATTGATTTGGGTATTTTTGTTTACCATGCTTTTGTTTTCTGTTTTCTCTTTCTCTGCTCTCTGTGGATTGATAAAGTTTTTCATATTCTTCTCTCCTTCTCCATCTCACTTCGGTTTGAAGGTTATAGATTGATAGCTACCCTTCAAGTTTAAGCACTCATAACTCACTATAAAACTTTATTTTTTTAAAAAAAGATTTTATTTTTAAGTAATCTCTACACCCGGTGTGGGGCTTGAACTCACAGCCCCAAGATCAAGGGTCACACTGAGCCAGCGAGGTACCACAAGCATAAAACTTTCTATCAAACTCTATAAAATATTCAGTATTGCTAGCCTCCTCCCAACAACAGTGGTCTCGCACATGTTACCCGTTCACTGAACACTCCTTCCCGCTTTCTTATAATTGATGTTTACAGTTTTAATTTTAGTTTTATTCACTTTTAAAATACCAAAGTTAGTTATTTTCTTTTTATAGTTAATTAACTACATGTATTAACTTTTTTAAAATCTTTGCCCATAGTGAGCATTAGTATATCTTTGTATTCCAGATAATGTCTTTATTTTGTTCTTGCTCTTGAAGGGTGGTTTAGCTGTATATAAAATTCTAGGTTGACAGTTAATTTTCCCTCAGCCTGCTTTTTCTTTTAAAAAATATTTATTTATTTATGAGAGAGAGAGAGAGGGAGAGAGAGAATCTCCAGCAGACTCCCCACTGAACATGGAGCCCATCACAAGGCTTGATCCCATGACCCCGAGATCATGACCTGAGCTGAAATCAAGAGCCAGATGACCTGAGCTGAAATCAAGAGCCAGATGCTTAACTGACTGAGCTGCCCAGGCTCCCCCTCAGCCTGCTTTTTGTTAGCATCTGTACTTTCCTGTTGAGAAGCCTGTTATAAGTGTAACTATTGTTTCTTTATAGAATATCTGTCTTTTTTCCTTCTGTATATATATATATATATATATATATATATATTTAAAGATTTTATTTATTTGACAGAGAGAGACACAGTGAGAGAGGGAACACAAGCAGGCGGAGTGGGAGAGGGAGAAGCAGGCTTCCCGCACAGCGGGGCGCCCGATGCAGGGCTCGACCCCAGGACCCTGGGATCATGACCTGAGCTGAAGGCAGGCGCTTAATGACTGAGCCACCCAGGCGCCCCTTCCTTCTGTATATTAGTCAGGATTCTCCAGGAAAAGAATCAATAAGATGTATATGTATATGTAAAGAGATTTATTTTAAGGAATTGGCTCATGCACTTGTGGAGGCTCGTGAGTCCAAAATCTGATCAGGGGAAGCTGGCAGGCTGAACACACTCAGGAAAGAGAGCTCTTCAAAGGCAGTCTTCTGGTGAACAAGAAAGTGCTGATGTTGCACACAAAATCTGAAGGCAAGCTGCTGGTAGAATCCTCTCTTGGCTGGGGGAGGTCAACCTTTTGTTCTAGTCAGGCCTTCCACTGATTGGATGAAGCCCACCCACTTTATGAGGGTAATCTGCTTTACTCAAAGTCCACCAATTCAAATATAAAGCTCATCCAAAAACACCCTTACAGTAACATCCAGAATAATGATTGGCCAAGTATCTGGCCACTGTGGCCCAGCCAATTTGACACAATAAAATAAACCATTACACCCTGGAAGCTATTAAGGTCGTCTCCTGATCCTTTATGTTCTATAGTTTCACTGTGATTTATTTTATCTATACCGCTTGGTACTCAAAGTGTACAAACTTTAACTTCTTGAAAATTTGTCGCATTTATATTTGTGAGTATTGCTTGCCCCAAATTCATTACATTCCCTTGTTCTGGCACTCCTGCTTGCTGGATGTTGTGTTTTCTCTCCGTGCTTTGTTCTGAGTGAGTTCCTCAGAACTCTCTTCCAATATATTAATTTTCTCTTTGTATTTAGTGTAGAATTTATTCCACCCAGTAAGTGTTTTTTATTTCTAGGACTTCTGGGTTGTTTTTTTTTTTTTTTATATCTGCCTCTTCTTGTTTTATATTTGCCTCTTTTTGATACATAATTTCTTTAATTGTTTTTAATGAAGTCATGCCTTCCTTTATCTCCTTGAATATTTTAGATATCAATAAAGTCTTTGGCTGACAGAGCTATAAAATTAATGTCCTCTGGAGTAAATATATGTTTCAATTTGATTTTGATGGCTGGCTTATAATTTTGTTTTTTAGGCTTATTATTTCCCCCCAGCTCTATGGAAGTGCAGTTGACAAATAAAATTGTAAGATATTTAAGGCGTATGATGTGATGATTTGATATATGCATACATTGTAACAGGAATTCCCCCATCAAGATTTTGAGTAAAGGTTCTTAATTTTGGTCCTTTGTTGTTACTGCTGCTGTTTCTCTCTCTGTACTTCCTTCTTCCTGTCTCGCAGACCCCTTGTACCCAGTAGATACCAACCTCCCAGCTACTGCTTTCTGCCGCCAGCCCCAGAGATCAGCTCCGCATAGATGTCATTGGGGTCAAAATCTGTCTTTTTGGTTTTCTCTTATAATTTTAGCCATTGTTGCTGTGGTCCCTGGAGCACAGGGTGATCAGAACGTGCGCTTTCTGTGTCATTGTGATGAGCTAGCTCATGTGGTTTAAACATTTTGCTCTATTTGCACCAGGTAGATGACTTGATGAGAAACAATTAGAAAAATAAAAGTAGTGGCTCAGATATTTCCAGTTTCCTGATATTGCCAACATTGAGAGAATTAATTCTGATTGGTGAAATGAACCAACGGGTTGGGCTTACACATCTTAGGCCAGGTGTACCTTCTCTCAGAATTTGTTTTACCGCCACTACCAAGATGACCACCGGCTCAGGTGGAAGTGTCTCTTGTCTTGGCTGCTTGTTGGCAGGTTGACTTCCTCCAGATCATTTTCTATTTTGGAGTGAAGTGGATATTGGGCTGTCCTGATTTACTTCACTGGAGATTGTAGGTGTGCAAGCACTTTGAAAAACATTTGGAAGTCCACTGCTGCAGTGAATGGTGTTATTATTAATACTCCTTGGCAGTGCTCGTTGGAGAAGATAGTGCGGTATGGCCCAAGAGAAGGGTTTTAGAAGCAGGTGGATCTGAGTTCTGATTCTGGTTCCACACTTATTAGCTGTGTGATCCTCGTGGGTAAATCAGTTAACCAGACTCTCCTTCCTTAAATGAGATAAGCAGCAGCTGTCATTACTGTGCCCCCTTTTACTTTGCTCCATTAGCTTGGGATGGGAGGTCAACTTCTTGGTTTCCTGTCCTTTGGAAACTTCAGTAGTGCCAAGCTCCGTCCTGGAGTTAAGGGAGAGGATTAAAGAAGCCCAGGGCACTTTGCCCTTTATCATCCCCCCAAGTGGTTTTTCCTTCCAGAGCAGCATCTGTATGAAACTTTTCTCATCCCTGAGGAAACCAACCGATTGCCTTTCATTATTTTCTGATTTCTTGGGTACCAGACCTAGAAAGTGGTTCAGAGGGTCAGGTCCAAGTGGCTCTAGGAGGTAGAGGGACAGACCAGCCTCGGGTCTTTCCCACCCTAGCACCCCTGCCTTCCCTGCCCACCATCTGCAAGTTCCCCAAAGGCAGGTGCTTGTGATGAGCACACCCATAGTGCCGGCGCTTTGTGGGGTTCTCTTCTGCGATCATTCACAAGGGCTGCACCAGGAAGGAATGCATCTGGACCGCAGAACCTCCAAGGCAACAGAGTTCAGACGTGGTGTGGAAGCAGGAACGTCATTCCTGCCTGACTGAAAGGTGACTAGTTTATATGTAAGAATCTGGACTGGGACACAAGGGACCTGAACGGGGAGCTCCATAGACTTGGCCTGGTTTTAGTTTCCTTACCCCTGATATGGGGGGTCGCAGTTGCCAATGGCTAAAAGTCCATTTGGAAGGAATGGCACCTTTTGTTGCTCAGGCTGTGCCTGTCCCAGGGAAGGGAACTTGTTGTCGCTCAAGGTTAGGGGTAGCTCCTTAAAGGGTCTTGGGGCGGGGTCCTCAGGATGATACTGCAGTCCTCCCTGACTCTCGTTTCTTCTTTACAGTGCCTTCTTCAGTTCCTTCTTGGGGCATTTGCTAAGAATCTGACCAGTACCAGTTCCTTTCTGATCTTACTTGCTCTAAAGTGAAGACACTGACGAGGCAACCAGGATCAGTGCACCCTCCTCTTCTGGCTCCCTATGTGAGTAAAGGGTGCTGGTGCAGGAAGCTGGGGTAGTTCTGTTAAAATCACGGCTTTGATGCTGAATTTTGACAAATACTAAAAGTGACCAGAAAAGGGGGAAGGGGATCCCAACCCAAGCCTGGAGGCTTTTGAGTGGTTCGAAAAATCATTGTATGAAGCTGTAATAAACATCAATCTGCAGGTATGTTATAATTTTCTGTTTTAAGAGAACGTGGAATAGCTGTAACTGCTTTTGTATTGGAGCAGGGAAGCTGTACCCGAACCTGAAGATCTTTCATCTGTCGTCCCTTAATACATACAAGTACGTCGCAGTCTTGAGGAAGCACAATTAAAAAGGGGGTAATCCTTTCTTCAAGCCCTCAGGTTTAATTTTCATGATTACGGTAGATTAGGAGTCATTCTGAGTCTTGGTCTCCAGGAGAGACAGCACCTTCTCTCCAGTCCTTTCAACAGTTGTTTATGGCAGTTTCAGCCTCTTTCTGCCTCTCGGAACCTCTTTATTTTTAAAGCAAGGCAGACAAGGCCGAAAATTATTCCATTAAAGAGGGGCAATTTTTGTAATGGGACTTAGAGTGCTTTGCAGAAGTGCAGGCAAGTTTCTTCAATATCCTGAGCATTATTCGCTCATTTAGTTAAATGATGTTTCTAATTCCCTGGTAATTACGTGTAATGAGGCACTTTTTCTCTTCTTGATGAGACTTTAGCCTAATATGAGATGGCGTATTTTTTCTTTTTTTTTTTTTTCCATGGGGATAATTACCCCTTCCCGGGAAAAGCAGGGTTTGTTGTGCAGAATATAGCAAATTATTTTATTTCCTGCCATCTTGACTGCCAGTAAATTATAAAATTAAGTTTCAGTGGCGCATTAGCACCATTTTGGAAAAAGCTCAAGACTATTTTTCTTTTTCTTTTCTTTTCTTTCTTTCTCCCCCCGCTTTTTTTTTAAATTCATGTACCACTGTCCTCTCGGACTGTAGAGGCTATTATTCATAGAATAGATGTTTTTCTGCCAATTCCTAGTATTCAGATGTATTGAAGCCGCAACATAGGTTTAATTTTTCTGGCTGGTATCCAATGTAGAATGTTCTTGTAAGCGTCTTTGTGTTCGGGTAATTATCATCACAAAGTTAAGTAATATGTCCCCTCTTTCCTCTGCTCTCCCCTCACTCCTTTGGATGGCAAATTACCTTTTTTTGTGTGCAGTGCTTCAATTAGATGCAAAGCAACTAAATTTGAATCACATGAAGGTGGTGACACCAACTATTCAAAGGCAAGAAATTCAGAGTTAATACAGTCACTCTACTTAACTCTTCCTGTTGTTAAAAAGCAACTTTGAAGAGAGGAAAAATATGGAGGGAGCATCATTAATTAAGTACAGTGTCATGTTGAACTCTGGTTTCCCGGATTCAATGATTTTTGACTAATTTTAAGAAAAGTGTGTGTGCGTGTATGTGTGTGTATTTGTGTGCGTGTGTGTCTGCTGCTTTTTTGGTTTTTGTTTCTGAAGGAGAAACATTTCTTAGGAAGCAGCGGTAGAATGGGATGGAAGGAGAAAAAGAGAGCTAGGGTTGGGAGTCAGGGGGCTTGAGTTTTAGGGCAGACCCTGTCTACCTCTACGTAGCTGTGCGGTTTGGGCAAGACAATCTCTTTGAGCCCCAGTCCCCTCCTCTGGAAAGTGCATGGGTTCCAGCGGATGATCTCCAAGTGTTTGGGAACTGAAAAGGTCTTCAGATTAATTGGTGAAAGGATCATGTGCTAGGGTCATTCCAAAGCAGCCTAGATTGGAGGGTGTGTACACGCGTGTGCACGTGCATGTATGTGTGTGCGTGTGCATGTATGTGTGTGCGCGCGTGTGTGCGTGCGTGTGTGTGTGTGTGTGTGTGTGTGTGTGTGGTGACTCTCTTCTGCTCCACCACCATACCTTGATAAGGAGCCTGGTTCCCAGTGGCCTGGAAGTTCCTGTCTGGTGTGTGTTAGTTCAGCTGTGGTGCTGGAAGGCAGAAGGGTGCTGTACGTCCACACAGGACAAGTTTTTCACCTGCCAGTGAACCCAGGATCCTTTAGCCCAGCATTGTTTCCCTTCAGCAGGAATGTGTCTCTGTGGCTTTTGACCGATGTCCCAATATTTCCCTCTTCTTGAGGGTGACCAAAGACTCTTTTCTGTTTGTTTGCATGTCTGAAATCAACAGCAGTGTACAGAGAACAATACTATCTTTTCCAGATAAATGGAAGGAGTCTGCTTGATGTGGGCTGACTTCTGCATGTTTGGGGAATGGGGGTGGTTACCAGAATGATGAGTCTTTCTTGCTGGTATAATCAGCCTGCAATAAAAACCTCCCATCTGGAGTTTTTACTTTAAGAAACTGCTGTTTGGGGTAATTCTGTTTTAGGATATTTGTGTTGCTTACTTCACTTTTCCCCTTGGGATCACTGGGGAGGCTCACGTGCTGCTTCCTGGTGGGTCCTCCTCAAACAACAGCTCCAGGCATGTCCTTTTGTAGCTTAGTACCCACAGGAGCTCCCTGTTGACCACGGGACAGTGTAAACTCCGTATCCCAGCATGAACCAGACTGTGGGTCCTGGTGTCAGACCCAGCATGAACCAGACTGTGGGTCCTGGTGTCAGACGGACAAAGGTCTGAGTTCTCGATCTAGCACATTTACAAGCTCTGTGATCTTGGTTAAGTTGCTTAACTTCTCTGAGTCTCAGTTCCCTCATCTGTATAATGGGTATCATAGTAATACCTCATAGGATAAAATGAGACAGCATGTGTAAAGCCCTTAGCACAGAGCCTGGGATTTAACTGCTTAGCTATGTGAGCTGCTATTATTGATGTTATTATTAAAATCTCATCTTGTACTGTTGGCTTAGATGTTTAGATGTTTTAGATGTTTGAATGCTACATTTCAGCCACTATTCCCTAACCCAAGCTCTCCAGTCCTTGTGCCTCTATTTATATGGGTTCCTCTGCCTAGCATCCTTTCCTTTCTTGCTTCCTGTGCCATGAACTCACTCAGACTCTAGTTGGCATATTCATCAGATACTCACGGAGCACCCAGTACTTGCTGGTCCCACTTGCCTGTGGTGGCTAATCTCAGACATGCCTTTGCTGACGGCCCTGGTGGGAGGGGGGCCCTGTCTCTGTCACTTCCCTGACTCAGTGCTAGTACGGTGGCTCTACGTGAGTGGGGACTAAAGTGAATGGAATCACTTTGGGAATCCCAACACCTCCCCCAGGCCTGTTTGGACATGCACTGTCTTGCCAGGGGAGTTCCGTTTTCTGAACTCCCTTGGCACCCAGCTCCCTATGATGGTTCTTGGTCCTCACTGCTTGTCCCATGGCTGTGTGCATGGCAAAATGACCGAACACAGGCTTCCAGCCCAGGCTTCCCACTTAGCAGCACATGGCCTTGGGTGAGTCACAGAGGCTTCCTGCATGCCGTCAGTTTCTCACACTTGATGTGACAACACCTGTCACTGAGCATCAGCGTAAGGATGAAGTGGGGCAGGTAAGCACTTAGCTCAGTGCACGGCACGCAAAAATACCTCAGTGAGGGCAGCTGCTATGGCTGTCATTATAACTGCAAGAGAGGTTCTCAGGCCTGGCTGCTACCCATCACGTGGACAGCTCTTAAACATAGATTTCTGGGCCCTCCTTGACCTCCTGAATCAGAGCTGCCGAGATGGATTCTGGGAATGTGTTTGCCTTGTGTTTATGGTATGGCTCTGGAGCTCAACCCGGGAGATTGCATGGGGCATGCTTCTGGCACTGAGAAGTGCCTGTGTTCCGTGGGGTCCAATACCCCTGTGTTGTATTATGAAGTGCACCCTGTACTGGGTTGGATAGGTCCCCACAAAATTTATGCCCACCCACAACCCGTGAATGTGATGGTGTTTGGAAATAAGGTCTTTGCAGATGTAGTCAAGTTAAGATGTGGCCCTAGTGGGTGGGGGTGGGCTCTAAATCCAGTGTAACTGGCATCCTTGTAAGAAGAAGGACATCTGGACACAGAGACACACACAGAGGGAAGCCGGAAGCAGAGATCTGATTGATGCAGCCACAAGCCAAGGAACGCCTGGGGCCACCAGAAGCTGGAAGAAGCAAGGATCGTCCCCAGAGGCTTTGGAAGAAGCACAGCCCTACCAACACTTTGATTTTGGCCTTCAACTTCTGGCCTCCAGGACTGTGTAACAGTTTATTCTCCTCAGAATAAATTTCTGTTGTTTGAAGCCATCAAGTTTGTGGTAATTTGTTATAGCAGCAATAGGGAACTAATACAGACTCTACATCACATTTTGATAGTCCTGCAATTAGGCAGAAACTCTGCTGATGAAGCCTATTTGTGATTAGTTTGACATGTTTCTGGCATTTATAGACATCTATACACATCTTAGAAAAGAATTTCCCCCTTAGGGGAAAATGGTCTTGATACATTTTAGTTTTTAAAATTTTATTTTTTATTTGTTTCAGCCTTATTGAGATAGAATTGACATGTAACACTGTGTAAGTTTAAGGTATACAACATATTGATTTGATGCACTTATATAGTGTGAAAGACTTCCCACCATAGCTCTAGCCAACACCTCCATGACCTCACAGAATTACCATTTCTTGTTTGTGGTGAAAATATTTAAATTCTACTCTTGTAGCAACTTTCAAGTATATAACACAGTATTAACCATAATTGCCACCCAGTACATTAGATCCCCAAAACTTGCTCATCTTAAACTCAAAGTTTGGATCCTTGACCAACATCTCTCCGTTTTCCCCACACTCGGACTCTGGTAACCACCATTCTGCTGTTTCTATGAGTTTGGCTTTCTTAGATTCCACATATAGGCGAGATCATGCAGTATTTGTCTTTCTCTGACTTATTTGCCTGAATATAATGCCCTCAAGCTCCTTCCATGTTGTTGCAAATGGCAGGGTTTCCTTCTTTCTCATGGCTGAATAATATTCCAATGTATATTTGCACCACATCTTTATCCATTCATCAGTGATGGACACTGAGGTTGTTTCCATGACTTGGCTATTGTGAGTAATGCTGCGGGGAACCTGGAGCTGCAGAAGTCTCTTTGAGATGCTGATTGCATTTCCTTTGGATCCGAGACTGGAAGTAGGATTGCTGTACCATGTGGTAGTCCTCTTTCTAACTTGCTGGGGAAGCTCCATCTGATTTCCAGAGTGGCTGCACCAGTTTGCATTCCCACTAGCAGGGCACAGAGTCCCCTTTTCTTCATGTCCTCACCGACACTTGTTTTCTCTTGTCTTTTTGACGACGGCCATTCTAAGGGGTGTGAAGTGATACCTCATTGTGCTTTTGATTTCCATTTCCCTCACGAATAGTGATGTTAAGCACCTTCCTGTGTATCTCTTGGCATCTCTACTGAGACACATTTTTAAACGGATGGAGGGCATGAGATGCCTTTTGGTCATGTGGGACTGGCCAAATCTCAGGGTTCATGTCTGCTCAGCCCGGTATGAGCATCCCTAGGGAAGAAGCCAGCATCTGGCCTGGCCAGATGCAGGAACCTCGGGGATGTTCAATGGCCATCTCAGGGGAGATGAGGTCAGTAGGGCAGGTTCCTGGCCTTGTGTAGCCTCAGTTTTTCCACCTATAAAATGGAACTGCCAACACACTAAATTGTGAGTGAGTGAGCATCAAATGAAATCAGGATGGTGTGATTTAACTCTGCTGTGCTGGGCCGTGTAGATAGTTTTCATTGCTCTTATTTCTTTTTTTGTTTTGTTTTTGTTTTTTTTTGCTCTTATTTCTATTTTACTTTGGTGAGCCGACTCACCATGTTTTGAAACATACATGGAGACAAAATTGGTGTTGCAATCTCAAGCTACAATTCTGGAGCCTTTATTAAAGGAGAAGGAATTTTTTTCATTTGTAAGAATGAAAAACGGTAGAGGAGGCCTATGTGGCACTGAGTTCAAGACAGAGAGCAACTGGCCACTGGTGATGGAAGATTCTGGAAGATTCTGTAACCTATGCCTGAGTTCTTGTTCACCACGGTCTCCCTATTCACTGAAACATCTTCCCCAGGGTTCAGGTGCCCTCCTGTCGCTCCTCAGGTGGCCAGAGGTGGGGGCTGAGGGAGCAGGTAAAAATGGAGAGGGCTGGAAAGTTCTTCTTAGCATAGGAATCAACACAGATTTGAATATTCAGTCCTAAGGGTTATAAATAATGTGAGTTTTCATTGATGTGTAAGCAGAGCTACATTTAGTACAATAATTAGTTATTTGATTACTTTTGTTTTAGCCTGAAGTAGAGGACAATTGACAAATGTGAATACCTCTGAGACTGATGGGGCCCAGTAAACTAACTTTATTTATTACAAAATGTAATTTTATTAATATGAATTGACAGTAATTAATTTCCTAGTGTTGATGTTGTTAATAATTGCATGTAATTTATGAAATATTTATGCTAGAGCAGAGTAAAATAATGCATAGGTCCTCTGGCTTATTTGTTAAAAAGTCTGAATATTTCAACAAAGATTTCTAATCCAGTACATTCATATCATGGTGTTTTGAAATCCCACAAAATAACAAAAAATACATCTTAATTGCATTGTGCCTTCACGTTCCTTAGTTTAGCAGTTCTTAACTTGACACTTTCAGGAATACTGAAGCCTAGACTTTAGGGTCCATGAAATTCCCTGAAGTTAAACAGGACGATTCAATTTTTGCAAGCCTCCTCCCAAATATTACCACTGCATCATCTAATTTAATCTTCATAAAAGTTTTAAAAATGGTTATTTTATTCCCATTTTGCAAATAAGGCTCAGAGAGAAATCTTGGCTCTAAGTCGCATGCAAGTTGGAAGTGACACAGGCAAGCCTCAGCCCTGGGTCCTCTGGTTCACAAATCCAGGACGCACGGAGTGAAATCTCATTTTGCTTTTATTCCAATTTTTTTTTTTTCTGAATGAAAGTATGGACTGTTTCCCCCTCCTAATTCAGTTTGGGCCTCTTGTTCCTAGAAAAGGATTGTAATTGGAGAGAATCACAATTGAATTGAGCTAATGTGATCAGCGACAAGGGGGCTGGAGTCTGTGACCCGGCTCTGTCGAGGCCTTCAGTCACTGTCTCGCTTCAGAGGATCCCTCCCCGTTCTGGAGGCTGCAGGCAGCAGGCCGGAGGGCGGCTGTGTTCAGGAGGCTGGAGAGGCAGCTGTGGATGCTGGAACATGCCCCCAGCAGTCCTGGCTCAGTCCCTAAGTCCCAGGGCTGACTTCACTGGGGACATGACCTGCTCCCACTCTGAGAAGGGGCCTGAGTTTGGTTTTGTGTTCTGTTGTCACCATCTTGAAATTCTTAATAACTTTTGAACAAGTGACTGCGAAGTTTCATTTTGCACTGGCCCTGAAAATTATGTAGCTGGTTCTGCACTCCCTCTGGAAATCTGAGGCAATTATTTTGCCTCTTGGAGCCTCAGCTTGTCATCTGTGAAATGGGGATAAGACAAGATTCTTGAGAGGGTTAAATGAGAGCATGCCCATGAATGCCTTATATGTTCTAAAGCCCAAGGCCAATGCCAGGGATTTGTATTAGAGATAATCTTCTCCAGCATCTGCATCTTCCAGCTCTCACTGGAGTGAGCAAGAGTTGGAGCTTCTCCAGAAAGAGGCAGCAGAGAGACAGAATTTAATCTAGGTTCTTTCTGAGCCCCTCTGAGCCTGTGTCCCGGGTTAGAGATGTCAGGCAATTAAAAACCCAACAAAAACCATAGATAATTCAGGATGATATGTTTGCCCCCCATTCTCAGCCGGGCAGCCTCAGAGGCCAGCTCTAGAGCCAGACTGACACAGGAAAGGTTAGGGTTCAAGATGCCATCCCTTATGGTCCATGTATTTCTACCTTTCGGGCACATGCCCGACTCATTTGAGAAGAAAAGAAAAATGCTTTTTGCACCAAGTTTCCAACTCACAAATCATTTTTCTAGCTGTGACCTCAGACACATTTTCATCTCTGAACTCCGTTTTCTCGTTTGTACACTGATCATAATAATTCCTGTTACCTCCTGAGGCTTTCAGGGATATCAGACAAGAAAATGCAGGTAGAGCTCCTAACACAGTGCTCGGCCCACAGGAAGCCCTCAGTAAGAATGAGCTTTTCTTGGTCGTCTTCTTCTGATGATTGTTGATTAATCAAATCTGTGTGGCTAAGAGATGCTCAACTCTCTTTGACGGGATCGATGAAGGGTTAAATTGAGGGCTGGGGAGCTATTCTAAGCCTGCCAAGCCCTTCTGCTGGCCCTCCTCCCCCATTCTCTGCCTCTGTTGATCCTCCAGGAGTAGGCCAGGAGACTTGTCACCTCTACGGCCTCCAAGCCCCCAAACCTGGGGAGAGTTTGCAGGTGGGAGCTGCGCTACCACACTGCAGGGTCCTTCTTCCCTGAACCTTGATTTTGACCCTCAGACAGCGTCTTAGTGATCTCGCTGCATTAGATTGTGATTTAAGTGTCTGTACCCAGAATCTGCATGAAGATGAGCTGCTTATGGAGACAGAACACTTCATTCCATGCTGCCTCCCACACACCTTATCTGTGCCTAGCTCAGTGCGGGGCCAGTCCTGCCTGAAGCTGATTCCCAATGAATACCTGGTGAATTGACAATGAAACCAAACCTTGAAAGGAAAGGACCCTCTAATTATAGAGAGCACTTTTTTTTCTTTTTTTACCATTTTAACCATTTTTAGGTGTACAATTCAGTGGCATTAAGCATCCATCACCAGTGTCCATTTCCAGAACTTTTTCATCATCCTATACTGAAACTATACTCGTTAAACAGTAACTCCCTAGTCCTTCGCCAGCCCCTGGCAACCACCATTATCCTTCCTGTCTATGAATTTGCTGATTTTAGGTATGGCTTATATAGGGGAATCCCACAACATTTGCCCTTTGTATCTGGCTGCTTTCACTTAGTATGTTTTCAAGTTTCATCCATACTATAGCAGGTATCAGAGATTCATTCCTTTTTTTTTTTTTAAGGATTTATTTATTTATTTGAGAGAGAGAGTGTGTGAGCTGGGGGGGGGGGGTTGGTGGGCAGAGGGAGAGAGAGGGGATCCCAAGCAGACTCTGTGTTGATCACAGAGCCAGACTTGGGGCTCAATCTCATGACCCCAAGACCATGGCCTGAGCCAAACTCAAGAGTTGGGTGCTTAACCAACTGAGCCACCCAGGTGCCCCTCCTTTTTATGGCTGAATAATATTCCACTGTATGGATAGACCACCATTTGGTTTATCCATTCATCAGTCAATGGACAGATGGGGTTGTTTGGGTTGTGTCCACCTTTGGCTGTTGTGAATGGTGCTGTCAAAAACATGTATAAGTATCTGAGTACCTACTTTCAATTCTTTTGGATATATACCTAGGGGTGGAATTGCTGGATCATATGATAATTCTATGTTTAACTTTTTGAGGGACCACAAAACTGTTTCCCACAGTAGCTGCAGGCTTTTCCATCCCCACCAGCCATGTCTGAGGGCTCCCTTTCTCTACATCCTTGCCAACACTTGTTATTTTAGATAGCACTTTTAAGCACTAGGTAAATAATCACATTCTTCCCATAAATACACAGGCAACTTGGCTTACAGTAGACTTTCATTCTAAGCTGGGCAGCAGGAAAGGAGAGGGCCTAGGAGAGACACGGCCATTTACCTCTGCTCCACAACGCTGACGACAGCCCTGCTCTTTAGTAAATGGTCGGGAAGTCTCTGGCTGAAGCTGCTGGGTGCTCACGTTCCAGTGACAAGAGCATTAGGAAAATGGAGGGCATAATGTAGGTGAAGGTGGTGGCCTTCAGATGCGATTCTTGGTTAATTCTGACCGAAGAATGGAATACAAGTTTGTCTCCGTGTGACCCGCTGCAACAAGTCATGAACTGTTGTCTGGGCAGCGCTGTGGGCAGGGTGTGGAGGCCGGGGCTCCCCAGCCAGCAGGATGAGTACCCCGAGTGCTGTATGCTGAGGGGCCAGGCTTTTGAGATTTGCAACAAATTGTTTTAGCCATCCACAAAACTCACAAGGACACAGAGCCATCAACTCTGCTGCCTGCCCTTCAAATGGGGCCCTGGTGGATGCCAGTTGGGGGCTGCCGTGTGGAAGTGGTGGCCTGGGGTTCCAGAAGATAGTGCCCCAGTGCACCCTGTGCAGCAGGGTGACTCAGCTGAAGGCAAACAGCCTAGAGGGAGCGTGAGGGTTCCAGTTTCTCAGTGCAGAGAGCCCCTCTGGGTCTGCTAGAGAGTCTGAGCTGTCTCAAGGCAGTGACCAAGGCATAAGGAAGGGACCAGCCTTCATTGGTGTAGCTGGCTGCCTTCCCTTGGTGGGGCTGAGGCCAGCAGGAGCCTCCCCATGCTGCAGCATCTGTCTGCGGGTCAGGACAGCTGCAGGTCGCTGCTGATCTCTGGCACAGGATTGACATGCAGGGACGGGGGTTGGGCCCTTAAGTAAAGGTAGATGGAAAGAGGCAGAGACAGAGCGTGTGTCAATGACCAGTATTTCCCTAATGCTCTGGGCTCAGTGCCGGGGTAGGGGTGGTAGGCAGAGAACCACCACCTTGCCTTCTTGGGCTCTTGCCCTCCTGGTCTCTCCCTTGGGCAATGAGTGGTGTCTGTCATTTATTGAGTGCTTTCTGGGTGTAAGGCACTAGGCCATGCACTTGACAGACCCCTTCCCACCCACCCTGTGGTGGGGATTCCCAGCTTCACTTTACAGTGTGGCTTGAACTGTGACTCTGACATGTCCCGGTTGAGTGACCTTGGGCAAGTAAGTTCACCTCTCTGAGCCTCAGTTTCTTCATCTGAGAAGTGGGGATAATGATCCTCATGGGGACATTACATGTGAAAGCACTCTCTGTAAAGGAAAAAATATGTTTTAATTGTTCGTGCTGTGTGGGGCACAAAGTACCGTATCACAAAGCTGTGCTGCTAAAAGAACTCATGAAGATGTTAATGAATAAGGAAAACTTGGTATATCTTACGTGTTCAGGTGCAAATACCGAAGGAGCTGCACACACTGTAAGCAATGCTTCCAGAATCACCACAGCTAGTAGGGAGTCAAACTCTGGTCCTTCAGAGATCAAAGGCCATGTCCTTCGGCTCCATACTGCAGGACCCCTGGTAGCTTATATGAGTCTCAAAATCCGCTGTTGCACAGGCCAGGAGGGAGTTAATAATAACCCCTTTAAAAGATGGGGAAGCTGGGAGGGAGGTCCCGATACATCTAGAAATCATGCTGGGGGCTGAGTTTGAGGATATTTATTTTCAAGTGTTAGGGTCTAGAAGTCATCATTCATTCAGTTATTTAAGAAATGTTTGTTGAGCAGCTATTATGTACCAGGGCTGGTCTGGGTGCCCGGTGAACAAAACCAGATACAGCTGCAGCCCTTGTGGAGTTTTTGGGCTGTGGAGGAAGCTGAAGGAGCTGAGCGAAGGATGTAAGCTCCTGCAAATGACAAACACATGATATAATGAGGGCCTAGAAAAGGCCACTGCGGGGGGGGGGGGGCTTCCCCCGAGGAAGTGACGAAGGACTAGAAAGGAGAATAGTGGGGCAGGGGAACCTGAGCAAAGACCCTGGGTCAGGGACAAGGGACCGTGACATGGGAGCTGAAAGCAGGCAGTGAGGGTGTTACGATATAAGGTTGGGAGGTGGGTTAGGGCCATGTCGTGGGAATGGGGGATTAATAAGGAGCCTGTACCGGTAAAGACTCAGGGTCCCTCTAAAGCAGAGGAAATAGGAGGGTGGGTGTGGTGGATGGGGAGGGCTCCCTCCATGTCACACACATGTGCCCCATCTCCCCGGAATTTCAACAGCTGCTATATTGGAACTGGAGGCAGGCCATTTGAGTGAATTTAAGAGGGAGACTCGGTCTTTTTGGCAGCAGTCTGGGGAAAGACACCAGTAGGAGAGAGACTGGCAAGAGAGAGCAGGCATTTCCTGGTGTGAAGGGTCACTCTTTTCTCACGTGGAGGCCTGGGTGCTGAGATGCACCCCACCTGCCAGCTTGGCATCAGCCTCTGCTACTCCACCTGGCCTGATCTGTGACTGAAGATGGGCCAAATCATGATTCCTTGGGGGTGATGGAGAGAATGAAGGTGTCCCCAAGCAATGTGGTACCAAGTGTCTGAAGAAGGAGTGTCAGCTAGAGACAGAGGAGTTGGGGAAGGCTCATATGGTGCATGATGGCCACCCATCTGGGGTCATGGGGGCCCGGATCAGAGCTGGGATTCTCCGGTACTGAGTTGGGTTTGCTCAGTCTCATGATTTCTGAGGAACATCAGCTTGGGTAGGTGTCCTCATTTGTCCTGGTGTATTCATGATCTATTGCCAAATAACAAACCACCCCAAAACTTAGTGGCTTCAAACATAAAACCATGATTTCAAACAGCCTGTGGATCAGGAATCTAGGAGTGGCTTAGTTGGATGGTTTGGGCTCAGGGTCCCTAAGGAGGCTGCAGTCAAGCTGTTGGTGGGTTGGCCAGTTGTTTCAAGGCTGAACTGGGGCTGGAGGATTTGCCTCCAAGGTGACTCACTTGCCTCTCCGGCAAGTGAGTGCCCGCTGTTGGCAGGAGGCCTCAGCTCCTTACCACATGGACCTCTCCATGGGGTGCCTGAGTGTCTTCACAACATGGCAGCCCGCTTCCCCGAGAGTGAGTGATCCGAGAGAGAGCAGGGTGAAAGCAGTGACTTTCAGGACTAGCCTCAGAGGCCGCACTCTGACATTTCAAGACGTACTGCTGGTTTCACAGGCAGCTGTCTTCTGTACACAGGGGACTGCATAAGGATGCAAATACCTAGAGGTGAGGAACACTGGGGCCGTCTCGATGGCCAGCAACTCCACGGGGCCTCAGAGAGCAACTGTGTCTGCCCAGAGGCCTTACTGAGAGGGTAGAAGTAGATCCTGTGTGGGAAAGAGCTCGGAGAAGCAGGAGTGTGGGATGTGCTAGGGTGGCTAGAAGCTTGGGCTTGGGGCACGCCAGAATGAGATGTCGGAATGAAGATATACTGTAAGTGTCAAATACACTCCGGTGTTCTAAGACTTAATATGAAAAAGAGAATGTAAATGATCTCATTAAATGTCGAAATGATATTTTGGATAGTGTGCTAAAGACATTTTTTATCCAAATTAATTTCACCTGTTTCTTTTCATTTGTTAATTGGGCTACTAGAAAATTTAAAATTACATATGTATGGTTGGCATTTTATTTCATCAGATAGCACTGGCCTAGGCCATGAGCCTGGGACTGGTGTCCTCATGCATTTGTCCCCATAACTTCCAAAGGGCTCAGTGCATGGTGGGCATCAATTTATGTCTGAGTGAGTGCTCTGAACACAGGAGGCATCCGCGGAATGTTGAATAGGCAGCTTAGGGGAGAGGCAATACCAGGATCTTCGGAGTCAGACAAACCTGGATTCAAATCCTGACTCACTTCCCAGGCTCCCTAACCTCCCTGACCAGAGGTCCCACATCTGTAGCATGGGCCAGCCAGTCTGCTCACCTCCCTCTGCTCCGGTCCGAGGAAAATGCAAATGAGGGGAGGGTTCACCACGCAGGGGCTTTAGGATAAAGGCCTGTTGGCCTCAGGCTGAAAGCACCTAAGGGGCTCTGGGCAGACACAAGGCATCACAGAAGCACCCACAGGCAGGCAGGCCCGCGCCTGCACCACCCGCCACATGCTGGCTGTTGGCAGAAGTGGCTTTCGATTTCGGATTTTCCTGTTCTGTTGCTGTGCCCTACTGTGGGCTTGCCTTGATCCCTGACGGAGGCTGCCTACTTGAGTGAGAGGAGATCAGCCTGCCCAACACTGTACCATCCCCTTAGCCCATCACGGTGACAGCTTGGAGCAGGTACCTCTCGACAGGGGGGACTGGTCCCGGGGCGGCGGTGCAGGGGCATGTCAGAGGGACAGCCCGTGTTCCCAGGGCTCTGTCCCCTGGGACCTTCCCTCCTCTGTCCCTCCCCTAAGAACGGGCCCTGAGCTCCATCTCCTATCTCTGTTCCCAGAGGGACTGGAGACAAACAAAAGGGAGACATGCTTTCTGTTATCAAGACACAAAATCCTTACACTTAATTAAAATGTGCCATGGCAACCAGCGTGGTAGGGGTAGCTGGGCTCCGAGTGGCCATCTCTGCCGAGGCGGAGGCCCACGTGCTGCTCCTTTGTTCCTGGCTCCAGGGGAGGTAACCATCCTTTTGCACGTGTGGCCTTTGTCTGCAGCGCCAGGGGTGGACACCTGGGGCCTCAGTGGAGCTGGCGTCTGTGGCCTTTTTTGGGCCAGCCAACCTCTCCAGGCTAGGAAGGCCGGCAATCCCTGAGCAGGCTCGGCCTGGCCTCTAACACCTGAGGGCCGCTCTGGGGTCACAGGTGTGACCAGATGCTGTCCCCAAACTCTAGAACTGCTGGGTGGGACACACACAGCCAGAATGCTGCTAGACAGCAGAGAAGGACTTTGGTGGGGTATGGGAGGTGAGTGGCTCAGGGGGGATCTGAGAGGACTTCCTGGAGGAGGGGTTGCCTGAGTGATAGTCAAGAGAAGGTGGAAAGGAAGAGTCTGGTGGAAGGAGTGGCAAGCCCAGGCATGGAGGTGAGAAGGAGCACGGCCTGTGGAGGCTTATGCAGCTCCTTGAGTTGCCAGGAGTCAGCAGCAGCGCTCAGTAAGTGCCAGACGGAGGGGCACGGACGCTATGCGGCGTGGGCGATAGGGAGCCACAGAAGGTTGCCAAGCAGATCAGAGTCAGGTCAGAGGCTGCTGAGCCAGGTTGTGCTGGAGAAACTCAGGTGGCCCCTCTGTCTCCCTTTGAGGTTTAGACTTGTGCTGTGGCCACCAGGGGACCCTGCTGGGCAGAGTGGGTGACCTCTGAGAACACTCACGCCCACCACAGAAGGACACGCAGAGGGACTTGACTCCTCTGAGCCTTGGGTTTCTCATTTTTCACCTGAGGTAGAGAGGAAACCACTTGCAGGGAGCACATAACAGGTGCTTACTCCCCTTAGGTCTTCAACACGTGACACCAGTTGTTTCCAGTTAAAAGTGGCACACAAATGGATCAAGCCCGGTGCTGTTCACTTACTTCAGAGTCCGTCACTTCAGATGTCTCCAGGATTCTGAGGGCTTTCGGGGTTGGCTGTGGAGAGAGAGGGACCACTGTAGGGAAGCGACTCCCTTCTTTAGCAGTGGTAGAGAAACTTCTAGAACACAGGGACAGGGTAAAGCTCTTCTTGACTGATGCCCCCTCAGGGCATCCACTTCATCCCCTGCCCGTGCACAGTGGGCATCAGATATTATGGAATGAACGAAGAAGGGTGGTGTTGACCCAGCGGCCCGGGGAAGACGTCAGGAGACGCCAGGCCAGTGGTGATAGCATTGGCTGCAGCCAATCCAAGAGTCACTGGTCTTGGATTTAAGAGCCCGGAGTGCGAGGTTACACCCAGCTGCTTTAATACCTTTAATCCAAGTCCAATTTTTAAGGCTTCTTATGCGTTCCAGATGCTTCTTGGTTGCTTTTGGGCTATTGCAGAGAGAACAGAGGCCCTTGGGTCATGTGTCTCACGGCTTTAGACTGGGTAGGGAAAGGCACAGCCAGGTATGGCAGGCACTCACCAGAGTGGGGAGCCCAGAAACCTCGTGTGGGGGACTTCCTGGTCCAGAGACAGAACGCATCTCAGTACAAAGGCTGTTGCGTGGGTGGAGTAAGTTTCTAGGGTCTTTTAAAAGCCATAAGCACAGAGGCTCTGGTTTAAGAGCCTCATGGATAGTGATTTTTTAGGTCATTTATACAGCATGAACCGCGCTCCCCCTCCAGTTTTACCCCTCGTCTTCTCTGGGCCAGCTTGGAAAAGAGGAACTGGTTTTCCTTAAATAAATATGGGCTGCTGCATATGATTCAAATAGGGGCAGTCTAAGGACCCTTGTGATTCCTCAGTTCTCGCGTAAGGTGTAGGACTTGGAATGAATTAAAACAACAAAGGCAAAAAGCCTAGAGGGGAGAAATGATGACTCCCGCTGGCTCCTCCCGCACCTGCGGCTCCCGTGGCAATCCGCCCCACGGGGGGCCCGAGTCACTAAGAGGGAAATGGTCCAATTGAGGACCGGTTAGAAATTGGGCTCATATACCAGCCATTAGGGAAACTTTACTCGATGAGAAAATGAGAACTTTTTGTAGTTGCTAAAGAGAGCACCATTTTTAATTTGACCTCTTCTTGGCCGTGGGAGATGGGGTACTTTATCTGAAGCTCAAGTGCCCAGAGTAGGAAGAAAAAGAAAGCCCCTGGTGTGAGGAGGGGAGGCCAGGCTGAGTCCTGTTCCCTGGAGGCCACACGTCTCCCTTGGTCCCTGGAGTAAGTGCTAGAGAAACGAAAAGGTCAGGGCGCCTGGGTGGCTCAGTCGGTTGAGCATCTGCCTTCAGCTCAGGTCATGATCCCAGAGTCCCAGGATCGAGCCCCATGTCGGGTTCCCTGCTCAGTGGGAAGCTTGCTTCTCCCTCTCCCTCTGCTGCTCCCCCTGCTTGTGATCTCTCTCTTTCTGTCAAATAAGTAAATAAAATCTTAAAAAAAGAAAAAGAGAAAACAGTGGCAGCAGCACCCGGGCGGAGGCTCTGATGGAAAATGGGCTAAAGATGCTGCATACGTTGGATCACAGCACTAAGTGGCTTAGTACTTGTAGCAAGTGACCTTTATAATCAAGGTTGAAAAGATGCAGTTTTGCAGTAGCCCAAACAAAGCCCAAGACTGGGAGGGAGGGAGAGGTTTGAGGGGCTAGAGCGGTGGGGTGGAGTTGCTTCCAAGAAGAATTAGGGGAAAAAAAGACTTTTATGCATGGTACTTTAATCCTGAGATTTTGTGACTTGAGTGGGAAATCAGCTTAAATAGAATTCCTACAGAAAACAGCCTGGACGATCATTCATAATAAGGATGAATTTCTTTCTTTCTCTTTTTTTTTAAGACTTTATGTATTTATTTGACAGAGAGCAAGCATAAGCAGGGGGAGCGGCAGAGGCAGAGGGAGAAGCAGGCTTCCCACGGAGCAGGGAGCCCCATGCGGGACTCGATCCCAGGACCCTGGGATCATGACCTGGGCCGAAGGCAGACGCTTAACCGACTGAGCCACCCAGGCGCGCCAAGGATGAATTTCTTATCTCTAAAATGATAACTCTTGTAAGTCATGTGGAGACAAGCCCTGTCAGAACTGACAGTGAGGGGTGGGGGTGGCCCGTTGCCTGGAACCCAGGCCCCCCTCCTTCACAATAAAACAAAACTCAGCAGTCTTGACCTATGTAGTAGGTATGTAGGGGTTGCTCGTTTTGGCTTTAATTTGAATTTCTTGATTACAAAAGTGGTTAATTACCTTTTCATATGTTTATTAGCATTTGGATTTCCTCTTTGGAAAGTGTCTATTCGAGTCCTTGGTCCTTTAAAAGCCATTGGATTGTTTGAGTTTATCAAACTGATTTCTGAGACTTCTTTACATATTCTGGATATGAACCCTTTGTTGGTTTTACGTGTTCCAGATTTTTTTCTGTTCTGTGGCTTCCCATTTTGCTTAATAGTATGTTGTGATAAACAGAAGTTTTTAATGTAGTCAGTGTTATCGGCATTTTCCTTTATGGTTAACAAATATTTTGTCTTATTTTATAATTTTTCCCACAAAGAGATTATTTTGCACTTAGGTCTATAATCTGCCTAGAATTGATTTTTGCGTATGATTGTGAGGTAGAGGTTCAATTGATTTTTTTTTTTGTATGGATACCGGACTGTCCCACTTACATTTATTTTCCTTATTCATCACTTGGCAGCTACATTTACAATAAATCAAGTGTCCATATATGCATGGATTTGTTTCCTGATTTTATATTCTGTTCCATTGGTCTGTTTGTTTCTCCTTAAGTCAATAAGGACCTGCATTGACAGTTTCATGATGTTTTATTTTCCCCTTTTAATATCTGGCAGGACAACCCCTAACTTGTTCTTCTCAAGAGTTTCTTGGCTGATGTTGCCCCTTTGCTTTCTTATATAAATTTTAGAATCATCTTTCAATTTATTTATAAAAAAATATTTGTTGAGACTTTGCTTTTGGACTGCCTTGAATCTATCGATTATTTTAGGGGAGAATTGACATTTTTGCAGTATTGGTTCTTCCAATATATGAGCATGATATATCTCTCCATTTACTTAAGTCTTCTTTAATTTCTTTCATAGTTACGTAGCTTTCTCTAGGACTTCAATATCTTCTGCTAGATATGTTTATAAGTACTTGCTGTTTTTGATGCTATTGAAAATTGTATCATTAAAACTTTTTTATTATCTGTATACAGAAATACGATTATTTTTTATATATTGATTTTTTAAAAATCAAGTCAAATTCCCTTATAAATCATTATAATTTATCTAGGGTTTCTTTTTTTTTTTTAAAAAAAGATTGATTTTTAGAGAGAGAGAGAGAGCACGAGCAGGGAGAAGGGCAGAGGGAGAGAAAGAGAGAATCCACAAACAGACTCCCAATGATCTCAGAGCCTGACACAGGGCATGATCCTAGAACCCTGAGATCATGACTTAAGCGAAAACCAAGAGTCGGCCGCTTAACTGACTGAGCCATCCAGCACCCCTAAGGATTCTTTTAGTTTTTTTTTTTTTTAAGATTTTATTTATTTATTTGACAGAGAGAGACACAGCAAGAGAAGGAACACAAGCAGGAGGAGTGGGAGAGGGAGAAGCAGCCTCCCGCTGAGCAGGGAGCCCAATGCAAGGCTCAATCCCAGGACCCTGGGACCATGACCTGAGCCAAAGGCAGACGCTTAATGACTGAGCCACCCAGATGTCCCTCTTTTACATTTTTTTTTAAGTAAATGATAATACCATCAGTAACAAATAATGACAGTTACATGTCTTCCTTTCTGTTCCCTACTCTGTTTATTTGTTTCTTTGCCTTATTGCACTGGCTAGACCTTCTATTAAAATGTTGAATAGAAGGGTGATAGGAGACATTATTTTCTTATTTGTGATCTTAAAGAGAAAACTTTCATCATTTCACCATTAAGTATAATGCTTGGAGAGAGTATGTATCCTTTAGTTTTGGGAAGTTTCCCTCTATTTCTGGTTTACTACAACTTTTTTTTTTTTTCATCAAGAAGGGACAATAATTTTTTTTAAGATTTTCTTTTCTTTCTTTCTTTTTAAAGATTTTATTTATTTATTTTGACAGAGAGAGAGAGAGAGAAACAGCGAGAGAGGGAACACAAGCAGGGGGAGAGGGTGAGGGAGAAGCAGGCTTCCTGCCGAGCAGGGAGCCCGACTCGGGACTCCATCCCAGGATCCTGGGATCATGACCTGAGCCGAAGGCAGATGCTTAACGACTGAGCCACCCAGGCACCTGAGATTTTATTTTTTTTTAAGTAATCTCTACATGCAATGTGGGACTGGAACTCACAATCCTGACTGAGATCAAGAGTCACATGCTCCACAGACCGGGCCAGCCAAGGACCAGGGACAATAAATTTTATCAAGTGCGTCTTCTGTATCTATGAAAAAAAAAAAATCAATTTTTCTTTTTTAGTCTGTGAATAGGGTAAAATACTTTCACTGATTTTCTAATGTTAAACCAACCTCGAATTCCTGGTAAAAATTCAACTAGTTATATAACTTATTCTTTTCATATATTGCTAGATTTAGCGTGTTAATATTCTATTTAAGACTTTTACGTCAATGTGAATGAGAAAGATTGGGATGTATTTTTCCTTCATTGTACTGTCTCTGTCAGGTTTTCATGTCAATGTTATGCTAGTCTAATGAACTGGGGGTGGGGAGAGCAACTATGTTTTGGTTGTAATAGTCTGGCCAGGACACTGCTGTTTCTGCTAGATACCACTGTGCTACCACTGCATCTGGATTCTAACTTTCTCTTGTATTTCCCTATTTGTTTTAGGTTCAAAAACTTGGGTGGAGGTGTCTGACTGGCTGAGCAGACTGCCAGGGTGCTGGGGAGAGGGAGGGTCTGGTTCTCTTATCTTTTGTGGTAGGAGGACTATACTGCTTCCCGAGGCTGGGACAAGGCTGTACGCCAGGCAGTTCTTCTCCACCCCCCTGCCCCCCCACCAAAAGACAAGTGTCCTTGAAAATGACCCTGTACAGTAATTCTCATACTCACTAAAAACTGAGAACACTGACTGGACCAAAGGAAGGACTGAGAGGGAATGTACCCACAGATGTTTGGGTATTCCCAGTGTTCTGCGTTTAAGATAACCTGAAATCTCAGGTGGTAAATGGGAATTGGGTGTTCGAAAAGGCTCTTGCTTGGGTGCAGGAGTCACTCTATTTTAGCTGAGCCCCACCATCTCTAATCATCGCCTCTAATACACATGAAGGCTTTGCTGAGTTTTGAGGACTCAAGGAGGTGATTAGTGTGAAAGCACCGTGCACAGTACCCAACACAGAGTACGCGCTCAAGAAATGCTTGTTTTGGATCTAAAACTTGCTTGATTCCATGTGCAGCGGTTCTCCAGAATGTTACAGAGAAGACCGTGGCTGCTTGCTTTTTGCCCTTCCAAGTTGGCTCATCAGTAGAGCCATAACAGAAGATGCCACCCCTCTTGTGCCCTTGGTCACTGGTCTCAGGATGTCCAGGATAGCTGAATCATCCCAGAGGGTCAGGTTCTAGAATAATCTCCGAAGTTAGATTTGTATGTAATGAGATTCTACCATATTCACTTCATACCACTCATTATTTTATGGATTTCAATCATGTGTGCCTTTTACTTACCCCTTTCCAAACAAACAAACAAAACAAAAAAAATTGAGAGGGCCTTGTGTTTCCACTGCTCTTCCGAGGTTGATGGCTTGGTGCCTTCAGATGCTTTGGGGGTCTCCTCTGTCCCCAGTAGAGCTTGCTTGTGTGCATCCAACTAGATACGTGTGTGTGATTCAGAGGGCGTACTCAAGCTTGTGATCAGGCTTTTTGCCTTTTAGAAATGTGATGGTTTTTATGGCTTCAACAGGACAGTGTTTTCAGAATACAGGGTGTTGTGGATTCTACACCTGGTATGTCACTGACCGCTTGAAGTCCTCAATCCTTGAAGAGAATTGCATCATTATTATTTTTTCTCCAGATTTCTCTTCCACTTGCCCACTGTTAGGGTCCTCTGCCTCTCTGAACCGTTCACCAAGCCCTAGAGATCTCTTGGCAGGTTGTTTCCCTTGAGGAACTGGAAATAACAGTGACCCCTGGGCACATGGAGGTGTCACTGTTGCAGCGTTTTAATCCTTACTCTGGGACAGTTGCCCCATCCTGAATGCTCAGGGGGCCCCCACAGTGTGCCCTGTTTTAGAGAAATGCCAGGATATCTCTGCTCTTAGATTTGTTAGTTAATGTTGTTGGTAGGAGTCATCTTAAAACAAAGCAAAACAGCTAACTTGAAGAGTTTTTATTTCTTTGTGAAGACTAAGTTTTCTGATTCTATTTAATTCCTTTGGTTTCTGTGGTTAAAAAGGTAGCACGGTGCCCAGCAGGAAGGCGGCAGGTAATACAATGACTATTGAATGAACACCATCTTTTAAAATTCTTTTATTTTTCTTATTTACAGTAGTAATATATTCTTTGTAGAAAGTTCCAATGATAGACAAGTGTCTGAAGTAAAGTATAAGTGTCTCCTTGTCCACTGCTCGAGTCCCACTCCGCAAGGGGTGTTATTGTTAACAGCTCGGTGGATAGTATTTATAGGCTTAGAAGATGTAAATATACGCTTCATGTGCACACACCACATCTACTGCGATTGCTTCCCCCTGAAAATGGGATCATTTTGTCAGTAATGTTTCTCAGGTTACTTTTTTCGATCTAACCCCCCCCCCCCGCCGTATATCCTGTGTATCATTCCATTTCAGTGAATATCCACTGGTCTAGTGCTCTAATGGCTGGATAATAGTCCGTTTAGTCAGGCCCTTTGTTTTGCCATAGCCAACGATGCTGCAGCCAGCTCCTCGGACAGCTGTGTGAGTATCTCTGTTTCACTGATCCCTAGGATAAGATAGAACCTTTTAATTAAAGCCCCCAGCACAGACCCCAAGCCTTAGAGGGCTGCCCCATAAATATTGGTTGATGACAATACTATGTTGTCATATTAATTAGAACAGGAAGAGACCCATTAGGGCAACAAATGCACATTCATAGGGCAAACTGGTTCTATGGCAGGGGCTATAACACTTAATATTCTCATCTTTGAAAAGACAAACCACATTAAATGTAGTAAGTAACAAGTTGCCGTGTAC
The DNA here is from genome assembly GCF_037043125.1 of Eumetopias jubatus. Classification (NCBI taxonomy): domain Eukaryota; kingdom Metazoa; phylum Chordata; class Mammalia; order Carnivora; family Otariidae; genus Eumetopias; species Eumetopias jubatus. The sequence goes on along the minus strand of NW_028274823.1, from coordinate 9,237,837 downwards.
CAGTGTGTAAAATATTCCCCAGGGAGTGGTAGCTTGACAGAGTGCATAAAGACACTGCATTAAAGATAAAACAGAGGGAATATTTACCCAGCATAGTTACCTAGAAAATATACAATTTGATCTAGATAGAGGCTTTTACTGTATAAATTATTGTGGCCTCTACTTCAATCGCCTGATAAAAAAAAGGAGAAGAGAACAGCTTCCAATTGTCTGGAATGAGCTTCAAAAACAGGCAACTCGGTTCTGATAGAACAATTTAAACCGGCCGTCTCCTTATCTGGTGTGGACATCATTTCTCAGAGGGGCAACCAGCTCAAATTAAATAGTTTTGCAGCAGACAGTCTGTCTGTCTTTTTGGGGTTTTTTTTTTTTTTTTTTCCTCCTTCCCTTTGCCATGAAGGGTGCTGCAGGCCTCTGCTAATTTAGGGAGATTGGTCTGGGCAATGCTAAAGTGAGATGAATAGAAACAACTTTATCAGAGAAAAAAAATGAGTGATATTAAAAAAAATAATAAAAAAGGATAGTGTGAGGCTGATTTGACACAGGAGACTACATTCCTGTCTGGTGGATTGCCTCATAAGCCCTCTTGAAACCCTGGGTTTTATTTGCAAATAACCTCCACTGTGGACCACCGGGTTCAACAGGAAAAGTAATGAGCAAAATCTATGAGTTGGCTCCAACCATAAGGGCTATCGTGGCGCTGTGAGGAGAGGTGAGCGAGAACATCCCTGAAACGATTTGGATCAAATTGCCGCCGCTAAGGCGGGGGCTGCTTATCTTCCTGCCTCAGGGCCTTCGCACACCTCCTCCTTCGCCGTTTTCACCTAGGTGGGTGCATGGCAGCTCTGACAGGAGGGGCCTCTTCCCAGTGCTGGGGGTTGGCATGCAAAGGTAGGGGGGTGCCTCATGGGTTTGGATACCTTGAGGAAATCCAAGGAAGGCTTCTACTTCTCCGGCATCGTCTTTTTTTTTTTTTTTTTGCCACAGCTCCAAGCCTGTCCTAGAGTTATTTTTCCCCCCAGCTTACACATGTCCATGTGTGTGAGTTTTACAAAACGTTTATTTAGAAATAATTTCAATTTCTAGAAAAGAACTCCTGTGACCTAGATTCACCAGTCGGTACCATTTTGCTACATTTGCTTTATTTCTACCATTTCTCAGTGTCTGTTCCCTGGAACCAGGATGGCCCCTCATACAACCATAGTGAGATCATCAACATCAGGAAATGGAACATTGACACATGCATGACACTGTCTAACCCACAGTCCATATTCAAATTACTACAGGTTCCCAGTAATGCCTTCTATAGCAAGTATCTGCAGCCCCCCACCCCTTGGATCCATGGTCCAATCAGGGATCACACATGGTATGTATTGTCCTATCTTTTTAATCTCCTTCTATCTGGAATGGTTTTTTAGCCTTTCTTTGCCTTTTATGACCTTGACATTTTTGAAGAATATAGGCCAGCTTCATTTTGTAGAATGTCCCTCAATTTGGATTTGTCTGATGTTTCCTCGTAGATTCAGGTTGTGTGTTTTTGGCAGTAAACCCCGGAGATAGCCTTCTCTGGACATCATCTCAGAAGGCATATGATGTTGATTTGTTCCATTACTGGTGATGTTGACTTGGATTACTTAGTTGGGTATCTGCTACTCATAAGTAACTATTTTCTCCTTTGTAATTAATAAAAAAATCCAAGTCTTGTAAATATCCTGTTTCCCCATCAAAATTTCACACAATAGTTTTAGCACCCATTGGTGATTTTCACATACATGGTTTTTTTTTTAAATTTTTATAAAATATTTTATTTATTTATTTGAGAGAGAGAGAGAGAAGGGGTATGGGCAGAGGGAGAAGCAGATTCCCTGCTGAGCAGGGAGCCAGACATGGGTTTCAATCCCAGGACCCTGGGATCATGACCTGAGCTGAAGATAGACGCTCAACCAACTGAGCCACCCAGGTGCCCCTCACATACATGCTTTTTATGATGAGTGGAACACGACAGCTGGATTTTTAGAGAGGCAGGCATCGGGCGAAATAATGTGTCTCGGAGCAGCTAAAGTGGATCCAGCCAGACCAGAAAGAAGCCAGTCAATCTGGGTGACTTGGACTTCACCCTACTTTTCCTGTCTTATGCAGTGAATTTCTTCTCCCATTGGGCTCAGTTCGTTCTGTAATAGAGCTAAGGTTGCAAATCATACCCTCATTTAGTCCTCAACAAACATCTACTGAGGGTCTGCTGTGAGCGAGGTACTCTTTGAGAAGATGCCAAAAAGGAAGACACAGTCCCATCTCACAGGCTGGTGGGAAGTTGGCGGTATGGGGACAGGGCTGTGGATTAGAGGGCAGGCCTTTGGGGAGGTGAGGATCACTTCACAGAGCAGGTGACTTGTTTGTAAACTTTTTATATTGAAATAATTATAAATTCATAAAAGTTGTAAAGGTCATACAGGAACGTCCCACATACCTTCACCCAGTTTATACCAACGATTACATCTTACATAATTATAATACTGAACCTGAGAAATTGCCATTAATAGAATGTGTATGCTCTATGCTATCTTATCCCATATGTACACATGTATATCCACCACCATCATCAAGACACAAAACTGTTCCATCATCACAAATATCTCTCCCTTTCTAGTCACACCCATCCTGTCCTCCCTCATGCCCCTCCCCCATTCCTAACTCCGGGCAACCACTAAACTGATTTCTCTCTCTTTAATTTTGTTTCAAATTCTTTATAAATGGAATTATGCTTTATGTGACTTCTGAGATTGGCTTTCTCCACTCAGCATAATGCTCTTGAGATCCTTCCAACTGTGCATATCAATAGTTCATTCCTTTTTTTTTGTGGAGTTGCATTCCATAGTATGAATGTATCACACTTTATTTATCTATTGAGTGACATTTTGGTTGTTTCCAGGTTTTGGCTATTACAAATAAAGCTGCTATGAACAATCATGCACAGGTTTTTGTGAGGACGTAAGCTTTCATTTCTATGGGGTAAATGCTCAGGAGTGCAGTGGCTGGGTTGTATGGTAAGTGTCTGTTTAATTTTTTAAGATTGCTATATCTTCATGATAGATTGACCCCTTTATCATGATGTAATCTCCCTCTCTGTCCCTGGCAATTTTTTTTTTCTGAAAAGTCTAATTTTTCTGATATTAATATAGCCACTCCTACTTTTTTTGGATTAATGCCTAGATGGTATGTATTTTTCCATCCTTTTATTTTCATATATACACACTAAGTTCAAAGTGAAATTCTTACAGGTAGCATATGGTTGGTTCCTTTTTTTTTCTCATACACTCTATCAATCTCTGTCTTTTAATTGGTGCATTTAGATCATTTACACTTGATGTAATTATTGCTATGTTAAACTGAAGTCTGTCACTTTGTGGTTTACTTGAACATTTTTTAGGATTTCATTTCTGTTTATCTATGGTGCTTTTGTGTGTACCTCTTTATATAGCTTTTATTTTAAAGATTTTTTTTATTCACTTATTTGAGAGAGAGAGAGAGAGAACATGAGCAGAGGGAGATGGGGAGGGAGCTCCTGAGCAGGGAGCCTGACACGGGCTCTATCCCCTGAAGGATTGAAGGCAAACACTTAACTGACTGAGCCACCTAGGCACCTCTCAGCCATTACTGTGTAAGCACTTTTTTTTTTTTTTTAATCTCCAGCCACTTTTCTTCTCTTCCTGGGACTCCAATGACACAAACTTTTGATCTTTAATTATAATTCCACAGGTCTCTGAGATTTTGTTCATTATTTTAGTCTATTTTCTCTCTGATTAGTTTGGATAATTTCTGTTATTCTCTCTTCAAGTTCGTGGATTCTTTTCTCTGTCTTCTCCATTTTGCTGTTGAGCCTATCCATTGAATTTTTAAATTTTGGTTATTGTTGTTTTTTTAGGTTGAAAATTTCCTTTTGGTTCTTGTTTATGGCTTTTATTTCTTTGATGATATTTTCTCTTTCTTTGCTGAGACTTCCTAGTTTTTCATTTATTTTAAGTGTATTTGTAATTACTCATTGGAGCATTTTGATGGTGACTGCATTAAAGTCCTTGGCAGATAATTTTAACATCTGTGTCATTTTGGTGTTGGCATCGATTGTCTTTTTTTCATTTAGTTTGAGATCTTCCTGGTCCTTGGTATGACAAGTGATTTTGACTGAACCCCAGGTATTTTGGGTATTTTGTTACAGACTCTGTGTGTTATGTAAACTTGTGTTTCAGCAGGCTTCCTCTGATACCACTCTAGTGGATAAAAGGGGGACTGCCTTGTTACTGCTAGATGGAGGTAAAAGTACAGGTTCTTCAGTTAGCCTCCATTGACACCCACAGTGGGGGACTTCTCATTATTGCTGGGCAGGGGCGGGAGTTCAGGATCCCACTAGGGCTCTGATGATAATCGCACTGGCTGGGATGGGCATTTGTGCCTTGTTTCTGCTCCCCACATGGCCTCCAATGATTGTGTGTGTGTGTGTGTGTGTGTGTGTGTGTGTGTGTGTGTGTGTTGGGAGGGAGGTAGCGTTGTTGCCTCATCACCTCTATGAGGAGGCAATGGGGTACTTTTTCACACCTGGGTTGGGGTGAAGTCTAGAATCCCATGTGTTCCTCATTGACACAGAGGTGGTGGTGTGGGTGCCTTACTACTTCTGGGTGTGGGGAGGATGAAAGCTCCAACTCCCACTCAGCTTTTTTTGGACACCATCCAGGGGAGATTAGGATGCCTTGTTATAGCCTGGTGAAGGTGGATGTCTAGGTTCCCCAGTTGGCCTTGGGGGGGGGGTGCCGTTGGAAGGCTTTGAGAGAGGTGTGGCAAGATCTGACTACAGTTTTAGAAGACATCCTGACTGCCTTGTGGCAAACAGACTGGGTATGAGGCAGGCAAAGGGAGGAAGCTGGAGATCCCAGGGGAGAAGATGGCGGCTGGGGCAAGGATGGTGGAGTGGGGATGGTGGAGGGGGGCAGGCTCCACATCTATCCTGAAAGTTGAGTTGACTGTACTTGCCAATGGACTGGATGTGAAGGTAGGAGAAAGAGAAGAGAGGAGACTGACTAAACCATTGTGGGCTATGAGCAACAGTTGATCTGGGAGGTGCTTTTTATTTATTTTTCATTAAATTAATTAATTAATTTTTTAAGTAAAGGAAAGTTAAAGTGTCCTCATTTGCTCCTACTGGGAGCCAGATGTTTAGACAGCTATCTGGGAGAAACGGGCAAGATGCTTGCAAAGTCATCCAAGTAGCTGCATGATCTCGGACAAATGTTTTGGCCTCATTTAGTTACTTAATATCTCTACGTCTTGGTTTGATCATCTGGAAAATGGAACTAAAAATATGATCTGCCCCAGACATAATCCTCTTTGTGAGGATTAAAAGAGATGAAGGACACACAGAGCACAGTGTCTGCTATCCATCAAGAGATCAATGGTGCTAATAGTTTCTCTTCATAGTGGAAATGGGATGAGGCTGCCTCTTGTGCCCCCTGGTCTTAGCTGGTTCCACCCATAGTCCTACTTCCCAGTCCTGGGCCTGACATGGGGGGTGTCCCCTTTAATCCACCTCTGTGCCCCCGATCGGGCAGTCCACTAAAGGGCTTTCTCTTGATCTGGCAGGTGCTATGGACACCCTAGAAGCTGTTGAGAAGGGTCCAGTGGGATCTAGATTGGTGTAGACCAGGCTTTCTCAACCTTGGCACTATTGACAGTTTGAACCAGATAATTCTTTGTTGTGGGGGCTATCCTGTGCACTGCAGAATGTTTAACATCATCCCTGGTCTTTATCCACTAGATGCCAGTAGCACCGCTCCCCTGATGTGACAACCAAAAATGTCCCTGACATTGTCAAATGCCCTCTCAGGGATCAAAAATCACCCTGATGGAGAACCACAAGTGTAGACCAGTTACTGACGCATAGGGGCTGGGAAGGCAGAGGAGAGGGTCTTTTGTGACCTCCGATGAGGCCCAGGGCAGGAGTTATTTGTACTTTAGAGAGAACCTCAGGCATTTCCTCTTGGCTTTTCCATCTTCTTACAGAAAAGGTCTCAAGGCCTCGAAGCTCAGAGTGTGCCCTGGGGTGAGGAGTAGGAGGGGGACATGGCTCTTGTCTTCTGCTCCCCCCTCCTTCCTGATGGTCCATAACCTCCAATCCCATTTTCCCCCTCCTGCTAGTTCCCCGGTGTAGACCAGCCATTGGGCAAGTGCTGTAGGATGAAGCTGAAGAAAAGGTCTGAGAAGTTCCCAGCCATCATCATAGAGGACAGGGGTCCCCCTGCAGTCCCTCACCTGAAGCATCTACCTGTAAATAGAGAATAGCCAAGAAGAAGATTCTAGAGTTGGGGTAACCTGCAGGCAAATGCTGTCTCTGTCATTTCCTAGTCATACGGCCTTGAGGGCAAGTGACTTCTCTGGGGCTCAGTTCCCACATCTGCACACTGGGGTAATCACATCCATACCTAATAAGGCTGTTGTAAGGCAGAAATGCCCTCGTGGACGTAAAGCATTTGCAGAGGGTCTGCTGTATAAGTGTTAGCCATCACTTTCATCGTCATCGTCATCATCATCATCATCATCAAAAACAATTATATGTGAAAGTGCTTTGGGAATTGTGAGGTTCTATACACACAGTGGTTGTAGGAAGGAGGTGTTCTGTTGACTCAGGGCTGCCTTAACACTACATAGACCATTTAATAGCCAATCAATTATATTTCCAGCCTTAGAGACAGCCAGATGATAACTCTCTCTTCCACAATGACCAAGGCATAGGACAGGCAGCGGGAAAGAGATACTGATGTCATCTGCTTTGCTACTCACATCCTTCCCTGGAGGTGATGGGCTGAATAGGAAAAAAAAAGTTCACGAGTAAATCAACTTTCAGTCATTTCTTTAGAGGGGTCAGGCATTCAGAATGGGAAGGCACCCTTGGACATGGGAAACCTTTATCATGCAGATGTCTGAACTCGATATCTGCCCTATACTGGTCTGGGCCCCCAGACCCCACCTCTCCCTGTCTGTCACACATCAAGGCATGCTTCGCAATGTCCAAATAAGACATGCTGTCAGCTTAACCAAATTGCCGAGATCCTGTGGCCACAGCTTGGCTGCTTGAGAACAAATCAGCAGACGAAGCTGCCAGCTGAAAGTAATGAGTAGTTTCCATTAGCCTGCCAATGATTGGACTGACATGAAGAATGGGTCTCAAACTTCCACCTTTGTGACACATCCTGTGAACAGGATAAGTTCAATTTGCTTGAAGTAACACTTGGTGGGAACTTTATGATCACATCTATCATGATAATCTTCTGCTCTGTCTGCTTACGTGTTTCCCGAGAAGGCTTGAAGTATAGGGCCAACTCTCTGCTTTCTTAGAGCTTCTGTATTCTCTGACATGACCAAGAAATGGCTGTCTCCAGACTGAGGTGGTCCTACTCTGGTACTGACGGGAGAATGTCTCAGGCTGATCTAGATGGGGTAGTCTCCTCAGTTCCATGGCCTGTGGATTGGTCCCTTTCTCAGGGCTGGCACTCTGATGCCAAATCTACCCTGAAAACCCAATTTTTAACTGTATTTGGTGCAAATGGGTACAATTCAAGAGAACAGTGGCTTCTTTTGTAAGGAATGGGTGGATAGGAGAACAGCTTCGTTTTAAGATTTGTTTTCTTGGTTGCTAGTAAGAGCTCCTCACCACACACTAGGGTAAATAAAAATAGGATCATGTTACAACAACACAGGGAATATAAGTAATTCAGTCACATAAATTACTGTGGGACCTCGTGAGGGAGGAGAAGCAAGAATTGGAAAGTGTCACGTACTAAGGCCACCATCTTTTCATCTTTTCTCTCACTCTCTTTTCATGGCTGAAGATAGCTGTCCCATAACTCTGAGAGTTGACCTGTCTCCATTCTTGCTGGTCTCAGGGACCAAGCCTAATACATCCCAGCTTCGGTTCTAGATTTCATCCCAAGGTCAATCAGGTGTAGGTAGGGGTGGAGTTAAGTATTACCAACAAGGCTGCTGCGGCCCATCCTCGTGGGTTGAGAGTAGTAGCTCTCACAGAAAGGGCTTTTTAGTAAGTCTGGGAGATCCTTGTTTAAGCTGCTATGTAGTAAACTACCCCAAAACTTAGTGGCTTGAAAAGACAACCACTTAATTACTTTTCCTGATTCTGTGGTTTGAGAATTTGAATGGGGTGTGGGAGAGTCAGCCTGTCTGTGTTCCATTCAATTTCCACTGGGGCTGGAATGGCCAAAATGGTTTCTTTACTCATATCTGGTGGCTCAGCTAGAAAGGCTGCAGGCTCTGGGGCTGTGCTAACTCAATTGGAGTTGTGTCTGGGACTCTCTGGCATCTGGGTCCTTCCTCCTCCAGGGAGCCTCAGGGCCTCTCTCTCCCCAGTGCCTGTCTATGTAGCCTCTCCACTTGGTGTCTCCAGTAAGATGGCCTAGCCAGACTTCTCACATGGCAATGCAGGGCTCCCAAGAGGCAAAAAACAGAAACTTCTAAGCCTTCTGTAGGCTTAGGCTCAGGGCTGGCATGATGTCACTTCTGCATTTTATAGGTTAGAGTGGTTGCAGGTGCAGCCCAGGTTTAAGGGGAGGGGGCTACCCAAAGGCTTGGGTACTAGGAGGTGTGGTTCATTGGGGATTATCAGGATAACCCAAGGGCATCTACTACAGAAGATGACCAGGTCAACTTTATTTAATTATCTAGCTGCTCCAAGAAGGTGTATATGTCCTAAATATAGCAAAATTAGTTAGCCTCATTGACCACAGAGATCAGCACCGATCTGTAGTCTTTTCCTTAGCCCAGAGCCAAATCCCTAGCTTGAAATGCAACCATGAAGTGATGCTTAGTTACTTATTGTTGACTTCTTTCAAATCTTGCCTTCATATCTTATCGGTAGACTGTTCCATTACTTCCTAAAGGGCCTCCCAACTTGCCAAGTATCTTTGTTGTAATATATCCTAGTGTGCTCTGGCTCAAAATTGGTCTTCTTGCCACTGCAGTGTACCTCTCTGGTCCTTATTCTGGCTCTGCCTCTGCTCTCCCTGGTCCCCTTCCCTGGAATGTCCTTCCTCTTTCACCTGTATTTGCATTAGTCCTACCCACAAAACTGCAGTTCCTTCCTTTCTCTGTCACCCCAGGCTACAAGGATCTCACTGGTAGCATCCCCTCAAGGGGATCCCTGACTTGTAGCATAATTCTATTCAATTCAGGAGTCAGAAGGAACTAAGGAGGGACAATTGAGTCTAACCTTCCACTGAGAGTGGGAATCCCTTCTGTGGCAGAAGGGAATGGGCAGCCTGGTTGAACACATGAGTTCTGCACTTGGATTAGCAGGACCAGATCTTGGCTCTGTCAGTTATCAGCCATCATCCTTGGTGTTCTTTTCTGAAACTGGGGAGATCAGTACATCCTTAGAAGATTAAACGAATATATGCCTGTCAAGCATGCAGCAAGGAGCTTGGAAAAAAGTCAACACTCAAGCTCAGGCCACTGTTTTCATTCCATTGTCATCTACCTCCAACATCTACTGGAAAGATTTGAGGCCATCTGTCTTTTACAGAGGCTCATTCCTTGGTTTGGTAACCCAGAAGAACTTTAGAAGGTTCTTCGTTTATGGAGCTGCAATTTATCTATTTCTACCTCGAAACCATTGGCTCTTACTCCATCTCTGGAATGACACAGAAATCCAGACAATCTCTTTTCTGGAAGTCTCTCAGATATAGAAGGCAGCTATTATGTTCCCATGAAATCTCTTCTCTACTACAACTCCCTGTTTCCTTTCACCGTTCTCAGTAATGGTTTTAAGACCTTTGGTGTTTGGTCTGGGCCAAACATTGGCCAGAACAGACTATCCTCCCTACCCTGTCATTTGTTCCTTCGGGACCTAAAGCTTACAGATCTGTCTTCAGCTGCCAACAGAACAGGTCAGCACACCAGGCGCTCCTCAATAACCAGCACCACCTCCCAAAAAGGAAGTATCAGTTTTAGGATATAATATAAAGGATGCATGGTCCATCTATCCTCTGGGAATTCTAAGTTCCACTTTTTGTATCATGATACTTCATCAGCAAGTGACATGCCCAAATCACGTTAGTGTGTGCTCTTGTAGGGTGGCCTTTCTGAATTATGTTTAAAATCCATTTCTCGCTTTTTTCATCTGAAAAGTCATGCCATCAAATCTTGTTTGCACTTTCTGTGAAACCCTTTGTCCCGGTTCTCTTCTCTTTGCCCCTCCAGATCTTCTCCTCACCTTTCTCTGCCCTGCCTTGTCCCCAGGAGGCTGCCTCTAGGGACCGCCTCAGGGGCTCCCCGGTTGGGCTCAGTGAGAGCCCTGGCAGGAGACTGGAAGGCAGGGGGAGAGTGAGCTCCGTTTCTGCAGGGCTGCTTTGGGCTGGATGCATTCCTCCATAGTCTCCTTCAGCCTGGGGTGGTAAAGGCCCACTGCGACCAGCCCCTGGGTATTCACTACTCCTCGTGGCTCCCATGTACCGTACTCATACCTTTGCACGTAGTCCTTTATTAAACTCCCTGCAGATTGTCCCGAACTGAGTGTGCCTCAGGGACTGCTGGATACCCTCCCTGAAGACATTGTGATAGGCACTGTATTCCCCCTGTGAGGTTTCAACTGATAGATTCTTCTCAAAATTTAGTACCAAGATAAAAATGGATCATCTTTCTGTGGGCAGAAATGAAACCAATCATGCTTCCCTTCTTGCCTTGGCTGCTGAGAAGCTCAGGGTCAAAGGTAACATTCCCTCTTAGAAACTTCTCTGGTTGGCATATTCATTTCTTCTTCCTTTTCACAGTTTTGATTTTCTGATTCTGTTTTTAGTAACCTTATTTCACATACCTTCTAAACTAAGTTATCTCAGAGAGATAGGTAGATAGATAGACAGACAGACAGAAAAAGATGACACACCACAACTCAGATGGGCCCAGGTGCCGGAGCCTTCCCACGTTTAGCACCAGTCTTTCAAGGTAGGGACTGATGGAGGTACAGGGTTGGGGCTTTGGGTATCCCCCCATCACAGGTCCCCTGTTATCAAGGCGCATGGTGCGTCCTTGTTCGCAAGGCTACCAGGAAATTAGTGATACCACAGTACCAGTTCTATATTTTTTTTCCTGATCTACTTGTCTAGCAACCCTGCATAAACAAGTTTTGTTTGGAGTGAATTCTTAAGTGAATTCATGTTGACTCCTGATAATGAATGCTTTTCTTCTCCCTCCATTTGAATGAGCCATCTGTTTATTAACCCATAGAAGAATTTTAGGAAGGTGTGGGGCATGTGGGTGGCTCAGTCGGTTGAGCATCTGACTCTTGTTTTCGGCTCAGGTCATGATCTCAGGGTTGTGAGATCAGCCCCATGTTGAGATTCTCTCCCTCCCTCTGCCTCTCCCCCATCCCGCTCATGCTCTCTCTCTAAAATGAACAAATAAATCTTTAAAAAGAAAAAAAGAATTTTAAGAAGGTGTAAAATCAAATTCATCAACCCAGAGTTTCCAGGATACAGCTTATCTGAAAGTGGCAATGCTATTTTAACCTGTTTTCCAGTGAATACCGACAGTCATCCTCAGATTAAATCCAACAAGTTCTTTTTCTGTCCCGGACGAATGTATTTTCACTTAAAGCCTTGAACCAATTTTTTTTTTTTTAAAGATTTTATTTATTCATTTGACAGAGAGAGAGAGCACGCACAAGCTGGGGGAACAGCAGAGGGGGAGGGAGAAGCCGGCTGAGCAGGGAGGCCCGTGTGGGGCTCAATCCCAGGACCCTGAGATCATGACCTGAGCAGAAGGCAGACACCTAACCGACTGAGCCACAAAGCCATCCCGTTTACTGCTTCTTTTTTGAAGATCACCTCTTCTTTTAAGATAGTAAAGGGTCATATTATCCCCCTTACCCAAGTGATGTAACTATATTCCTTTCCCCTTTTACCTTCCAAATAGAGCTAAACCCACACATGGTATCATTTTTTTGGAGGGGAATTCTCCCCTGGGTGGGGGGACACGGCATGGGCCTCACTGATGGATTAGATGAAGTCCATGGTTCTATCCACCTTAGGAATCAACCTTCTTTTCGTAAGTACCACCCATTTTCTGTTTAATGACCTGGGAGTGATTCTTATAAGTTCAGGACATATTTTATATTTTACATGCATGTTTTCCTCCTTTGCTCTGTACCCTTTTTGCTGTGGGTTTTTTTTTTTTCTTCTTTTTTCCTAAGTTTTCGTTTCTGTCACAGCCTCCTGAGGCTGCAGCACATTTTTGTTGTTGCTGTTACATTTTTTCCCCCTTTCTCTTTGGGAGCAATTTGATTGCATGATTAGGACTGACTTCTTCAGAACTTCTCATATGTCCTGAACTGAATGTTGAACTCTTTTCTGAGAAATTTTTGAATTCTACTTTAATAGGCTTTAGGCTGGTGATTCTTGATTTGGACGTTCCATTGGAAACATCTGGAGAACTTAAATAGCGCTGCCTGCCTTGGGGCCATCCCTAGGACTTTGGAATCAATTCTTCTGGGGGTGTGCCCTGAACACTGGGATTTTTGAAAGTTCCTCAAGTAATTCTTAAGAACCACTGGTCTAGGACTCCGGGGTCATGATTCTGAACTGAGTTCAGTGACTAGTGTAGAGCCATTAATTCTGAGAAAAGACGGTGGACAACAGGGTCCTTCTGGTGTGGATTTGGTCACAGCCCAGAGCCTGTGTTCTCTCTGCTGTTGTCATGTGTGGAAACCGGAGAGCGTCCTTAGGAGTGTTGCGCTCCTGTCTGGCTTCCCCTGGGGGTGAGGTGGGGGGAGGTGAGAGTGGCTGCCCTGAGGGGGCCGGAGGCCGAGGCAGGGGATGGAGCCAGGACACTGCGATGTGGAGGGTAAGCCCAGGGGACCTTTCCTGAGCCTCAGCGTTCACTGCTTGGTGAGTGGCCTTCTGCCCAAGGCGTGAAGAAAATGACAAGGAAGTGGGAAGACTGGCCGGTTCTCTAGGAATCTGTCCAAGGCCATGGAGACCTCACACCGTGGCCTGGCGCTCATGCACCAGTGAGGCTCTCTGACTGGACAGTTGGAACTCGCCTTGACAAGAGCCCTCAGGGCTGTCCCTCCCCCGACCTGCAGAGGGAAAGGGCCTCAGTGCATCTGAAGATCAAAGTAAAGTACCCTAGTTTGTATTATTTTCAAACCACTCTACATTTTTCTCTACGAGTAGCTTTAGGCAGAGGGCAAAGAAATGTTTTCACAGATTTGCTGGGCATTTGTGGACTTGGAATTTCTTGGGAATTCACAGGGAAGGTAGCATCCTCTGGTATCCTGCGCCCCCTGGGCCTTCGTGTACGGGCTGGTTCGCCTTCGCTTCCCTCTGTGGAGCCAAGTGAGCATATCATGGGTTCACCGCAGAGACGCTAATAATAACAATATTATGACAGATTGTGTCCCAGCTCCGGACCCCACGGGCCTGTATGTCAGCCTGCCTGTGGACGGGATGGCCCGTTGGTCTTGGCAGAGAACAAACGAGCCACATTTTGAGACTACCAGAGCGAAGTGGGAGGAGGCCTACTGCGCGCGCGCGCCAGTAGGGGAAGGCGTGGAGGATGCTGGGAGCCCAGAGGCGCGCCTAAGCATTTGCGGAAGGAAGTTGACGTTTCTTCCTCAGGAACAGCTCGGCTGTGGTCCCTTACGAATTTTAAATGCCTTAACTGAAATAAATATTTGTTGACCTAATAGAAGAGAAATCCACGGCGGTTTAGACGGAGAGGAGCTCTCTGATGCGGAGAAACGGGAGGCCCTGGTAGCCCCCCTCCCCCCCCTCCAGCTCGTTTCCACCTCCTCTCTGGGCCCCCTTCCCATCCTCCTCCTTGAAAAGCCATTTGTAACCATTACTTGGGTGTCATGTTCGGTGATGAAGTGCATTCTCGCCCTTTGCTTTGGCGGCCGCGTGCTGGAGCAGGCCTGGCCACGGAGGGGAGAGGCGGGCCGGCCCCTCGCTGCCCGCGGCCCATGAATCATGTCAGGCTGGCTGGTAACCTGAGCGCCCCGCGCCCCTCGCCGCGGACCTCCATGGCACTCCTGCCAACTTAATTTCAGCCTAAGGGATGCTTTTAAGAAGATTTTAGAGCGCAAAAACATCTCCTCAAAAGAATTGTAGTTACATTAAAAACTAATTATCAGAGCTTAGGGGTATAGATCCACTGCCATATTTTACGCAGAGAGCAATTCATCTCCCAGACCCTGAAATATCATTACATGATAGGTTAAGGACACCAACCCAGGGGGTACCGGGGAAAAGGTAGTAAAATCACTGAACGCCTGGAAATGACGAGCAGTGTGATTATGACAAAGTAGCTCTGTCCTCCTGCTACACAGCAGTTTCTAATATGACACAATTTTAAAGTAACACATCCTAAATGAGCCCACGCATAGAAGTGTGGGTAAGCGTAGTTTGTCTGGGGCCCTCGGGTTACGTGGGATATTTATATTTGAAAGGCTTGGCTTTCTTTTGGCCCAAAGAACCCGACGTCACAGTGAGGAGAAGGTGCTGAGATGTTCCCATTGTCCGTGGGTGGAGTAGAGGGCTTGCCACACAGAGGACAGTGCCAAGTATTCCCGTGTGTTACCTTCTTTGGGCCTCACAATGAACTAAGGAGGGTGAAAAATACTGTTATTTCTTGCTATTTTACAATTGAGACTAAGCAAGTCAGTCAGGATGTTTTTGGTCGCAGCAGAAAACCCAACTCAAGTGGGCTCACCTAATAACTTACTATTTCAAGTAACTGAAAGATCCAGAGTTAATGGCAGGTTTGGCTGCAGCCAACAGTGTTATCAGGGTCCCGGTTTCTTTCCACGTGTCTGCTCTGCCTTCTACACAGTCCACTTTCTTTTCAGGCTGATTCTTTTTAGGCGTCTAGGATGGCTGCCTGCAGCTCCCAGAATTCTGTGCTTCCTTCTTCACACCCAGCAGGGTGTCTTTGTCCCCGCATTGCCTCCATGATCCTGGGGCTCCCTCTGATTGGACTAGCTTGGGTCACATGGCCATGGCTGAATCAGTGGCATGACCTGGGGGATGGACAGGGTTGATTGGCTTAGCTTAAGTCACTATTGCTACCCTGGAAGCTGGTGTTAGAGTCAGTGTTTCTGGATCCATGAAGACCCCAACATAGAAGCCTGAGGGAATGGAGGCAACCCCAGATGTCCACCAGGGACAGGGATATCAACTAAGTGGTTTGTGGGTCATGCAGGCCGTTGGTGACAGAGCCTGAATTTGAACCCGGGCAGCCTTACTCAAGAGCCCTTTCTCTAAGCCATGGTCCTCCCAACAGTCCCTAACTCTTGAAGTCCTGTAATGAATATCTTACACACATCTCTTTTTTTTAAAAAGTCTTTTTTTTATTAAGATTTTATTTATTTATTTGAGAGAGAGAATGAGAGAGAGAAAGCACATGAGAGGAGGGAGGGTCACAGGGAGAAGCAGACTCCCTGCTGAGCAGGGAGCCCGATGCGGGACTCGATCCCGGGACTCCAGGATCATGACCTGAGCCGAAGGCAGTCGCTTAACCAACTGAGCCACCCAGGCGCCCCTTACACACATCTCTTATGGCTTCTTCACTAAGAACATCACTCTGTACCTAAGTGACGCCAACTTTTGGCAAACAATAATTCCAGACAACTATAGGACGTACTGTCTTATGACATATGAACTGGTAGAAAGGGCACTGGATTAAGAATTGGCACTTGGTTAATCTGGGACCCATCACTTCACCTTGCAGGGCCTGACAGATGAGGGGTGATCCCTCCCCTCATGCACCTGGCTGAGTTGTTCCAGGGATCAAACGGGAGTGTTGTTTAGAAGAACCTGGAAAACGCTGAACATTTGTGTGCATATAAATAATTATTATACAAAGGATCATGATCGGTTTTGTCGCAGATATGAGAGACCGACACTAGAAAAGTTCTCCCTTAAGCCTCAGACACATACACTAATTTGATAAAGTTTTACAGCACTATAGCCTATCGGTATCACCCCAAACAGAAAATTAGCCGATCTTCAGGGATGTTTCATGAAACCTATGCCCAGGTGGCAGGATATGCATTCATAAGAAGCTTTTAGTTGCCTCTTGTTGAGGTGTGATGATTATATATGTAAATGTTATTCTACTTTTAATTAAACTACAGCCTCATTGAAATGGAAGGTGGAAAGATCCTGACCAGGTCCATTTTAAGATACAATACTCTTATTAGGTAGAAAAAAAGCACATGGAGATCGTAGGCATCACATGGAACTTGGAGATGAGATCTTTGTCCTCTCCCACCCCCATCCCTGCCTTCTCTGAGGCTTCGTTATGAATGGAGACAGGCAAACGAGGCCCATGCTTCCAACAAAATGAAGGAGTCAGCCAAAGAGTTGTGACTGATTCTCAAACAGATGGGTTTTGAGGATAACTTGTGACCTTTTAGGGATAATGTGATCACCAGGTGTGTTCACTGACCTGGGTTATTTGTTGTTGTTTTTGATAGGGTGACCACTAAGGTGACTCAGGCAGGGAAGTCAATGGTATCCTTTCTTGCTCGCTTGCTTCCTTTATTCATTCCACAGTTATTTGTTGAGAGCGTACTGTGTCTCAGGCATAGTGCTAGGTGCCAGGGACGTGACAGTGAATAAAAGAGATGACAAACCGCTGTCCTTGGGGAGCTTACTGTCGAATGCCTTGCATCTCCTCCCTTGGGATCCCTGGGACCAGATGGAACACCACAGGTTGATTTGAAACCCTACGTGAAGAGAGGTAATTTAGGGCCTGGGTGGGTAGGGCCCCTGGAGATGTGCCAGAGGCTCTGGTCTGTTTCATCCAGGGCATTGGATGAGGGCACGGTTGACCTGTCCTCTCTGCACCAGCCATAACTAGCTTCGTGCAGCTCCTTACAGATACCAGGCTTCCTCTCACCTCTGAGCTTTGTACATGTTCTTTTTCTGCCTTGAACATGACTCCCAGTCCGCGCCTCTACCCTCTGTCCTCTGCCTGCCCACCTCCGCTCATCCTTCAAATGTTAGGTTACCTGTTATTTTTTCTGGTAACCTTCTCCCACGTCCTTAAGTCTGTGTCAGGTGTCCCTGCTAAACGTTTTCTGACTGTGCTTACCTCTGTTCTTGTTTAGCTGTCTGCCGCGCCACCGGCCTCTAGCCTGACTTGGTCAGCACTCTATCCCTGGATCTAGCACACAGCTTGGTGAGGGTTGGGGTCTTGAGAAGTATTTGCTGATTGACAAGCAAGTTCTTACTTTCCTCATCATCAGACCCAGGAGACTTTCTAATCTCTATTTCTTATTTGACCTCTCAGTGGCACATAGCACTTGTAACAACTTCTTCCCGGAAATTCTTTCCTCCCTGGCTTCTGAACGATTGTTCTTTGCTGGTTTTCTTCCTCGACCTTGGGTCGTCCATCTCAACCTCCTTTCTGAGAGTCCACTGACAATGGACACTTGTTGGGGGCCCCCTGAGCATTTTTTAAAAGATTTTTATTTATTTGAGAGAGAGAGAGAGAGAGAGAGAGAAGGCGCACAAGCAGGGGGAGCAGCAGAGGGAGAAGCAGACTCCCCATTGAGCAGGGAGCCAGACGCGGGACTCGATCCCAGGACCCCGGGATGATGACCTGAGCCGAAGGCAGACGCTTCACCGACTGAGCCACTCAGATGCCACTGAGAGCATCATATTCTGACACACAGCCTGGAGTCCTTTGGTGTCCCTGAGGTGAAGTCTAATCGTCAGTGTGCTCCATCCCAACTGCCATTAGCAAGGTCCAGTTTTCCAAAGGAGACACCTTTCCAAAGAAACCCATGCCTCTGTTTCCAAAGGAGACAATTTAGAGTGAACACTTTCCATTCTTCAGGGCTGTGTGGTTTGAGAAGAAACAAAGGAAGTTAACAGAAAGGTTATTAATGAAGCAGTCCATCCAGGATCAATGTTTTCTTAACAGGCAGCATAATTGAATGGGTAAAAAATAACCTCGGAAAATCGTTTTGTTTCTTTTCTTGGCCAGGCTCTACCCCTGACTTGTTGAGTGAGTGGGGTGAGGGCTTCGTCCTTTTTTGCTTCCTGGGAACAACCTCCATCCCCTGGGACACTAAGGAAACTTACCAGCTAAAACTTGGGGCTTAAATACTAAGTTCAGTTTATTGGCTATGATGACTGAAAATCGTGGCTTACAGATTATAATTTGCACAGAGTTGCCGATTTCCTGAGCACATAGTATGTGTCACCCACTGTAGTGGGGGCAGTGGCTACAATTCTGTGAGACCTGATCGTTTCTCTGGGGAACTTGTGGTCCAGTCCAAGAGGCAGCACATACTCACATCGGGTATTTAAGAGAGTGGTAAGTGCTCATAAAGGAGCCACATGTACATGAAGTTCAGGGAGGCTGCGGACAGAAGTGCACTCAGCATACACTTAATGAACACTCCCTCCTCCCCCCAGCCCCAAGTACACCAGGCTGGGTTCCAGGGATACAGTGCAGGACACACAGCTGCAAGAAGGGGCAGGTAAATAAATAATTGCAGAATGGACTGATATATACTATAATAGAGGTATGGACTCCATGATCCGAGGGAGTAATTCCAGTAAGGTTTCTGGGAATCAAAGAAGTTTTCTCATAGGAGGTGACTTTTTTTTTTTTTTTAAGATTTATTTATTCATTTGGGGGTGGAAAGGGCAGGGAGAGAGAGAAAAAAATCTCCAGCAGACTCCCCACTGAGCAAGGAGCCCGATGTGGGGCTTGATCTCACGACCCTGAGATCATGACCAAGAGTCAGCCCCTCAACCGACCGATCCACCCAGGGGTCCCTGGAGGTGACCTTCGATGAGGGATGTGAATAGATGTCTAAGAAAGTTGCTGCCATGAAACAACTAAGAAAAGATAAAGAAGAGAGCAAAGAACCTTGTAAGAGAGTGAGCAGCATGATCAGAGGGTGCGGAGGAGAGACTGAACGTGGAGGGTGGAAGCGATGGCCAGGCTGGGAGGCAATGGCTGATGTCGTGGAAGGAAGAGGTGGGGTGGGCTCCCTTCCATGAGACACCCAGGTGGTGAAGCCATGAAACCCCCACATTTCTGCATCCTTGTCGTCATGATCGTCATGGAAGACCAGGGAGGACCTCCAGGGGCAACTTGTGAGTCTGAGTTCTGCTGATCTCACTGCTGGCACTTTCACCCGTGGCCCTGCGGACAGGCCTTTTGGGATTTAGCTGGCTGGGTGAATCACCCGCGAGCTCACACATCTGTTGGCTAAGTCAGAGCCTCAGCCAGAAAGCTGAGAACCGGGTGCATGAGGTGGATCCGTGACAATCCCTGGAGGATTCCGGGCACTTAAAGGAATGAAGGGATTTTGCTAAGACATAAATACAGCCTTTTCATTGGTGACAGATATGCCTGCAGTCCTCACCAGCGAGGGTTGTTGGTCAGGTTAGTGTTGCCAGGTTGTTTTCAGAGAAACTTGCTAAGACATCAGAAGATATGGGGGTAAACGGTGGAGCCTGGGGGGCTGGCTCGTTCATATGAACCCAGGGCTGGTGTGGTGGGCAGCAGATAGGCACGGAGGTGGGGGAAACTGACCCCATTTTAAGCTGAAGGTGAATATGTAGTCTGATCCTGCTTAACCAACAAGCATTTGTTGAGAACTTCCTATGTTCCAGGCACAGGGCCAGGCTCTGATGATACAGAGATGACTAAGATGACCCAGCTCCCAAGGCACTTGCCATGTAAGTGGCCACACTATAACGTAATGTTCAAGGTCTTTTGCTCTCAAGCCAGGCTCTTCCAAGTTTGAATCCTGCCTCTGTCGCTTATTCACTGTGTGACCTTAGGCAAGTTGCCGAACCTCTCTGTGCTTCAGTCTCCTCACTTGCAGACCGGGGATGATGAAAGTCCTTACCTTGCAGGGTTGCTGTGAGGATGAAATGAACTCTGTGCATCACGTGCTTGGCATGTTTCGTAGTGAATGGTCACTAAAGGCCTGACTTGATGTCCAGCCTGGGAGATGAAGGCCCCCCACAGTGATAGGAGCTGTGATGGTGGTATATCTAAGAATGGAGGGAGTGGTCAGGTCATTCTTTACATCTTTTCATTTTCACTAATTTTTTTTTCAGGTGTATTAATGTCTGCACCTTGCAGGCCAGGCCGTGTGCTCTGCTTTTCTGCTTGGACACAGGAAGTGCACACATGTTACCTGCTGGCTTATTGGTGGAGACAAATCTATTGGAGTTCAGTTACCATCAACACACATTTTCTGACAGCCCATGCACTTGTCGGCCAGACATTAGAGGGTCCCCTGGTGGCCCAGGCACTGGGGATGCTGAGATGAACCTTGCTCACTCTCCATCTTTGTATGTCTATTACAGGAGCCAGACTCGACAGTAAACCCTGTAATGCAGGCTCATGCTGCTTCCACCATCTCTGGGCCATAGTGTTAATGCTAACTACTCCAGTGACAACAGCTAACACTTATTAAGGGCTTATTGTATGCCAGGCACGGCTCTGGGGTTTAACAGGTATGACTTCATCATTAAGGAAACCCTAGGAGGTGGGGACCATTATTATCCCCATTTTACATCCAGGGACTCTGAGGCTTAGAGAAGGTAAGTGATTTTCCTAAGGACGCAGAAGGCCACCATCCTGCCATTTGTAGTTGTTGTAAACATTTATGCTCAGTGCAGGAATATTGTCATTCTCAGCAAAACTCCTTGTTGCCCTCAGAAAGCCCCAAGTTTCAAAAAACTTTCCAGTTCTTATGGACGAAATACCCCCTCTGACTACTGCAGATATCTGGGCTCAACATTCGCTAGCTATTTAGAAGTTTACCCAATTCCAAAGGTTTATTTGGTCAAAATCTTACCCATAAATGTGTTACCATACATACTTGAACTCAATGAAATCATAGTTTCCCCCCAAATCTTCCGTGATCCAAGTTTTAGTAAGAAAGATTGCTCTTGTCTCCAACAAGTGAGGTTTCAAACAAACTATAGTATCTCTACAGGGATATTTGCCTGGCTCGTGACAAGGTCCTGGCAAAGCTGAGAGCAATCAGATCTTGGGTTGGGACAGGCTTGATGAAAAGAAGTGCTGGTTCAGGACAAAAACAAAATCAAACAAGCAAAAAACAAGTTGCAGGTGAGGGCTACCTGGGTGGTCAGTTGAGCATCTGACTCTTGGTTTCGGCTCAGGTCACGATCTCAGGGTCGTGGGACTGAGCATCGTGTCGGGCTCCCCGCTGAGTGTGCAGCCTGCTTAAGATTCTATCCCTCCCTCCCCTCCCTCTGTCCCTCCCCCCCCCCCCATGCTTGCTCTCTCTCTCAAAACGAAGAAACTAAAAACAAGGGCAGGTGATCTCTCGTGAAGGAAGGCAGGGAATGAGGGCCACATGAGAGTATTTATTTAGTACCTCTTGTGTACCGGCACTGTTCAAGAACCTTGGTGTGTGCTGTCAGAGTAATTTGTGACAATAAAACTCCCCACACAAAAAGTTAACTCTGCCACTCCATTCGGAAACATTTCTAGCCTGAGAAAACAAAGAAATGCTGTAAAACTGTGTAATGCTTTAGAGGCATCATTGGCCTTGCGGCTGAGTGCAAATTTGGTTTGTCTATGGCCGATCTCTATGTCCTTCAGCAGGGGGTGGCAAGCTTTTTCTGTAAAGAATGGACAATAAATGTTTTAGGTTTTGCAGGCCAAACAGTCTCTGCCTCAACTACTCAACTCTGTCACTGACGTGTAGAAGCAGCCACAGGTAACATGTAAATGAACGGGAATGGGATTGAAAATAAAATTGAAATGGGATTGAAAATATTGAAAATAAAACATCACTTATGGATACTGAAAATTGCTTTTCATGTAATTTTCATATGTCATGGAAAATTCTTTTGATTTTTAAAAAACTTTTTTTTTTAAGATTTTTAAAAAATTTATTTAACAGAGAGACACAGAGAGAGAGGGAACACAAGCAGGGAGAGTGGGAGAGGGAGAAGCAGGCTTCCCGTTGTTGATCCCAGGACCCCGGGATCATGACCTGAGCCGAAGGCAGACGCTTAACGGCTGAGCCACTCAGGCGCCCCTAAAACACTTTTTAAAAATACGAATACTAAAACCCATTCTGAGCTCACAAGCCATACAAAAGTAGGTGGCAGTCCAGAGTTGGCCTGAGGCTGCAGTTTGCTGACCCTTGTCAGAAAGAAAAACCCTAACTTGTAGCTGGATGGAAATCATACCTGAGTAATAATAAGCCTTGAGGGGGAAGAAGTGAGCTTTAGAATAGCTGTCTTTAACTGTGGTCACCCTAAAGACTCTTCAGAAATGGATCGTCATCTCTTAATGACGATCTCCAGTTACATGTGATTTCCTTGCCTACTGACCTGTTTTCCAATTACTGAAGAGAATCAGACAGCAGGGTAAATAGCTTGCTCTCCAAATCCTAAGTCCGGCATATGAGCAAATGGGAATTTGGATATATTTAGGATTTTGATGAGATAGAAAGTTGCACTTGAATGTGAACGCCGCCGAGATGTACTAGCAGTTCTGACCTCTGCCTGCTTCAGAAGGCATTAGTTCGTGGTAGGAGCTCATGCTGTGTGTGAGGGCTGGCGAGGCATTTTTGAATCACCACAGGCACTGTTTGTACTTAGGCTCACCTTCCTTGCAGACACCAGGGTAGCCCACCTGCCACACCCAAGGAAGAGAATCTGAATGGGTTCCTGCCATTACGCCTGCTTTCCCACTTAGGGAGCATCTGCCATTTCAATATCTTGAAAACCAACGGATTTGAAGAGGCGGCTAATGGCAGTGTTCAGGGAACCATTACTAAAAGCAAACAAACATTTAGCAAAGGGGGAAAGTTGGGGTGGGAGGTGGGGAAACAAGCAAGCAGTTGATGCCTCTGCTTCTTTGAAGGGAAAACTTGAAGATTAAAAGCATTTTTAAAAAAAATCTTTCTGGGAAATGGAATTGGCCCACCTGATCTGTGAAAAGCAAACTCTTGGATCACCTAGCTTGCCAAATGTTCAGGTTTCCCACCAGCCACCCAATCTTTCTTTTAGGAACAGAGCTTTCTCCTGAGTAAACATTTAAGGCCTAATTGGATCATTGGTGTGGTGTCACAGTAATTAATGCACAACTTAGAGTAGTCACATAAATGTCTGAGCAGCACCACATCCTGCTGGGAAGTCAGAGAAGGCCTGTGGGATCCAGCCAACGAGACTGGCACCCGATTGTTCTTGGAGATGAGGAAGAAATAGCAGGAATATCTCCAGGCTACACGGTGTATTATACAGAGATTAAAAAAAAAACAAAAAACAAAACTCAACAGCGGTTGACTAGCGATTAGGGCTTTATTATTATGCTTAGCTCAGGATAGATTAAAATGACCCCAAAAGAGAAAGCGCGATGTTCTCATTGGTTTTATGTCTCGTTCACTGGTTAACACGGGGACACAGAAACCACCTTGAGCTGGTTTCAGCCTAACAAGGGAAATTCCCTGTAAGCATGCAGGGGTGTTTTTCCAGAACCCAAGAACAGTGCAGCCAGATCCCTGGAAAGGCGTGGCGCCGAATAGGAGAGTTTGCCGTGTTCTCCTCACATCTGCTGTCTTTCTTCCCCCACGGAGAAGGCCAAGTTTGCTTCCACCGGCGTTCTAGTAGACGTCCACCAACCAGCCTTCTGGGGGGAGAAAGTCTGGATTCGGAGTGTTTGCCAATTCCCATCATGCAAATCCTCCCACCGTGGCTGATCCAAAGCTACCAAGTGCAGGTGGAGCTGGGAAAAGAGGTCTACTAGCTCACCATTAGATAGCATCTCCACCAGACTCTCAGGAGCACAGATACTAATAAACTGTAAAATAATTATAATAAATGTAATAATAATGTAGAATAATTAGGAAGCGATACGTTTTTTTTGAGTATTACCTTTGTTTTTAATATAATTTATTCATCTGTAAGTTGACATAATTTAATTTTTAATAATGGCCGTGCTGACGAATTTCGCTCGCAGAATCCCTGATTCGAAACCAGCTCTTGGGAGCTAGTGCGCATGAGCTGATTCCAGCACACCGCTGGGTTTTTCCCACTTTTGTGCGCAACACAAGGAAGCAGCGCCCAGCACCGCACCCCCACCTCTCTCTCCCACAGGGTCGCCTTCAGGACCCCAGGCCCAGGGCCACAGTCCAGGAAGAGAGACTGTGGTTGGTTGAGCCTGCTCTCATTTGGCCAGTCAGTTGTGGCTGGGGGTGGACGGAGGCTCTTCTTTCTCGGAAGGGGTGGGGACACTGCGTGGCCAGACTTTCCAGCAGCTTCCTTGTTGGTGGGAAATACTCAGAAGGTAATGTGTGTTGTGGACTCGCTCTGTACGAAGCACGTCTTCTCATTTTGTCTTCAGAATTGTGTGCTCTGGGTGTTTCTGCCTCCATTGTACAGAGGAGGAAACTGAGGCCCAGGGAGGTTTAGTGACTGGCTCAAGTTCCAGCCAGTAAATTTAAATCACAGAACTGAAATTCAGATTCAAGCCCATCTTTATACCCAAAAGGCTTCTTTCCACCAACCAGGTGTCTCTCAGGTGGAGATGGGGCGCCAAAGCCCGCGGAAGTCCAGCTCCTGACCCTGTGCGGGAATTGCAACAGTTTCTCCTCCCAGTGGGTGGAGAAGCGGGGGTAGAAGGAGAAAGCCGAATAAGAGGTAGGGGAGCCAAAGCATGTATTATTTTTACCGCGCCCCCCAACCCAGTCTCTCAGGGCTGCCTCTCTTCTTTCTTCTGGTC
Organism: Eumetopias jubatus; assembly: GCF_037043125.1. NCBI lineage: Eukaryota > Metazoa > Chordata > Mammalia > Carnivora > Otariidae > Eumetopias > Eumetopias jubatus. Next base: position 9,213,045 of record NW_028274823.1, on the reverse strand, counting down.
TCTGGGGGGCAGGGGGCAGATACTGGCTTCATTGTAATTTTGGGTTTTGGTGCAGATCCCGTGGAGTTGAATAGGAGTGTGGATGCTCGTTTTTACCTTATTCATTGTTTGCCTTGCCCGGCTACTTTTGTGTGTTCCTGCCCTCAGGTATTGGGCCCGGTCAATTCTTCCTGCAATTAGTATTCATGGTCAGCTGAGCAGAACTAATGCAACAAACCGTTTTTACTTTGAAGGTCAGATTACATGCTTCTGAGCTCCTAAGGAAAAGGCTCTTTATGAGTAAGTTCTTCTCACTATCTCCAGGAATTTAATTTTCCCTCTTCTGAATTTTCCAATCCCGCCTGTTGAATTCTTCAATGTGAATCCCCAGGAAACACTCCAAGCCAGACAGATAACTGGATATAGCCAAATTGTTAGTATTTAAAAAAAAAAAAAATCCTTTCTTCACCGGGGGTGCAAGACACACGTGTATGTGACCCTGCCTGTGTTAGAGGGGCACCTGTCTCTTCCCCTTCACTGCTTCCTGTGATAGAGGTCTGTCATTACTATCAGTCGCATTAATTAAAAAAAAAAATGCCTGTTCATTTCAAATTGATAAAAGGAGGGTGCTGAAAATTCTGACTTCTGATTATTTTAGAATTGTATTCAGTTATTGCAGGTAATTTCTCAGCAGAAGAAGCAAGAAATAGTCTTTCAAAAAAAATTCTTACAGTTTTTTTTTAAGAATTACAAAATGGCTTCTTTGTACTGCATGTGTGATACCAATTAATACTTTAAATGACCAAAAATAGCCAGAAAATTCACTTAGCTGCTGTGGAAAAATTCTAATTAGTCCAGAACGATGGCATAAGTCAGCTAATTTACACCCAGTGCAATGTTGTGAACGCGCACTCTCCGCTTTTAAGATGTGCCGACACCACAATTTTATCCTATTTTCTTTCTTTTTATCGTCTTTATAGTTAGAAATAGCATCAGAGTTCCCACTGATGCTCTTCAGAGGTTTATATTACAGGAGAAAACAAAAACAAAATCTAAAAAAGCAGTAATATCTGGCTTTTTAAAAAAGATGCGTTTAATTCTTCGTTTCTGAATCTTACGCCAGATTTTGTTTGCATTTTTCTTTTCGGACTAAAAGATTTTTACTTATTTCTAAATATACACATCTTCTTTTGGAAACAGTGAGCCTAATGTCCCTAAGATTGTGTTTTCCATTTTTCTTAGGCCACTAGGAAGCTCTGAGCCAAACCTGTGGCTGGCTTTTAGCCATTTGTAGGACTCTGTGGTGCTGAGCCAGGTGTATGAACCCCACCTCTGGATTCCAGTCCACGCCAGTCCCACTTAACTTCTTTTCTCTTATTCGTTAAAATTTTGTGTATGGATTTCTATAGGCCACCTCCCTCTCGCCTTCACATTAAAAAAAAAAAATGAATGAGGTAGAGTGTGCTGCAAAAATTTGCCTACCAGAAAATGATGAAGCTCCTGAGAAGTTGACTCCCGTTTCCATCCGGGGTTGAGGGCTCCTACCTGAGGGCTCTGCCTCATTGACCTCTCTCCCCCACCTCCCCACCCAGGACCTCACCCAGTCCTGGGCCCTCTGGTGCCCAGTGACGAGGGCAGTAAAAAGAATACAGGCAGATGATAAGGAGGCTGAGGGGTGCTTAGCAAGGAGGCCCAGGGAAGATCACTTTCCAAAGGGCTCTTAAACTTACCCGGAGGAAGCATTTCTGCTATTTGTAAATGAGGTCATTCTGGTGTAGGGGCTCAGGAGCGTGGCCTCGGGAAAGGGATGAGAGCCTTCCAGGCTGGCGGGCGTGGGCAGACCAGAGTCTGCAAACCCTTTCTTAGCCATGTATGCTGTTTCTATCTCCATGTACACACATGTACACACAAATTTGAAAACGTCCCTGTCTTCTCCCCCATCCCTCCCTACCCGTTCTCTGTCCCACCACTTTTCCTATTGAGGGTGTTCCTCATCAGGACCCCCAGAGACCACATCAGCTTTGAGGGAATATTGCCCAAACAGGTCTACCCTTGCCCCATCCATGCAACGCCCTTGCCCCAGGGGAGAAAGGGAAGTTTCCTTTGGAAAATACCTTTTTCCTCTGGAGGGTTCACTTGAACAACTGTATAAAGCTACAGCTGCCTCTGGAAGAAAAAGTAAAGGTGAGTTTTCTCTCTTCTAATCTGTTTAGTTAATAAGATTCCTAAACAAACACACACAGAAAATGCAAAGCCATTTTGTGGGATCTGATTAAAGTACAGAATCTGTTTTCTTGCAACACACCGAAGGATCATGGCTTTTTTCCTCCCTGAGAATGCTGCAGACACAGAATCCAGCCCACTGACTATTCATTTGTAAAAAAACAAAAACAAAAAACCCAGCCTCCTTCGCCCCCAAAACCCCTCTGTTGGTGGATTTCTTCTCAAAATGTGTGTTTAGGACAGCAGAAATTTCTGACAAGTCAAGTACAGGTGATTAAAGCTTGCAACATAAATCAGTTAACATCTGTAATTTTCCTTGTTCTTTAATGCTATTAGTTATTTCAAGGGTAAAAAAGGATGTTTTACTTAATTTTTTTGAATCTTACTAGGTACCCGTAGCTTAACTTAATGATTTGTATAAGTGATAGTAATTGCTGGGACTACAGTTGAGTATTATTAGCTATAAAATGAACATGGTTATATGTCCAACAGAACTAGCAAGGGACAGAAATGCAGTTGTATCCAAGAGAAAATAATTATAGCAATAATCAGTGTAATTCATGATAATGGCTGAATTGAATTTCACACCATAGCTCCAAGCACTTACATTTAATGAATGTAGTTTGTGCTTGTTTACTAAAAAGGTTTTTAGCAGAAAATCGATAATGTAACTTCAGTGTTTCTAATTGCAAATGCAATTATTTTTTTTTAAAGTAGCGGTTCAATAAGGATTTTGTGGAGAAAATTGAGGTATGTGAGTGCTGCACATGCTAGCGCTTTAATTAGTCTACCTGTACATTAGGGCTGTGGCGCCTTAATATCTATTTATTACAACATATTGATTAAAATGGATTTGTATTCAATTTTAAGGCTAGCTAATGTAATGGACATTGAAACTTTTCTGCAAGCATTGGCTGGGATTACAACATGTCACTGGGTAATGAGGCTTTCCTTCAAGAGGTGATTTCAGAAATCATCCTACAAACCCAATGGTGGGGCCAAGGAAGGGAGGGCCAGGCTGTGAGCCAGTTGCCATGGAATGAGTGGCAGGGACACGTGTGGCATTCAGGAAAACAGAGGTGTGTGCGTCTATAATGTGACTGCAGGTTCATGCCTCCTTGGGGTAACTTCTATGTGTGTGTTTTCCAAGCCCAAGATATGCTTAAGGTAGTTAATGTTGGGGGTCGATGATCTTCTCCAGAGTAAAAACCTTTGCTAGACTTCTGAGTTTGAAGACCCACAGCTAGTCTAGCCAGAAGCCGAAGGCAAGTGCACTCACTGTTTCAGGTTTCAGGACTTTGAGTGAACCAATGGACTCAACTGAGGTCCAGGGTTTATGACTCACACCGATGCGAACTGATGGATTGGCTTTCTTTGCCTAGCTGGATCCTTTGTTCAAGACCAGCCTTGCACCTAACCTTCTCCTCGCTTACATGGTCATCATGGTCACCCGCACATCAGTGCCACCACCGTCATCATCGTCATCTTCTTTCTTAAAGTCTTGTCTTGATACGGTCTTGCTGAGCATCATGGGAGCTTTATTCCATAAGAGAGGGTGAAGATCTGATCGTGGACAAGCTGAAATGCTTTAAGAGCCTAAATTTTAAAGTATATCCACTGGCCTGGGATTTCTGACCTTGCTTTGATGAAATCCTGGTGTTGCTATCTCAAAACCAAATTAATTTTAAACCTGAATGTTTTGAGTGGGAGAAAGGAGTGTGTATTATAACTTTATAAGCAACACTGATATGTTACTGAATCCCAAAGACTTTTTTTGGGGTAGGATGGGGAGGGACAGAGGGAGAGAGAAAATCTTAAGCAGTTTCCACACCCCATGCAGAGCCCAATGTGCGGCTTGATCTCACGACCCTGAGATCATGACCTGAGCTGAAATCAAGAGTGGAACGCTTAACCGACTGAGCCATCCAGGCGCCTCTGAATCCCAAAAACTTTTAAATCCTGTCTCCCACAATATTGCTTTGAGTCTATGTGAGAAGCAAATGTGCCAACAAAACAGAGCTCCAACAGGGTCTTCTATCAAGGTTTTTTAAAAAATGAGCCCCTGGCAGGAGGCTGGTTGAGTTTCTGGACCACTGTGACAAGGCCTGGAGTATTAGCTTTTTGGAGAACTGCTCCCTAGCCTCGAAGGATTAGCTAGGTTCCCGAAGCCTCCAGGAGGCTTAAGAACCGGGGAGTGTGGGTCACTCCCTTCCTGTGTGCCATGCACTGTGCTGGGTGTATCACCTTGGTTGTCTCCTGCTGTGACAACAGCCCTGTGAGGCAGGTGGTATTGTTACTCCCATTCTCCAGATGAGGACGTCAAGGCTCAAGACGGTTACATCAAAGGGCCAGATTCATAAGGCTGGAAAGTCAGTGAAGGGCCTGGAGTTCCAAGTGCCTTCCTGCGCTTCACTGGCTCCCCACTGTCTGTCCCACGTGTCCTACATCCACTCTCCCCGCGATTCTTAGGTCGAGTCACCGGAAGTGCGTTCTTCCTATGGCTGGGGCTGAAAATTAGATTTCAGTCTCTCTCTCCCCACCATCTACTCCCCTTTCCCGCCAGCTCCCTCCACTTCTGGGCCCCTGTCCATAAATAATACAAGTTAGGCGAGTGAATGATGCCAAGACCCAGGTGAGTCTGACTTGATTGTGTTTCTTTCTATGCAGGGAGCATGGCTGCCTTCCGTGTCAGGTGTGAGCCTCTGCACTGTCTTCCTGGAGACTGGAGGCCGAGCACGGGGCCCATTTCAGTGTGTTGAGGCCCGGTTGGCTCCTGTACAACAGCACCACGCACAACGTGGCTTTCACTTTCCCTGGCACATCCCATAAAGTAAGTGCGCTGGAGAATCAGGTGTCAGGTAAGCCTGTTGTCAGGGTGGGATGGTGGAGTGGGAAGATCCTCCACCGTGCGACCTCTAGGGAGGCCCTTCCCTTCCAGAGTCTCAACCTGCACATCTGCAAAGTGCAGCCAATATCCCCCCTCCCCGAGTTCCCTTCCGAGCTTGACAAGGGTCAGATGGGGTCTGTTATCCCCCCTGCATTTTGGAACCTTTAAAGTGCTTGACCAGGGTAGGGAATCCTTCTAGCTAAGGAGGAAGATAAACCAAAGCTGCTAGGTAGATGGCACTTCTGGCATCAGCTGCAGTCCCACCTGTAAGGGAACGTCTCTAAGGCCCCCAGAAGCCTCACCCTTTGCCACCCTGAAGGATGAAATAGCCCTATCCTTTTTTATGGTCACAGTCATTAGGCTGGGGATTAAAAAGTTAATGCTTTGCCGAGCTTTCTTTGTCTTCTTGGGGTAGGGGGGGGGCTCATGGTGATAACTCAGTGTGGTTCCATGGAGCCAACCAGGAGCTGAGGCTTGACGGAATGATCTTCTCTGCCAGGCTGGAAAAGACAGACACCCTAACTGTTTGACCAACAAATGTATAGAAAATAGTGGCTGGTTCTAAGTAGCAATTACATAATAATCTTATCCAAAGAAAATGTGGGCTCAAATTAAGATGATTTCACCAGGAAAACATTAAGGTATACAAAGAGTTCTTAATAAATAGAAATAAATAGCGCCGGGCTCGCGCCATGGTTATTTTCGATGGTTATCTGCCCTCGCTGCTGCGGCTCAGGCTGCATTTTCCGCGGGACTCAGAGCGGCATTTTGCTCTACAAAAACAACTAGCTCCTTTCCAGCCAATGATTACTTGTAATTATGCTTTCCCCTGCTATTATTCTAATAGACCTGTCATGTTGCTCGGAGGACTCTGGCATTTAGAATATACGACGGCTTTTATGGATGGACTGCTGGAACACTTAATATAGCTCTATTTCTGAATTATCAAGTTCTAGCCTTTTGAAGTCTGTGTTAGTGGAACTCCTATTTATGAGATGTGCTGTGCTTAAAGGTTTGCTATTGATGAAGAGGTCCAACAGAGCCTTTATCGTAAGTACGGCAGCATTCTCCCTCAGAGATAAATAGCCGTGCTAAAAGGTATGATGTGTACCTAGGCTGCAGATTACTAGCCAAGTACCTTCAGAACAGTATACTTCAAAAATTCCTTTATGCTTCTTGTTTGTTCTCTTTTCCATAGAGATGAGTGACATTTCTTAAAACGTAGAGGGATGGATGCATGTTGGTCATCGTTGGTCGTTGACATTAATCGGGTTGGGGGAACGTGGCCGTTCCGGCCCAGGGCATCTACGTATATGCCTAAGCGTGGCTTACATCCTTCGTGCTTGCTGCTTCAAGAATTTGCTTTTATTTAAGTTTCTTTTATATAAAGGTGTACTTGGCTGGGCTCAAGTACTTTTGGGAGGGGGAGGAGGGTTTATGAACCGGGGTGCCCTCTCTGGGGAATCTGGAAAACACTGTTGCGGGCAGACCACAGGCCTGCAGCTGGGTTCTCTGGGCAGTGATGTGTGCAGAGAGTGGGTAGTGGCGTTTGGCTCCTGGCAGCGTGGGTGGGCAGCGTACAGACACCTTTGATGGGGCGGCCCGACAGAGAACTTGTTGTCAGAGGTGGTTTCCAAAGGTCTGATTATCTGGGCAACTTAGGGACCACCAGCAACTTAGGGACACCTGAGGTGTCTTTTAGCAGTTAACCTGGTTGCTCTTTTGTGGACCCAAAAGTGTAGGCATTTGAGGCTAACATAACTGGACAAGGTAGGCACGTTTTTTGGGGGGCCTTGGGTGGAGATCGCAGGGAAAGACACGGTATGGTTGACACGCACAGGAATTTGCCAGGAGTGGGCGGTCTGGCTGTCTCATGGTATACTCGAGAGACTCCAAGTTTTTAGCAAGCCTCCCAGATGCAGCCAGAACTCCCTTGGTGGCCGACATCAAAAACACAGAAGCCGGACCACAGAGCAGCTTTTGGCCATGCGGCAAGAATTTGCATCGATTCCTCAAAGAAGGCAGGCTCTTGTTCCAGAGCGTTTGCCTGGTGTTTTTCATTTGGACCCGTCATGCATCAGAACCCTGACTACACACTTCCTGTCTCATTCATCGTCACCCATATATTTTACTATTACGGCTAGTCTTCCCCTTAAGCTTGTCTATTTGCTAGCTGGTGTGACAGATGACAGCGAGTGTGAGCCATGGTAGATGGCATTTGTATGGCTCCGGTGCCAGAAGCATTCTGCACGCCGGTGTTGCATATTTATTGATCTCCATATTCCCAATAATCTGATGCCTGTCACATTTGACAACATTATGTGGAGCGGTCAGCTAGATGGGGCTAATGAAGCTGTTGCGAAGATGGATGTTGTTCCCACAACATTACCCTTGCAAAATAGCTCTCGGTGGGGCATTTCACTGTCGGGCCAGGCATTTGAGGACTTTCTTTCTTTCTTTCTTTCTTTTTTAATAGTTGACGTTAACATTAAACAAAACCCGAAGCTATTAAATCTTAGTATTTATATACGATAGAAAACACGGACGCCCTGGCATCTTTCCAAATGAAAATCTTATTAACAGACATAGTGCTTGTGGCACAGTCCTCAGCAATCAGAGACTGGCTCAGCTGTCTGAAATGTTTGACGGATTAGTCCGAGATGATGTGAAGGACCAAATGGGAAATGGCTGAAGTCTGGAGGATTAAAGTGGCAAACGGGAGGGCAGACTGCAGCTGGAGGCGTGCGGTGCTTTGCTGCCGGGCGCCTGGCTTCCGAGCGGCTGACACAACATGCACTTGGGTTTCGATAACGCTTTGCAGGAGAAAAGGAAGACTAGGAAACAGTATTTGCGAAGAGGATCCTATTTAATAAATGCGGCATGGGAATCATTGACACTGGAAAGGCTTCAGGAACGCGTATGAAAACATTAAAGGTTTCCCACACCGTTCCCACACTTTTAAAACCTAGCAGGTTGCCCACACCTGAACCTGGAGCCCTTCGAAAGCCCCGCAAACCTCCGTTCGGAGACTTTCACGCTGTCTGTCCTGAGGGTTACGATGTTGGACAGTGATCCTGATGTTTCTTCTGAGGAGGCCATCTTGGTTTCATTCCAGGTGCTTATTTATTGGTTGAAAAGTCATTGAGTTGTTGTAAGCGTCTCTGTGCCAATGTGGTTTTTGAGAAACTTGTTGCATATCTTGGTAGCGCCCCTGAAAATTTGGGGTTCTTTAAGGGAAGCATAATAGATCTTAAGTTTGAAAGGCAATATTTTGCAAAGGTGGGTGTATTTAATGGTTTTTGCTATGACACCGTTCCTCTCCCAGCCCTATCCCACAGTGGACACAAGCAAGGATATGTAACAGAGCCGATAAGACTTGGCTACCGGCTCGTCCAGAACTTTCTCAACAATGAACTCATTTATCCAGTGCTAGCATTTAGAAGCATTAATTCACCACATTGCCCACAGTCACAAAATTGAAGAACTTCTTGACTTGTTTATTTTGTAGGGCTGAGGGAAGGGAGTTGTGCCTTTTTCTTTAGTGCATCTCTGTTCCTCTTTCCATCATGCCCATTTTCAGGTTTGCCTTTTGCCTTGTGTTGAGTGAAGAGGTAGGAAAGAATTGATGAGTTCAGGAGCAGTGAAGTTCATTGCTGGGCAGATGCTTATGTTCTTTTCAGATGGAAAACTTGTTTCTCCTTCATCGCCCCTCCTCCACTCTCCTGGGGTGGCATACCATATATATATTAATATGCCACTATATAATACTAGTATATATACCATATATATATATATATATACCATATACCATGAAGAAAGCATGTTCTGTCTTTGATGCATACTTAAAAGTCTTAGGGGAAACAAAGTCAGGTAATGGCAAAAGTTGGCTCCAAGTAAAGTAGAGGGGTACAGCACGCTGCCTACCATTTAAGAGACACAATTCTCACTAAAGAAAAACACCATTGAAAAGTCATATGTGAGAGATGCAAGTTAAAGCTACCCTAGGCAGCTTTAATTTAGGCATGAGCAAATTATACGGATAGCAGTTGCTATGGTAACTAGTAGACAATATGGTGTTTATGTTGCTATTGAGATATCTTGGTCTTTACCAAAATGAGAGGGAAAAAAAAAAAGACTTCCAGGAGCATACAAACACTGCATGAAGGGAACATTTCTCATGACCATTTTACTTCTTCCATTTATTTATAATGAAATGGGTATCTACAATTATATATAGCCTGAGGGTTGTTTTGTTGTTGTTATTAATGTTTTCCTAACTAAGATGTCCTCTTAAAAGCCTAGCCCCTGTGGCAGGTATGAAGGCACCCTGGCCGCCATCTTGGATGGCCTCCAGGAGAATTCTGTGGTTGGGCATGGCTCACCCCGAGTGTAGGCCAATGTGGGTTGGTCGAAGGTGAACCTAAAAGCCAAGAATGCTCAAGAATTCAGGGCAGGACAGATGCTGGGGTATCGGGTAGTTAGCATGATTTCAAAAAGCATTTGAGGGCCTTTCTAGAGGCAATTAAGGTGTTGCAAAGAGGACTTGTGACAAAATACAGTTGTCTCACATCTAAGGCTGCAGCTGATAGGGAGACAGTGGAGAACATAGTCAAGTGGGCATTTGCCATTTTGATGAGGGTGTCTGGCAGTTGGACCCCAATACCTCAGGTCCCAATTTGGATATTGGGGCCTGGCAGCTAATTCCATAGCAATTCATCCAATTGTTGCCTTGCCTTTTACTGCTGTAGGTTGCCACTGCCACAGCGGGTTTGGGCAGACTCAGGGTGTTTCCAGTCCTTTCAAATTCTTAAAGCAAAATTGATTTATATTAATTTATTTTAAAAACTCATGTCAATTAGGGCTTTTTTCTTTTGGGGTGGCATAGGGGACTCTTAAGAAGGGGAAATGCAGAGGTAGGTCCCACCAGCCCCCAATGATGGGAGTGAAGGAAACAAAGCTTGAATGTACCAAGATGTCTTGATCTGTACATACTTTTGACTTCACACTCTTCTTAGCACAGATTCATATGCCAGTTTTCCTCTATACAGAGACGACACAGAATAGAGGAGCAGACATTGTCTTTGGAGCCAGAAAACCTGAGTTCTAGTCTCAGTTCTGCCTTTTGCTAGGATATGGCCCAAGGGAAGTAATCCGTTAATATTTCTCGTCTGTAAAGTGCTACTGATAATACCCACCCGAACAGCTGGGAATGGATGGAGCAAGGTGCTGACATGCTCTGGCCGGGGATCTGGGCTGTGAGTTCCATCTCTCCGCAGCTTTAATTTATCCCCTCTCCTGCTTTGGCGGGTCCCAGATGTGGGTGAGTCACTTGCTTTCTCTGTCCTCGGTTTTCCCATCTGCAAAATAGCTTCCCTGGCCTTGTGGGCCCCAGAGTTGCCCTGCCCTCACATTCCGTGGGTACATGTCCCAAGCTTTTCCAGCTTTCTAAATGCCTTTCCCTTAAGAAACGTGTGCAAAGACCTCTTGAGTCTGGAGTCCCTGTGGTCGATTGCCAAGCCCTCTTTCCCTGAGCTTGAACTGCTGCCCACCTGAGAGCTTGATCGGAAACGAAGTCCTGTGTGTATTACAGGCCCGGCTTCTGAAACCGGAAGGAAACAGGATCATCAATTTGAGCTTTTCCCCTTTAAGCTGATAATGTGTTTTTAAATCCCATTATACGGATGAAGCAATTGAATTTCCCAGAGTTTAAGTGACCAATGCAAGGCCTTGCAATCCTCAGTATTTTGGTGGCCTCTACCTGCTCTAAGTGTAGACTTCTAGAGGGTTCACCGGAAGGGGGCAGTTCCCAGGAAAAATGTTCAAAAGCTAAGGCTAGTGAATCTTGACTCAGTGACTATCAAAAGAAACACTGCATTGCATGAGAAAGAAATGGTGGGCCAGGATCCCACAGGAGGTGGGAGGCAGGAGATGGAGGTGGGTGGAACTGTTTGAGGAACAGGGTTTGGTCACCTGATTCATAATTTCCATCCACCGCCGAAGCCCTCAGTACCTGAGATCCTTCAGCGCCTCACCACCCTGCACCATTGCCTCCAGATTGCAAAACCCATTAGACTGTGAAGTAAGGCGAGGAAAAATCAATTTTTTGTCTAGCCTCAGAAATTCCTTGGAATAATATGTCAAAATGGTTATCTCGTCTGTTGCAACTGGCTTGAAAATATCAGAATTTCTGTGGATATTTATGAGATTTCCATGTACCATCTGGCTCTCTCCATGTGAGTGTGCCTACCCAGATGCTGGGATAATGTATAGGGAGCTAAGCGCATTTATTTTTACAGAGGGTAATTATTACAGTCTCTCCTTCCAGAAATGAGCCTTTTGTTTTATGTTTTTAGTGAGAACTTGTGAAATATTAAGATATTTTACTGCCTTAATGTTCTGAATTGTTTGCCTCTCCATATTGCAATCTAAAACTCATTAACAGTTGAACAATTTAATCAGAATGAATCAAGTTGTGAAATGGATACATGGGCAGTTCACACAGCCATAAAGCATGGCTGAAACTTTTCTGAACAGCTTAATAAAACTTAGAAGGCAGCAAGAAATAAATGATTATCCTGGACAGTATCAGGGTAAACAGAACCCGGAGCCATGAACTTGGTAATTGTTCTCACTCAGCACATTTGCCCAGGCTTGGTCTTAATTCATGGGATGGACCCATGATTATAGGGATTTAAGTTGCTGGTCCTTCTGTAAAATTTTTCTCTTAATAATGTGCATGATCAGGGAAGCAAAGCGAAAGCAGGGACATTAAACCTGACTTTAATTCCAGAAGTGTTCCCCCATTAAAAATAGTCCCTGGGGATGCCGGGAGGCGCCAACCCACAGTTTTGGGGGAAGACTGCAATTCCAAGAGTGACCTTTTCATTGTCCTTTCAAAGTACCATTTGTCCCGGCACAGCATTCTCCCTGCAGAGGCAGCTAAGTGTGTTTTCTGGAAGTGGGTTTTAGTTTCATCCCTGAGTTTGGATTGTACCCACGTCAAATGCTCCAAACTGTCGGACAGATCAGCTGTATTATGCACTTGAATTCAGGGTGGCCAGCAGGTGACCGACTCATCCTTGCTTGCCCAGAACACACTGACTCTCAGGTAGATTGGGGTGGTTGGTTACCCAAAAAGTCTCAAGCCCCAGACATTTCCTAGCCTCAGCGCCAGAAATTACTCTTCTTTCCAAAGCAAGAATTTTGCCTACCACTTCTTAATCAGATGATTATCCAGAATTGTTACATTCCCTCCCTCCCTTCCTACTTTTGGTAATAAAATAATAATATTAATTTTTTTTATCCCATCTTCTGAGAATGAATTGAAGCATCTGTTTAGGCTTCTAGCATGTGTCTGGGTTTTGAAGTTTCCCCATCTCTATCTGGTCAGTGAGAACTTGTAAAACAACAAAATATTCTATACTTTGGATATTATCAATTCAAATTTCACCCCTGTGCCATGTGTCTTTGTTATTTTTGTAATTGGCACCAGCAAAGCACCATTCCTACCCAGCACAGCCTTGTGAGGCCCCAGATAGAGAAGCTCCTACAGTCTTATCTCTCTAGTTTTTCTCTCATTATTAAGCTCTCACCTTCAGGGTTGGGTTTGTCAAGACATGGGCTTGTCAACATCCATTCTTGCTCTTTCAGCTGTTCAATTAGATGAATTCTAACTCTGTCACCTCCTAGCTACGTCACCAGGGACAAATGCTGTCCCTCATTTTGCTTTGCCTCATTTTTTCATCTGTGAGGTGGACATGGTAGGCCTGATGCTTCGAGTTGCTGTAGGTTCTAGCCCATAAGGGCCAAGTGCTTTGGTGTTTGAGAGCATGCGTGACCGTGATTTTGCTGAGTCTGACTGAAGCTGTGGGCTGTGATGGCTGGCAGGTACCCATTATCGACTGATCAGGAAATGCTGATTTCAGTGTAAGCACAAGACCCTAGGCCATGAACTCAGGGGTATCTCCTGGCCCACAGTCAGAGAGGCAACATCACAGAAAGGGCCAGCTCAGTTCTTTATGAATTGTTGCTGGACTTGTGGAATGTTTCAAGTTCAAAGTCAAGCTGATTGTTGTATCACAGTTTATATAGAGAATAATCCCATCCCAGTCCCTTACTGGAGATTCTGGTCTACCTGGGTTTACTTTTGAATATCACTTTCCCTAACTACTCTGCATTGGATTAATCAATTTTGGCCGCGATTTGTGTCATTCCTATTTATTTAGTGGCTACTGTTAACATTTTAAGATGCGCATTGATATGAACAGGTAGTTTCTCAGTCTCCTTCTCCTTCTCCTAAACATCATGAGGTTGTGAAAACATTACACACAGCCAACAGTAACAGTGAGCGTTTTGGCAATGCCATGTCATCTAACTCTCTCATTATTACTATTATTATTATTAACTGTTTTACAGCAGATCCCAGATGTCATGTCTCACCACCTAGAAATACTTTAGCTGACAAGAACTCTTTTCCCTTAAATGACCCCTATGCCATTATCCCAGCAAACCACATAAACAATAATTTGTTAATATGACCACCTACACCTTTCAGATATAAGTTTCCCAATTTGTCTCAAAAATCCTTTTATACAGATGGTATGTTTGAATAGTCAAATAAGGGTCACATATCCCAGGCATATATATTTTTAAAGACTTATTTATTTTTTAGAGAGAGGGAGGGAGGGGCCGAGGGAGAGAAAGAGAGAATCCAAGCAGACTCCCCACTGGTGTGGAACCCAGTGCAGAGTTCGGTCCCACAACCCTGAGATCATGACCTGAGCTGAAATCAAGAGTGTCACGCTTAACCACTGAGCCACACAGGTGCCCCTCACACATATATTTTGAAGAAAATGTGGAATGCCCTATAGTCTGGATTTTGCTGGCAGCTTTTCCTTTGTTTCCTATAACTTGTTCTTCTAGTCCCTGAGGTACTATAAATGTGTTTAAATTCAGTGACTGGGGCGCCTGGGTGGCTCAGTCATTAAGCGTCTGCCTTCAGCTGAGGTCATGCTCTCAGGTCCTGGGATCGAGCCCCGCATCGGGCTCCCTGCTCGGCAGGAAGCCTGCTTCTCCCTCTCCCACTCCCTCTGTGTTCACTCTCTCGCTGTCTCTCTCTCTCTCTCTGTCAAATAAATAAATAAAATCTTTAAAAAAATAAATAAATGCATTCAGTGACTATTTGAAATTCAGGACTTTTGGGGTAATAACACCTGCTGTGTACTGATTGCGTCATGGCAAGAGGTACAGGAATGTCTGGCGTCCCACCTTTGTGGATACTAAGATTGATCAGGGTTCAGAGGGTATTAGCTGAATCCTTCATTATGAAGTCCTCCATAAAACTTCCCATGTAACACTTTTAAAAAAATTGTAAAATCGACGCCACATGAAATTTATCATTTAACCGTTTTTAGGTGTATAGTTCTCTGGCATTAAAACGTATTCACAGTGTTGTGCAACCATCGCCCCCAACCATTTCCAGAACTTTTTCATCATCCCAAACTGAAACTCTCTACTCATTAACTAAGAACTCTCCATTTCCCCTCTCCCTGGCCCCTGGTACAACTACTACCCTACTTTCTGTCCCTGTGACTCTCTAGTCTGTGTACCCCATATAAGTGGAATCATATCGGATTTGAACTTTTGCCACTGGCTTATTTCCCTTAGCATAACGCCCCCAAGGTTTATCCACGTCATAGCATGTGTCAGAATTTCGCTCCTTTTTCAGGTTGAATAATATTCCACTGTAGAGATAGGGCACATTTTGCTTATCCATTTATCTGTTGATGGACACTTGGGTTGCTTTTGGCTGTTGTGAATACTGCCGCTGTCAACAAGGGTGAACTCATCCAATACTTGTATTATTCACTGACGATATTTGTCTAGATCCATTATTTCATCACAGGTTGCAAAGTGATTTTCTTATCCTGTTTATATACTGGTTTTCAGAGTAATGAGTTGATGGACCAATATCCCACAAAGGTGAACAATGAGGTGTTTGGGCTTTTTTTCTTTTTTTTAAAGCAACTTTTCTCGTAGCTCCTGAAGTTAGTTCTTGTGTCCTTTGGCCTTTTATTACTTCTTTTATTTCTGGTGCAACAAAAATGTATCCCAGACTAACCTTGTACATTTCCTACCTGAAGGGGGAAAAACTCCTTTCCCTCCCTTTTTCTCACTCCTGTGGTCTAAATATTTCACTGCTGGATAGCAAATGTGTGAGTTTTCCCCACACCAAGCAATTCTTCAGTTCTTTGTGGATGTCAACTGGGAGTCCTACATTTAACTCATTTCTGACACTGTCTACCTGGAGACAGCATCAGATCCCACAGATTAAAGGCTCAGCCCCACAAGATGGCCCCCACCCCACCTCAGACACCAATTGTGCTTCTTCCTATAAATTTGAGGTTCCCATGACCCCCTCCTCAGGTTCAATATTTGCTAGAATGGCTCAAAGTACTCAGGGAAACTTCATCATAAAGGATACAATTCAGGAACAGCCAGATGGAAGAGATACACAAGGCAAGGGCCGGGGAAAGGGGTGAAGAGCTCTCATGCCCTCTCTAAGGATGCCACCCTCTCCGCATCTCCATGTGTTTGCCAACCCAGGAGCTCCCCAAACCTTGTACTTTAGGCTATGGAGGCTTCATTACATAGGCATTATGTTGATTGAATCATTGGCCACTGGGTATTAATTCAGCCTCCAGCCCCTATCCCTTCCCCAGAGGTGAGGCTGAAATTTCCAACCCTCCAATCCCATGGTTGGTTCCCCTGGCAATTAGCCACCATCCTGGGGTTGTCTGAGGGCTTTCCAAAAATCACCTCATTAACATAAACTCCAGTGGGGTTGAAAGGGGTTTGTTAAGAATAACAAAAGACACTCATTTCTTTCCTTTTTTTTTTTTTAAAGATTTTATTTATTTATTTGACAGAGAGAGAGAGAGAGAGAGAGAGAGAGCACAAGCAGCGGGACCAGAGAGGGAGAGGGAGCTCTCTCCCTGGGCCTCGATCCCAGGACCCTGGGATCATGACCTGAGCCAAAGGCAGACGCTTAACTGACTGAGCCACCCAGGCGCCCCAAAAAGGCACTCATTTCATTGTTCTTATCAATAAAAGTTTTAGGAACTCTGTGCCAAGAATGGAGACAAAGACAGTATGTATTTTCTATTATAAATCACAGTATCACACTGTTCATTCCTGAAATCAGCCATTTTCTCAGAGAGACCTGGTTCTTTTGGGATTTGGCACTTAGAGACTACGACCTGGGTATTTGGTGTGCTCATTGCTAATGGATTGTCACAGTTTATAGGCTTTTCAGTAAGCAGAGATAAAATGTGTATTTTTTTGAAAGAGAAAAACTTTATATAAATTCATACTGAGATTTTAAATTCAAAATTTGTATCATAGTGTTTTCACTTTGATATTATACTTGCATATCTTTTAGGATGAAAATCTTAGTTCTGTTAGATTAACATAATTGTTTTATTCTAGAATATATCTGGAGTAGTTCCAAAATAATAATGCCAGGATTTATATGATAAGGTTTCTTTTCAGTTGTTGTTCTTAGGTTGTACCCCATTAGGGATGTCTAATCAAGCCCTGTGCTTTAACATCAATTGAAGTAAACTTTCCCTCGCTGTGTCTCTACCACCAACTTGATATACAGTTATTAGGTGTATAGGTTTCAGTGTACTGAAACACCTTAGGATCTTTTCTTTTTTTAACTAAGAAAAAATTATAGGGTTCTAAAGAAAAAAAAACTATATGTAACCTCTATATTAATATATCTATTAAACAACATATAGCCACAGGAGTCTTGCTTCCATCTTTTTCCACACTATTTTGTATCTTCTTTCCTAATGAGATGGAACCATTTTCCTTAGTTTTTGGCTTATCCTTCAATTGCTTCCTTTTAAATATCTAAGCAAACCTTCACACGTACACCTTCTCTTTCCTTAGACAAAAGATGCGTACTTTTTAGTGTGCATGGCACTGCATATGACGCTACTCGAAGTGTTGAGCATTTGGATTCTTTGCAGCATTTAACTATTATGATCATTGCTGAAATTAACAGCCTTGTGATTACATGGCTTTGCATTTTTGCCATTGTATCTTTGGGATAGATTTTTTAGAGATGAGATTGCTGGGCTGAAGGGTAGATGGGGGTAAATTTGTGAGACCGTGCCACACTTTCCTATGCAGAGCTTGTCCTCTTGCGCACCCCCGGAATCACCCGCAATATCCGAATCTGACTGCTTCCCAGGGCATCAGCAGCATCAACAGCGTATAGTGTTGCTTTTGCTACTGCTTTTGCCACATTTGCCACATTTATTTTTATCTTGAGATTCCTATACCATGTCGACAGTACAAATTTGGAACCCCCCATGCATGTTGGGGTTTTTATTTCTTGGAGAATGGGGGAAATTTTCACCCTACCCAGAGCCTCATCAGATGACATTAATTTTTGAGGCTTCCTAATGCAGGAATTTTCTAGTTCCATTTTGATGGAGGGGGCAGCCTTTGGGGGCTCCTCTATTATGCTTTGTCTCAGTCTGGGACTCCTGTCTTCATCCGGGTGTTCTGCCCACAGTCTTGAGCTGTGGAGCCTGTATCGAGATCTGATACCCTCTTGGGCACCAAGTTTTCAGCTTCTGTGTTTTGCCAATCTGGTTTTGAAGGCCCTCTTGAATTCTGGCACCCGGGGAGATTCCCTTTCTTTCTTTACAGCTTCTCTGTGCATTACATTTTCTGTATACGCTTTTATATATAATAAGTGTGTGTGGGGGGGTCTTTAGAATCTCAAGTGTCCATGTTGCTGGAAGAAACTCCATGCAGAATTGATAGAAGTTATACCAAAGTGGGGAAGTAAAATGGACATTGGGAGTGAAGTGATTGTTTGCTGTGCACAAGTAATTTTTAAGAATGGACTTCTAATGTGTGAAACTAAAATTTTACCTTTCACCAAAATTGAGTTTGTAAGTATTACTCAAAATGGGGTATGCCTGATGTATGAAGGCGCTGTCTCTGTCCCACATGTGAGGAGTCTGGGCCATGGGCTACGTGCTTGTGCACCGTAGGCCTGAGCAGAGAAAAGACAATCGTTACATTATCCTTTTGGCCTCATTCCAAAGTTCAGGTTCCAAACACACCACAAAACATACTGTACCAGATAGGCCTCTGGGAGGAATAGATCACGAAGGGAAAAGGAACCAGGTTTATCTGTAATGGGATAATTAGGAAAATCCTTTAGTCAATACTGTTTAATTTCCTTTCAGATTCCTAGTTGCCTATTAGCAATCAGTGCCTTCTGATAATTTCCAAAAGGATCTAGGGCTGACCGTTCCCCTTTCAAAGGGGTAGGCCTTTGCTTTCTATTCTACAGCTCCAGATATTTCTACGTGCTGGCCTCTGTTGGCTGTGGTTTTGTGCCAGAAATCACATTAGATCGGAAGTAGTCCAGATGGTGTAGAATGGAATAGAATATGTTGACATTGCCTATGGTACAAGATTAGCTCATCTTGTATGCTAACAAGAGTGACAGCTCACAGGTGATTCGTTTTATAAATGGAGAACAAGTTTTGGTGTTACCCTTTGCTGCCCTGCCCCCTTGAACCTGCCACGTGTGCCCTGTTAGGCGTGGAATGGTTAGCCCTCTTCTTTGAAGAAGAGTTTTTGGAAATCTTCTCTAGCTTGGATAACTCCTAACTGGTTTCTTTCCTTTGATTTCTCCCATACTTACATTATGCTAAGTGAACAGGCTGAAATGAAAAGTCTTGTTTTCTCAAACTGATCAAATCACTCCCCTGCTGAAAACCCTTTGGTGAGTCCCCTGGGGAATCAAGTCCAGTCCCCAGGCCTGGCATTCAGAGTCCTCTGAAGGGGGCCTGATGACCTTCTTCTCTTCTGCCTTCCCCATCTGGCAGCCCAGATGCCCCAAACTCTTCCATTTCCTCCAGCCTTTGCCTGAAGCTCTTCCTTGGGCCTGTGACACCCTTCCCATCAGAACCCATGCAATTAACCCTTGACTTGTGGGACCGCACAGGGACCAAGGACAGCTGTGCCAGGGTTCCTGACCCACTGGTTTTCAGCTTTACCCTGTGTTGGCTCTGTGGCTTTACTTCCCCTTTGTGCAGACTCACTTAGCTTTTCCAGCTTGATGTGGCCCTCTGCTGGGACTGGACTTGTCTTTCCATCTTTGCCTAGCCAATTCCTATCTGTCCTCAAGACATGCTGCCCTCGCTCCCACAGCATGCCCTCCGTATTTTTTACCTCTTTTTCAGCATTTGCCATATTGAATTGTAAACCTTCTCCAATTTTTGCTTGGCATACATATCGGAGGAGGAATCTTGCCTGGTAAGAGGAGATTAACTGGTAAGATGAATGAATGAAAGAATAGAATCTGAAGGGGGTATTTTCAGTTAGGCACCATTTTGCCTGGAGGAAATTGGGCCAGAGGATCTGGTGGGGCCCCATCATGCTGTGTAAGGAAAGGGGCTAGATTTCATCCTGTTACTAGCCAGGTTATTACCCTCACTCTGGCCTACTCCGCCTCGAAGTTTAGGCTAGTTCCCTAGACTGAAGTATCAGAGGGCAGAGACTGGGACCTCTGGATCCTCCACAGAGGGCACCCTTCCTATCAGAGGAAATGCTGACTGAGTCGATGAATGAGTCAATGAGATTGTGTGAAGAAGTAAGAGAAAATCCATTATCATGATAAAAAAAGAATCTATGGCAGCCTCTGGAAGGGATTTGAAGACTTGGTATGAATAGGAAGAGCAATACAAGGTTACTTCAGTCTAAGGAAAGAGAATGAGCTGAGCTGTGCTTGTGAAACAGAGAACAACAGGCAGAGTGAAAAGAGGAATGGAGTCAAGAGGCCTGGACTTTGCTTCATTGTGACCCTAGGTCATTTGTGTTCAACCGTTTAGCTTCCCATTCATTTATCGATCTATACATCTGTTTGTCTACTCAGCCATTAACCTGTCTTCCCAATCACCTGTCTGTCCTTCCATCCTTCCATCCATCCATCCATCCATCTATCCATCTATCCATCCCTCCATCCATTCGTCCATCCAAACATGCTTTCCCTTGTCCATTAGTCCATCTATGCATCTCTCTGTCCATCCAGCCATCCATCTGTCCATCTAGCCCATCTAAACATCTGTCCATCCTATCCAAACATCTGTTTATCCATTGGAACGTCTATCCACCTGTCCATCCATCATCCGTCTGACTGTCCATCCATCCATTCATCTATCTGCTGTTCATCTGTCCATCCATGTCCATCATTATTAAACACCCATAGTTACATCGACTAGAAACCCAAATATGAGAAAGACATTGTCTCTCCCTCCATGGGACTCAGTGTACTATGGGAGGAATAATGTCAAACAAGTAATTACTGTGTAATAAGATAATGGCCTTAGAGGAGCCTTCTCTCCTCTGTGCTGAGAGTGAGAGCATCTAAGTTTGCCTGGGGTCAGCAAAAGCTTCACTGAGGAAGCAGTGTTTCAGTCCAGACCTGAGCAAGGAGGTGTTTATTACCTTGGGCATCAAGTTCTACCTCACCTGTGAAAGACAGGCATGGGACCAAGTGACATCCATGTAAACATCTCTGTGATTGCATGAGTAGCAGGTGCACTGGGCACCAACAAGAAATATGGAGGGCTAGTGGGCGGGGCACAGAACCAGTTAAATACTTGGCTGGGAGTGGGGCACCCCATCTTTGAGTGACCCCCAGGCCCCTCTGTCCAAGAACTGGTGATTGCCTGTGGGTTGTTGGAGGAAAAGCTTCGCCGCCCTCAGTTACTTGTTTCCTGGGACAAAGCTAGACGTGGGCTTTCCAGACTTGTTCAGGGCCCAGGGCCCATTGTCTGTAGTGTGCCACGAACTCCATGAATTTTAATAGCCTCCATTCAGAGTGATTAAAACCTTAATGAGATTTAATTATCTTGATGTTAAGTGTTTTGTGTTAAGTTATTGCATTCTGACCACTCATTGTGCGCTGCAAGCTCAGGGCGGCTAACCCTACCTCTACCTTAATGGAAAGGAAAGTTGAATATATTTAAATGAAATTTCCCCCAAAGTAATTGCCTTCAATGAAACACCAAGTAGGCAGCAGGATTGAATTTATAAATCGGGCTGGCTGCAGATGAGAGCTACCATATTTGGAACGGTTTTCATTAATCCAGGGTCTCCAGAAGGAGCGATGTGAAAAGTACAGAATGTAAGTGACAGGTGTTTATGGTTCGCGATTGCATTAAACAGGCTCTTAAGTGCAGGTTAAAGGCCTTTTGTGAAATATAGAATATACCTTAAAATGTGGCCTAAATTTTTGCCATTTTGGACTTTGCATTGCTTAAACCTGCAGAATTAGCAGAGCTTTTGGTTAATCAACTGTTATTGTAAATTGCAGTCTAGCAAAATGCTGATAAATACCGGGAAGCACAGTTTGCTTGGCCTGTTGCTTTTTTTTTTTTTTCCCCTTCTTCTTCCCCTGGGCCTTCTGAAGGCCTTCAGCTGATGGAGAGCTTTTAATTTCACATTTTGGCCCCCACCACAGGTGATAAACAAAGGTTTCCCCACCGCTCTGGCTGGGGTCAGTTAAACGGCCTCCCTGTCAATCCCACTCCCCGTAATTACACACAAAAGGTGCCTGAGATCCACAGCTAATTTGTGGCCTCTGTTTAGCAGAATTTAATAGCAGGTATTACTGCTGCCGCGGTAATTAAGGACCTTTGTCAATAAGACGGAATGGATGGCCACACTTGGTTGTAATCAGTGGGCTCTTGAGAGCCAGAGGAGTGAAAAGGGAGAGAAGCAATCCATTTTGTGAATAACACGGCCCTTCTCGGCCCTCCCTCCCTCCCAGATCAGGCAATGGAATAATAATTCCCCAGGCAATGAAAGTACAGGAATAAAAGTACTTACCCTCCAGCCGGTGATTTTTTTTTTGACTTTTTATTTACTCTACTGAGCTTTCTTATTTGCTCCAGGCTGCATTTGATGAAGCATTGTTTAAATAGCACAGAGCAAAATGGATGTCAGGAGGTGGGAAAAGGAGGAGGAATTTTAACCAGGTGGTGAGGGAGGTGCCCTGCTTTAAGGTGGACAGCCGTTGGGTTTATCAATTATTTCTCCAGGATACAAAAAAAAAAAAAAAAGACAAAACCAAGTGGCTTCATGGAGAGGCGGAGGGTGTCATTTAGAGCTGTCTCTGAACATAGTCATTCAGCTCTAAATGGGTCGCCTGTAACAAGCGAGAAGTGAACTTGGGGGAGTATTGTCACCCTCTGCCTCCTCCCTAATGTACCGATGAATGGCCCTGCGGAGGGGGCGGCAGGGGAGGGGAGGGGACAGGGGCTGGCGGCCACAATTCAAAGAGACCTTCAAGGTGTGTGCCCCTCGCCCGTAATTGGAGAGGAAGCTGCCTTTCCCTCGCCTATTCCCTGCCTTTTTACTGGTTTTAACAAGCATGATGCTTTTAATAGTGCTTTGAGTACCATCTCTTTATACGCCTCTCCCTTTTTAAAGCAGCTTTAACTCTACTCTTTCTGTCGCTAATGCCTGAAAAACTTCTACCTTTAATCATTCCCAGATGAGGCGGCAAACAAGCGGCCCCCTTTCCTTTTGCAATTACGGTGGCTGTCGGCAGGGAAGGGGCTGCTGGGTGGGAGGGAGCAGGGGGGCTGCAAGTATGTGGATTGTGGGATGTGCTGCCAGGCCCGGAGAGCGTGGTGACATTACCAGGGGCCTGTTGTTAGGGGAGGGCTGGGGGTCAGTTTTAAACAGCCAAACCTGCAAGGTGGAAGACAAAAATCCTTTAGACTACTATGAACAACACACGTGGCTTTGGTTAATTAAAAAAAATTAAAATCCGCTTTCCAGTAGTCCAGGGTACCCTCAGCGCCTCCCTCTCCAACACACAGTTCCCCTCTTTCCCATTTAGAAGCCAACCCAAGTTGGGCTAAGGGGTGAGGTCCTTCTGGGAGATGAGCTTGAGGGGCTTCACATGCCCCTTCTGGGCTGGGGAGGGATTCAGGGTGGGCTGGCTCCAAGCGCAGGTTCATAAACAGAGATGGAGAAGGAGGGGTCCACCTGTGCCCCACCCCCCTCCGGACAAGCATTCACACAGCTTTTGGGTCCTTCAAAGGGGCGGCAGGGGGCAAGGCCAGGAGCTGCAGGGCTGCTGGGAAGGCTCCCTGGCTCAGTTAAGGAGACTCAGGAGCCCCTGGCCTCACAGCCCAGGACAGGTGGAAGGGGGCCAGGGAGGACCGTAGAAGGACTTATTTCCTCATCCATCCCATTTTTAACTTCTGAACAGGGTTTCTTCTTTCTGGAACGATGTGTCAAAGCAAAGTTGGGGAGATATTCCAGAGGTGAAATCCTTCCCAGAGAGAAACTCTGGGGGAATCGAGGGTGAGGGGTTTTCTTTAGAGCTTCGAAACATCCCTTCTCCAAAGACATCAGCCTGGAAAGCACCCCTTTGGTCCCCTTCTCTAGCGTTAGGGTTCCAGTCCAGACTCTGGAGCAGTTGAGTTCAGCTTGTGAAACCAGTTTCCTTTTCTGTAAAATGTAGGTAAGAATAGCTCCTGCCTTCTCAGGGGGCACTTCTGAGGGTCCGTAAGGTGGTAGTGATACGACCTCTCACTGCCTAAGGAGCCATCCATTCATATTTGACTTTGTTTTCCTCTGGGATCTAAAGGTCCATTGGATTCCTCTCAATTATGTGGAGGATGGGGTGGGGGTTGCAGCCTGGGTCTGGGGTTTGGAACAGCAGGGCCGGGGTGCTGTGGATTTCCATGCTGTGGGTTGTGATGGTGCCAGCATCTTGACACCACCAAGCATCCACGTGCTTAACGATCACTTAGGGAACTTTTGCTTTGCACAAAATCACAGGGGAGAAGTGAAGGCAGAGGTGGCTGGCCAGAGAAAGAGGAGACATCTCCCCCAGATCTGCCTTCCTCAGGGCCTTGAGAGTAGGCTGAACAGTGCCCCCTAAAGTTACCATGTGCTCATCCCTGGAACCCATGAATGTTACTTTTAAGGCAAAAGGGTCTTTTTTTTTTTTTCTCCAGTTTCGTTGAGATGTAACATTATATAAGCTTAAGGTATACAACATCATGATTTGATAGATGTATATATTGGGCCATGATTGCCATAAATGTAGTCAACATCCATCTCCTCACACAGCTACAAAATTTTTTTCCCTGTGATAAGAACTTTTGAAATCTACTCTTAGCAACTTTCCAATACATGATATTGTCAGCCATAGTCACCATGTTGTACATTATTACATCCCTAGAACTTATAACTGGAAGTTTGTACTGTTTGACCACCTTCACCCATTTCTCCCCCCCAACCCCCCGCCCCCATCCCCTGCTTCTGGCAACCATCCACCTGTTCTCTGTTTCTCTGAGTTTGTTTTTTAAGAGTCCTCATGTAAGTGAGATTGTACAGTATTTGTCTTTCTCTATCTGACTTATCTCACTTAGCATCATGCCCTCGAGGTCCATCCATGTTGGCACAAATGGCAGGATTTCCTTCTTTTTTATGGCGGAATAGTATTCCTTAGTATAAATAGACCATGTTTTCTTTATTCATCCATCCACGGATGGACACCTAGGTTGTTTCTGTGTCTTGGCCATTGTCAATAATACCGTAATGAACATGGAGCTGCAGATGTCTCTTTGGGAGAGTGATTTCATTTTCTTTAGATAGATGCCCAGAAGTGGGATTGCTGGATCATATGGTCGTTTTATTTTTATTTTTTCGAGGAACCTCCATACTCTTTTCCATAGTTGATGTACCAGTGTACGTCCCCACCAACAGTGCACAGGGATTCCCTTTTCTCCATATCCTCACCAACGTTTATAAAGCTCTTGTCTTTTTGATGCCAGCCACCCTACCAAGTGGGAGGTGAAAAAGGATCTTTCCAGATACAATTAAGTTAAGGACAATGAGATGGGGAGATTATCTTGGATTATCAGGGTGGGCCCTCCATGCACTCACAAGTGTCTTTAGAAGAGGGGCAGAGGAGGATTTGACACAGACAGAAGAGCAGACGGCGGTGTGAAGACAGAGGCAGAGATTGGAGTGGTGTGGCCATAAACCAAGAAATGCCAGGGGCCACCAGAAGCTGGCAGTGGCAGGAGACGGACTTCCTAGAGCCTCCAGAGGGAGCACAGCCCTGCTGATGCTCGGCTTCCAGCCTTCTGGCCTAGCGTTCTCTTGTGTAAGCTACCCAGTGTGTGGTCATGTATTACAGCAGACACAGGAAGCTAACACAGACATCTGGTGGGAGGTCCTATTCTGCAGATGAGGCAAGTGAGCACGTGAGGAGCAGGAGGGAAGGTTCTGTGCCAGGAAGGGCAAGGTGAGCCGGGGCTGCAGGTGTGTGACAGGTGTTCTGATACCTGTGGGATTCAGCAGTGGCGTCCCTCAGGGGCCGTGACTGTGGAGCAGGCTGCTCTCCAGCCCTCGGGCAAGGGGGTATCAGGCAGGCAGGCGTAGGTGAGCCTGGAGGGGGCAGTAAGGTGACTCTAGAGTTCTGGAGCAGCACTCTCCAGGCCAGGTTCTTGTTGGCTCAGCCATAGAGCAGGACCAAAGCTGTGAGTGGCAGGTCTTAGATCTGCCTTGGATCTTAGGTCTTCGATCTAGACCTGGGGCAGACAGGGGTGACATGCTCTCACCCCATTTAATGAAAAGAACGTATTAAAAAACAAACACAAACATGTTATTATCTCTTAGTGGGCAATTTTTCTTATGCAGAAATGGGTATATTTTCTAATGTCGTGTACAGAAATGTTCACATAGGTCTGTTTAGTCCTGTTTCGTCCTGTTTTTATAGGTCTCATTCCTTTGCACAGTACCTTAATACTGTGGAAGAAAGTTTTTGGTTAAGGGGTGGATTGTTTCCACTGGGGCCCTGGCAAGCTCTCCTTTTTCATATTTGGATAGTGATTCTAATTCATGGCGTTGGAGTATAGAATTCAGAAAGAGGGTTATTTCTTGATTGATTTTTTTGTTAATATGTATTGGGCACTCGATATGTGTTATGAGGATGGAATGAGAGGCTGTGGTGTAGGGGAGGCAAGAGACTCGCCCAAGCGGGCCGGTGGTAGTAGCACCAGGCTGTGAAGACGGCCATCTGAAGGCCAAGTTTAGCAATTAAACTCCCACGCTTTTGGAAGCCAAGGACACGAATCATTTCTGGGAGACCTAGTTGTGCAGATGGCACCTGTCCACGGCCCCGCCCTGGGCTGGTCCCTCTTCCCTGCCAGGTTTAGGCCGGGCGGGTGCTTGGCACGTGGGTCCTCGAGGAGTGTTTGTTGTTTTCTGTTGACTTATCACTGGCAATTAAAGAGGCCTCCAAGCGTCCTTGCTAAATGGAATGTCTTAGAAAGGCATTTCTAAGTGCAAGCAGAAGTCAAGTTGGGCAGAAATGATTTGCAGACATCAGAGGCGTGAAGCATGTTCTTTTTAGCTCCTACAGGAGAATTGTTTATTTGTTCTAGAAACAAAATAATTAAAGGCTGATGTCCATCAAATGGACATTATGGTTGATTGCACTTATGTCAAAATCCCTACAAACCTGAATCTTCATTTTCAGGGTAGAGGATAGGCAAGAGAGATGATGTTCTGCTGTTTTGGGGGGTAGCATTTGCTAGCCAAAACACACCACGCCCCGGCCTCTCCCCCAGGGCTTTCGGCCCACAGCTGGCTTCGAATCCGGGAGAGTCGCTGCTGTCCTACAATTGCAGGCAAGAGGAGCAGGGCCAGCCTGGAAGCCAGAGCCCTCTGCTCTGAGGGCGTATTTTGGTTTTGCGTTCTGCTCAGAGCACCGGATGGGCCGTGTCTGCGTTTGCACGAACTGCAAAGATGAAGCGGGTCTCTGGACGGTGAGCTGTGGTCAAGGCAGCAGGGCTGTGTGATGGAGGCTCCGAGCAGGGAGACCCCAGGGCTGCCGGCTGGCTGAGTCCCGGCTGTGTGACTCAGGGTGAGTGTCTTCACGGTTCTGTGCTGCAGCTTCTACACTGGAAAATGAGAACCATCTATTACAATTATAGGGTTGTTGAGAAGAGTAACTGGATAACCCAGAAGGGTGGCGGGCGTGGGGTAATGATATCCCCGAGGGGCTGGCTGCTGCTGTTAACTTTGGGGGAAGCCCTGTTCCCGCTACTCGGCAAGGCCCATTATCTGGAGACCATGGAAGGGGTCTTGAGGGATGATTAGGAAGGTTAAACGGGATGCTTTGTAGAAAGCACCTGGCTCATATAACTTCTTAACACACCGTCCCTTCCTTCTATCAAAGCCTCCTAGAACTTAAGGAATTTCGTGTTTTTAGCAAGTTCTTCTTTGGCTCCAAGTGAGACCTTTTAGGCTGCCATTTGAGCCCATTGAGTTTATTTACCAGGTTAGTTCACAGACATTCATCCCCCTGGGGCCTGCTCTGTGCCTACCATGGTTTCAGTTGCTATAGGGTGGGAGGTGAGATGCATCAGACTCTGTCCCTGTCCCCAAGAAATGTCCCCTCAAAGGGTTGCCAGACAAAATTCAGGGTGCCCTGTTAAGTTTGAATTTCAGATACTCAACAAATAAATGTTTTTAGTATGTCTCAAACAGCATATGGGATATATACCCATACTAAAAAAAAAAGTATTTATTGTTTATCTGAATTAAAATTTAACCAGATATCCTGAATTTTTGTTTGCTAAATCTGACAGCTCAATAGCTCCCCCTCCATGAAAATGCCAAACTTGGGGTCACTGCCTATCGGTTTGAGGAATCCCTCTGACATTATTGATACCCAGGACCTGACCCTGCTCCACTGTCCCTTCCTTGGTCATGGACTCTGGGCAAGTCCTCCCCTCCCCCAGTCTCTGCCTTGGTTTCCTCTTCCATACTGGATTATCTCTTAGTGGTCCTTTCTGGTTCCCTTTCTTTGACTTTAGAGTTGGCAGAAGACATCGGGCCAACCTGGCATTTTGGGATTGTGTAGACAAAAAAACCCAGTGGCTTGATTGTATCTTTCATTTTTTCAGACTCTTGTTTTGGCTTCATGGAGACACAATCCAAGTGACTCTGACCTGCCCTTTCAGCCCCAATTCTGAGCACTTATAAGGAAAAGTCGCCTTGTAGCACAGCCCGATCCCCCAGCTGGGTCTCTAAAGGGCATGTTGAAGTCCTTTTAATTTCCAATCCATTAAAAAAATAAATCCTTGGAGGGTTTGCTTTCTACATAGCAGCACACTTTTTGGCTTGACGGCCGTCAAACTAAAAAACATTCCATGAATTCTCCAAGTAATTTAAAAGTTGCTCGGACTGAAATACGGGGTGATGTCTGCTTAGCTGAAAGGGTGCCATTTGTACCTGAGTAATTTAGTTTGCTTGATTCCCCGCCCCGCCCCCGCCAGGGAATTACTTCCCTAAGGAGAAGGAGTACATTTTCCTCAGTTATGAAATGGGTGCTCCGATCTAACTTGTGACCATTTCTAATCAGTTCCACCTTTCACTGCCCCCGTGGGAAGAGAGAGCCCTTAAACCATTGTTTGTCTTTGGCAATAATTACTTTCGGATGCAAACCAAAAGTCCACTTTGGGGATGCTGTCTTTGGTAATGGATGTGTACACATATAAAATCCTTTTAGGATCTAAGCCTCCCACTCACGTATGAGTTTCCTTCTTCTCTTCAGAGATTAAAACACTGCAGCCACTGTTCGTTTCGAGCAAACACCACAGTGCTGAGAATTCCTGTAATAGCTTTTTGGGGATTTGGAGCCAGGGGTTTTCTTAGTCACCTTGCTAACACCTTAGAAGGTACTTGGTGCCTCCCAAATGCATGCACTGAGTGCTCCTGTGCTTAAATGTCTCCAGTTTCTCCTGCTGCCCTAAGTTAAGGCCCTGTTAGCTTTGTTTCCTCTCTTCTCTATCTCTCTCCTCCCTTTCTCCTTTTTCTTTCTCTCGTCTCCTTCTTTCCTGGATTCAAACTTGTTAGTCTCAATAGAAGGGCTTGATGTCTGCCATCAGGAAAGCTTACTTCCATTTTTCCCTCCAGAAAAATGGAACAGGTTTCTTTAACTAGTGCAAGGCTCTCCTCTCTAAAAGGTTTTTATTATTGAGTGCCCGGGGTCCTTAGTTTCAGACATTTATCTTCTAGCTAAGCAGGAACAAAAGAGGGAGGCAGCCTTCTGCACCTTCTGTACCCTGAGTTTTCTGAGTAATCACCCAGCGGTTAAATTGAAGTGGCCACAACATCATCTTCATTGTGTCACTTTGGGCTTGCTCGTTAATTTATGAGCTTCAACTGTCAAAATAGTTTGTGCAACGAACCCTAAAAATGGTGATGAATCATATCAGTCAAATGGGTTTTACAGGCCTGGTTTCCTTCACAGCGGGCCTGCCTGCGTCTACAGCATGTTAGGAGGAAAGCCACATACACAGCGGAGGTGCCCCAGATGAGTGCATAATACAAAAAAATGCACCTCTTCGTGTAGGGCTCTAGGATGCTTAAAGTGCCACCAATGCTCCACTCCCTCGGTCCACAGGGTGACAGCCAGAAGCTCTTAGGCCTGTTGGGAGGGATGTCCTCATGGTGGAGTGCCATGTTAGTTCAAGCGTACTGACTCCCGTTGCTATAACTAGGTGGTGCCAAAATGGCGTCCTTCAGAGCCCTTTGGACAAGCAACGTGGGGATGAGGTATGGAAGACGCGGGGCGAAATTCAGCTCTAATGAGACAGAAATTTTTTCTTTTAATCTTTATGATTATGGAACCTGAGTAGATACTCAGTAATTCATAAAACCTGTTTCCAGATTTGAAGTGCCTTCAGATACTGGCCTACTTTCCTAAAGCAGATTTGTCAGAGGTGGGCCACTTAAAATGTGGGGGTTTCTGTGTTCCTTCTGGATTCTAGGACCTAGCTAGGGCCTCTTTTTTTTTTTTTTTTTTTTTTTAAAAGATTTTATTTATTTATTTGAGAGAGAGAGAGAATGAGAGATAGAAAGCACGAGAGGGAAGAGGGTCAGAGGGAGAAGCAGACTCCCCGCTGAGCAGGGAGCCCGATGTGGGACTCGATCCCGGGACTCCAGGATCATGACCTGAGCTGAAGGCAGTCGCTTAACCAACTGAGCCACCCAGGCGCCCTAGGGCCTCTTTATTAGGGAGATTTTTTTTTTTCACCTTTTAAAAAATCACAAACACAAGTTCATTAATGAGAAACTTGAAAACATATGGAGAAGAAGGGAGAAGAGAAAAACCCTTCCTTTCGATCCAGGGCCAACCTCTGCTAGCGTGAGTTGTATTTTCTGCCTTCTGTGCATGTGATTTTACATATTTGAGACAATCTGTCTCTACCATTTTGTTTCTTTTAAAATAACTCTCCATGCATTTTAATTGTTCTGTGTTCGATCCCATTGTTGGTATATACCCTTGTTTATTTGGTCACTTCTTTTGTGTTGATTGTTTTTCTAGTTGATCACCATTTGTTGTTATCAACAAGAGGCCAGGCTGAGAGGCTTTCTGAAACAGTCCCAAGCTTAATGATCTCCTGAACTGGACACTTCCCTCCAGATATCTTCTCTCATTCCAAGAGCATCCTGAAGCCCCAGTGCCCTCTGGATATGAACTCTCACCGGGGTGCCCTTTCCTAACCTTCTTTATGCAGCTCATGAACTCCTATTCATCCTTCAAGGCCCGGCTAAAGCAGTCCCCTCCTCTGTAAATTCTGGGTTCTTCCTCTTCATGGAGTTGGCCCCACCCTTCTTTGTGTTGGCCTCCATGTTAGCCCATCAGTGAGGTCACCGAATGGTATTTAGCTGTCTCTCTGGTTTCCCTCTGTCCGTGTCATCTGTTTTGGTGATGCTGGCTACACGCAGCAGCCCAGGACCACCTGGCTTGCACGGACTCTCCAGTTTTCTGAACTTTGCCTGGTATGCTCACAGAAAAGCCAGTCATTTAGAAGGTATAGCTCAGGGGTTTGGATGACTGGGGTGAAACAACACCAAAAAAAAAAAAAAAAAAAAAAAAAAATCCACAAAAAACCAAAACCCTCCCAAAAAATCCCCCAACCTTTTCAAGCTCCCAGGACTCTTCCTTGATTTCTACTTCGGGTGTGAAGACATTTCCCCAAATGTCCCTGTTGTTGATAGCTGCTGTCAGAGTTCATGATGGCATTTGTACTGAAAACTCCTAATTTGATATTTCTCTAGTGAATTTAATGAATACGAAAAAGTGTCATTTAGACCTAGTTTTCTCTTTGTGCTTTGAAAAATGAAATGCACGTAGTTATCTGTAAATGAGATAATTACCTTCCTACTTTGCTAAAGGCACCTACTAGTGATTTTTTAGCTTGTTTCACTTAATGGAAGCTTTATAAAATGGGGGCCCAGAGCTGTTAACAGGGTTGTTGTAATAGGCTCTGAGAAAGGCAAATAGAAACCAGTTGTTCCAAACCAGTCACAGAAATAGCCTAGTGAATTGGCTGGCAGCTCAGACATAAATTTAAGTCTTGGTTGCGTTTAGAGCAAATGTAATAATAGCTGCAACCAATATTTTTAATATTACTGATCTTTCAGCAATAATTACCTAGAACTTTTAATGTCTGCAATTAGAACGCTAGCAATTCAGTGGTACAGACCAGTGGTAAACTGCACGAAATTGGATACTTGCTGTAATTGGTAATTAATCACTTTTCATTACCAGGAAGGGATGTTGTAGTTACTCTGAATAGATACATCATGCTAATTACAGGCAAACACAAACCTACATATTTGAATGTAGAGCTTTTAGGAAAATAAGCAACTCATGCCAATATTCTATGGCTGAGAGGAGATTAGTCCACCCAATTAAAATGATGAAGAAGGGGCCGTGTCTATTTTGACAAGACCCATCAACCCCAAAGAGTTCCCCTTTTCCTAAGGGCCTCGATCGCATTTCCATTCACTTCTGCAGGGTAATTTAAATTCCCGTCCTTTATGCAGATTTCAAAATGGTTCCAAATAAATATTTACATGTGTGTATCTCCCTGGGTCAGCTGGCAGGGTCATAGAGCTCCATCTCCCGTCTCTTGTCTGCCTAACCGGCGCGGCCACATCCCCTGCCCAGACCTTTCTCTCAAGCCCGGGTCTCTCCCAGGATGTCCACCCACATCCCGTCTCTGCCGCCACCTTCATCCCTTCGGTGGGACCTGTACCATGAGTGGGTCCATTATTTTGCCGGACTTGAGACTTCAGCAATTTTTCCCATCTTCCCACCACCTTGCCCCAAACCTCCCTCATCCGTCACGGGGCCCTGTCACTCCTCCCTTCACAGCCTTTCCTGCCTTTGCAGCAACCCCCCGGCCCCCCACCCCCCTCTTCTTCTCACCACAGCTGCTCATCCCGGGGCTCCCTGTTCTCATCACAATTGCATCCCAGGAAAATGCAGCCTGTGGAAAAGGAACTGAGAATGCTCTGGGTTCTCAGCGTTCTTCTTTAGACAGTGAAGAGGGAATGAAGTCTTGACTGCTTGCTTTTGTGAATGTTGTTGTCCTTGATATGCCTCCTCTCTCCTAGCCAAAGTTGCCTATGACCTGCCCACAGTATCATTCCAAAATCGGGTCATGGTGGAGAAATGGGTCCTATATGTAAGTCAATAGGCTACTTAGAGGCAAAGTGGTGTGTGCAGAAGCCAACCCAAGCCACAGGCCCCACCCCTCTCACGTGGACCTCTGTGGCTCTCTGGAGACTCTTACCTCTTCTTTCAGCATCAGGAGACTTTAAAGGTGTCTCTGAGCCAAGGCAGCCCCGGTGCTGCTCCAGCTGCCAGAGCCCACACACCTGGCCCTGTAGGGCTGGCCTTGGGTTGGATGCTGAGAATTCTTTGCCTTTCTCGTGGCAGTAGAAAGACCATTCCTCATGGGCACGTGAACAGAAGGAGGGGAGGTCTGGACTTAGCCTGCCCTTGACCTAAGTGGTGGGCACCTCACCGTTTCTGCCCTGGCGGCCAGTTGCCTTCAGTGACAGGTCCATCCAAGGCACACTGGCACCAGATTTATACACGGATTGAGATTTTAAAAAAATTATGCGTGAAATGAATAGCCATCCTGATAAAGCACCAACTTCTTATTCTATTTCCTCCTCAACATGACCCATGACGTGGAGCTTCTTTAGCCAGATTTCATTTTGTTCCCTATTCCACCATCACCAGCACCCCTGAATTGGTTCCTCACCCAAGAGCGCCATTTCAGCCGTGGTCTCTCTCTTCTGCCTTTGTCACAGAGCTGAGTAATGATGTGACAACATGTGATTGGGTGATTGATGTCAAATGTTAGCAGTAACATTCATTTTCCCCTGAAATGGACAAAGAAGAGTATTAGTCATTTAGAAATTTCGTCTAGAAGCTACACCTCACGAGTGATATTCCAAAATTGAATTGGTCTGAAATTTAAAGTGGCTTTTAAGCTCCTCTCCTCTGATTGCTCCTCAGGTCACGCAGAGTTGTAAAAGGCCGAGGGAGCAAGTTAGCGATGGGAACTGCAAATGTCATTTGTTAGCTCCCTGGCTCCTCTGCAGAACCCCGTTCCTCCAGTGGCAGGGGGCTCCTGAGACCTAGTGTCGCATGGACAAAAATCTGTGGGCTTTGGAGATGGGCAGATCTGGGCTCCAGGCTCGCCTCTACCACTTAGTGCTTACTCCATGAGCCTCAGTTTCCTCGTCTGTGAAATGAGGTTGATAATACTGATTATTATCAGCATCATTTTGCAGAAATAAGAAATGAATAAGGTGAATAAGGGGTCCAAGTTAGAGAGGGAGTGTGGGGTAGAGTGCAGCCCTGTCTGGGGCCATTGATTCCCCAGCTCCTGCTCTCAGCTTTGTTCTGCCCTCCAGCCTCCCCAGGAGGGCCCTGGGCTTTTCATACACTCTGCAGCTGGCTGTGGTCCCTCCAGCAAAGACCGACCGATGTGTGTCTGTGCCGGACTCGGGTTCAGAGATAGGGTTCTCCTACTATCCCCCAGAGGTCTTTCCAGTAGAAGCCAACATGGCCCTGGATCTCTGCAATCGGCATGTTTCAAGACAAAGAAATATGTAGCAGGCTGTGCTAGTTATTTAACATCTGGGAAGGCTCTTGCTCACTCTGAGCCCTCCGTGCGCTCCGAAGGTACTGATCTCAGCGTTAGAAATGGCTTCCACCTACGGCTCTGATTCATGGCCTGGTTAGGATTGTGATTCATAGCCTGCTAAGAAGCCGGCAGCAGGCAGGTATGTTACCTAGAAGCTGTGCCTACGAATAAGACCACCAACGTGATGCAGCCAGGGATGCTGATGAGCTCATTGCCACCTTCAGCTAAAAGGTCTAAACCTCATTTGCAAGTGAATGTTAATAAGGAGGAAAAGCTTGGTGCAGGCTGGACCAGAATTCAATGGCATGACTAGTTCTTCCTCGGTTAAGTAAGATAATTTGTTCAATTTGTTTTATGTCAGTAAGTGAAGAACCCTTTACTCACTTTGATTCATGGAAGGAGGTTAGACAATGGTACAGTAGAAAGGAAATTAACATTTAACCTGCCTGCCTGAGTTTTCTAACGGATGTCTGAATATGACTGTGGTGGTGTGCGTAAATTCTCCTGATAAACAGAATGAAACAGCAGCTATTAAATCCCAAAGAAAACCCGGATGGCAGATCCTGTAATCCAAAGTGAGACCAGTGGATGTTGGATCAGGAACTGAAAGACCCGAATCATCTCGTCAATTACCTGCCCCATGACTTTGAGCTGCCAGCTCCCGCAGCCTGAGTTCTTGCATCAGTAAAATGGTGATAGTGATGCTGACTGCAAAAGGATGCTGTGAATTTATAAAGTACAACAGCCAACCTGTCAATTAATTGATCCAACAACTATGTGTCCACTAGGTCCCAGGTGTTGTGACCGTTGCCAGAAACACAGGGGTGAACAGAATTGTCAGGGCCCCTGGCTTGAGGGAGATTACAGTCTGATGAGGGATCCTTTAAAATCTTTTATTATGAAAATGTTTAAACCTTCACAGAAGTGGGCAGAATATTATAATGAACTACCCCTCACTCAGATTCAAGCATTAATGAGATTTTTTCCCACGTTTGCTTTGCCTCTCCACCACATTTTTTGCTGGATTGTTTTTTTTTTTTTTTAATTTTTAAAATTTTTAAAAAAGATTTTATTTGAGAGAGAGAGAGCGTGAGTGGAGGTTGGGGGGGCAGGCAAAGGAAGAGGGAGAAGTCGACTTTTCACCAAGTAGGGAGCCCGATGCGAGGCCGATCCCAGGACCCCGAGATCATGATCTAAGCAGAAGGCAGATGCTTAACTGACTGAGCCACCCAGGCTCCTCTGCTGGATTGTTTTAAAACAAGTCACAGACATTGTGTTTGTTTTCAGTTGCTGTATAACTAATTACCATAGATGTAGCTGCTGAAACAACACACATTTGTTATGTCACCATTGCTGTGGTTCAGGACCTTGGGCACAATTTAGCTGGATCCTCCGCTCAGGTTTCACAGAGCGGCAATCCAGATGTTGATCAGGACTGGGGTCTCATCCAAGCTCACATGGTTGTTGGCAGAATTCACTTCCTTGTGGTTGTAGGACTGAGGCCCTTGGCTCCTAAGGCCACCCTCTCCATAGGCAGCAGACAACCTGGCTATTTACTTCTCCTTTGAGGCCAGCAGGGAAATCTCGCTGACATTTTAACCCTCTTCTAGGGGCTCACCTGATTAGGTCGGGCCCACCCAGGGTAATTCCCTTTTTGATTCACTTGAAGTCAGCTGATTAGTAACCTGTCATGGGAATGCTATCCCATCATAGTCACAGGTCTCATCCCCAGTCAGGGGGAGGGGATTATTCAGAGTCGGTACACCAGGGAGTGTGAATCTTGGGAGCCATTGTAGCATTTTGCCTACCATGGACATTTTATTCCTACCATCTTAAATATGCATTTCTACAAATTATGGGCATATTCATGAATAACTACAATTTCATGTTAATATTTGATCGGGATTGTTATGTTAGCTTAGGGTGTATCAGTCAGCTTAGGATAAGTCGTAACAAATGACCTTCAAATCCCAGGGGCTTCTAACCACAAAGGTTTCTTTTTTGGCTCATGTTCCACACCCCACATGGATTGGCCTCACTCTTTACCCTCAGACCCAGGTTGAAGAAGGAGCCCATTTCTTGGGAAAGAGATGGAGGAAAACGCAAAGGCTTTACAAGCGTCAGCTGGGGAGTTGCCATGTTGTTCTTTCTTACCTCTTGTTTGTTCATCCTGCTCTCAGGGGCCCGGGAAGCCCAGTCTTTCCTCAGGGAGGGGCCTGATAGAAAGGGTCAGCCTCAGGAGAGTATGGGTGTATAGTTTTAAGCAAATGATAGAATATTCCAGTTATCTTTTATTCTAGAATACTCTCGTCCACCTACCTTTTTCCACAAGCCATTGACTTGTTAGAGAAATTGATCAGTTGGTCCATAGAATGTTCTACATTCTGGTTTTGTCTGCCTTCTTGTGATGTCATTTCACTCATGCCTTTATGCCCTATATTTCCTGTAAGCTAGGTTTAGCTCTAATTAATTTATTTTGGGTGGTATTTGGTTCTTCATGTTTTATGATGTCAAAAAGCATGTGATATTTGGTGAGAAAATCCTTCAAAAACTTCATATTTTAAAGGTGTGAGATTCTTACTCTTACCTCCTTATATCCATTTATCAGACATTTGTCATTGATTAGGTCCTGTGCCAAGCCTGGAGATATGACAAGGTAAGTAAGAGAAAGTCCCTGTCTCAAGGATCTCGTGGTTCATTTGGAAGGGACAGATTTCAAGTGCAATGAGAGTAATTGTGTAAGAAAAAGAAATAAAAGGTATCCAAATAGGAAAGGAAGGAGTGAAAAATATCTCTATTTGAAGATGATATAATCTTGTATATAGAGAATGATAAGGAATCCACAAAATTGTCTTTGTGTACACCGGCAATGAACAATCCAAAAATGAAATTAAGAAAATAAGTCCATCTACTTATAGCATCAAAAATTATAAAATTCTTAGGAATAAATTCATCAAAAGAATTGTAAGTCATGTATACTGAAAACTACAAATATCACTGACAGAAATTAAAGAAGACTTAAATAAATGGAAGGACATCTGTGTTCATGGGTCACAAGACTTACTGTTGTTAAAATGCTAATACCCTCTAAATTGACCTATAGATTAAACACAATCTAAATCAAAATCCCAGCTGGCTTTTTTTGTAGAAATTGACATGCTGGTCTGAAAATTCATATGGAATTGCAAGAGACGCAGGATAGCTAAAAAAGTCCTGAAAAAAGAAAAAAAAATTTAAGGGCTCATACTTCATGACTTCAAAATTTACTCTAAAGCAGTAGTATTCAAGGGAGTAAGGTGCTGGCATAATGATAGACATACAGATAAATGAACTAGAATTGAGAATCCAGAAATAAACTCATACAGTCATAGTTAGTTAACTTTTGACAAGAGTGCCAAGACCATTCCATAGGGCAAGAAATTTTTTTAACAAATGGTGCTGGGACACCTGGATATCTACATGCAGGAGAATAAAGTTGGATTCCTACCTCACACCATATACAAAAGTAACTTAAAATGGATGAAAGGCCTAAATGTAAGAGATAAAACTATAAAACTCTTAGGAGAAAACATAGGTACAGGTATTTGTGACCTTGGATTAAGCAACGGTTTTTTCCTTTTTTTTTTTTTTTTTTTGGTTTTTTCCTTTTTTTAAAAAAGATTTTATTTGTTTGAGAGAGAGAGAGAGAAAGAATGAGTTGCAGGAGGGGCAGAGGGAGAAGCAGACTCCCTGCTGAGTGGGGAGCTGGACGTGGGACTTGATCCAAGGCCCCTAGGATCATGACATGAGCCAAAGGCAGATGCTTAACTGACTGAGCCATCCAGGCACCCAAGCAATGGTTTCTTAGATATGAAACCCAAAGCCCTAAGGAATCCAAGAAAAAATTAATTGGTCCCCATCAAAATCAGAAACTTTTGTGCTTCAAAGGACCCTATTAAAAAAAAGGGAAAAAACAGCCCATAGAATGGGAAAAGATACTTGCAAATTGTATGTCTGATAAGGGCCTAGCGTCAAGAATATATAGAGGAAGAGGACTCCTACAACTCAGCAACAAAAATCCAAACAACCTGATTAAAAAATGGGTGAAGAACTTGAACAGATATTTCCCCAAAAGGAGATATACATAATGGCCAGCAGGCACATGGGAAGATGTTCAAATTCACTAATCATTAGAGAAATTCAGACCCAAACCACAATGAGATATCACCTCACCCCCATTAGAATGGCTACTATAAGAAAAACCCGAGAAAACAACAAGTGTTGACAAGGCTACGGACAAACTGGAAGTCATGTACACTGTTGGGTGAGAATATAAGATGATGCGGCTGCTTTGGAAAACAGTGTGACAGTGTCTCAAATGTTAAACGTAGAGCTACTCTACGATCCAGCAATTCCCCCTGAGGTCCATACCCAAGAGAACTGAAAGCATACATCCACATAAAAATGTGTTCGTGGGTGGTCATAGCAACATTATTCATAATGGCCAAAAAGTGGAAACAACTCACATATCCATCAACTGACAAATGGATAAGCAAAATATGGTATATCCATACAACGGATGGTTCTTTGGCAATAAGAAGGAATGAGCAACTGCCACACGCTACAACGTGGATGAACCTTGAAAACATGATGCTAAGTAAAAGAAGTTAGTTACGAAAAGCCACATAGCGTATGATTCCATTTATACGAACTGTCCAGCAAATCCATAAAGATAAGAAAGTAGATTTGTGGTTGCCAGGTGCTGGTGGGAGAAGAGGAGTGGGGGGTGACTGCCAATGGGTGCAATGTTTCTTTTCAGGGTGAGGAAAATCTTTGGGAATTGGTAATAATTTTTATACAACTTTGTGAAAATAGGTGGCTGCCAAGTGACAATTCAATCCACAAGGGACAGGAACTGACTCTGCCTGGAGGTCCGGGGCGGGGGTGGGGGGGGTGTGGGGGCGGTGTCAAATAGAGGCAACCCTAGAGGAAACCCACCAAAGATGGGGAGGAGTTCAGGGAGCCAGGCAGCAGAGACGGGCTACAGGATCCTGATCAATGAATGTATTCACTAAGCACTTGGGCTCTGCTGAGTTGCATGATCAGGAGCTGTGGGGGGCCGGAGCTGCATGGTCAGCCCGGAGGCCCCCATTCCCTCTTGAACCAGAGCAACTCTGCAAGCAACTGTGAAACAGGGGGGACCTCTAGGTAAGACTGTTGGCACAAGGAATTCTGTGATGGAAAACAACCTGGAGTGAACAATCCTCAGTGTTGTTACTTGCCTCATTAGCATATTAGTGAATCCACATTTAATAATGAGGAAGATGATGACATTGGCAATGACCATCCTCCACAATTACAGCTGCCATTCAGGGGGCACTGAATCTGTGTCGAGCCCCATTCTAGGCACGTTATAGTCACCGTCTCATTTACTTTTCGCACAAACCCTGATGCAGTGAGTGGTCTTATCCTCACTTTGCAGATGGGGAGGCAGGCTCACAGAGCTATCTTGACCTAGTTCGCACAGTTGGGGCGTTGATCTGGGAGGTGAGCTCAGACCTCATTGTCTTCTGCCCTTGCTCTTTGAACAGTGCTTTACAGGATGCAAAGCCCTTCGTAAGCTCTACCTCTGTTGATAGCAGCAGCAGCCCTGTGAAAGAGACCTGCATTGTTATTCCCATTCTACTGTTGATAGGTTGAGGCTCTTCCTTAGTCCAGGCTGCAGAAGACTGAAGTGGAAGGGATGCCCCGGGTGACAGTGAATCTGCCTACCAGCTGCAGAGGGGCCCACCAGAGCATGGAGGTTTGGCCAGTGCTCAGTGTGGTCAGCCCCCCTTGGCCGTCCTTCTCAGTATACATGAGATGCTCAAACTATGATGTTTTATTCTAATGACAAAGGGTATAACAAGCACAGGAAATGGCCTGGCATTAATCTCCACTCCATCTTGTGGCAGTGACTGCAATGAAAATGAGAAATAGTTTAAGCTTAACCCATTCTCATTACAATCATAATTACATTTTGTGGTCATTCTTAGTTTCTAGCAGAACCCAACTGCTCTTCATGTCAATTTGAAAGATACAGACAGCCCTTAATTTTTCTCCAGCATTCATCTGCCCAGCCATCTGCTGAGGACTGATCTTTGGGAAGCTGAAAATTAGGCTTAAGGAACTTATCTGTTTTATGTTTTAAATGGTTTGGCACGGGCCTGCTAAACATCTGGATAAATGCAATTTACATGCATGTGCCTCGAAAACATTAAATTGGGCAGCTGATTTATCTTTCTAATAATATGTTTAATAGAATACTCAAATTTGGGCTCTGATGATACAGCTGATGACACTGACAGCTAACCAGGAAGCATGCTGGGTGACAGGAAGGGAGGAGCTGGAGACCAAAGGACAGTCTCCCCAGTTCTTAGGCTATCACTGATCCCTGAGGTACTGAGTGGTATGTCCCTACATACATGATGCACCAGTGGTATTCTCTAGAATAACTACACAGTACGCAGGTCTGCGGCATTCTTTTGTGGCTGTTATATAACAAATCCATTTTCCAGTATCTTTCCCGATGGTTCTTTCATTCTTTTTGTGCATATTAATTGAGCACCTGTGATGTGCTAGGTGTTGGCCAGGAGCTGGGACACAAAGACTAGTGAAGCTGAGACCCTGCTTTCAGAGGGCTACTTTCTGGTGGTTAATTGGAGAAGACAACACAGCACAGAAATCTATGTATGGGGTGCAGAGGAGAACCCAACCCCTATCCAGCTCCTGGGGTAGAGGGTGGGTAGGGATGGCTGGGCAGCAGCCCAGCTTGGCCTCAGCTGGTTATGGGACAGTGGATAAATCACCTGGCATCTCTGGGCCTCAGCATTTTTTGTCTTTATAGATTTCTACTTGGGGTGTTGAGACTAAAAGTGGATAATGTGGATGAAATGCTTAGTAGAGGGCCTGGTGTCTACGAAGCACTCACTAAGTAGTGGGTAGGGCTTTACTAGGAGCATCACAGGAAGTACATTCCAGGGTGAGGGCTTAGCCAGTGCTTAGACCCAGCACTCTGAGAGAACACTTAAGCACAGCTGGGCCCTGGAGAGGGAAGCGGCAGTAGAGTCCGTATCCTGGAGCATCCTGTGTGCCAGGCTAAGGAAACTGGATGTTGTCCCAAAGCCATGTAGCCGGGGAGACAGGAGAGATGATCAGATTTGCACTTTAAAAACATTATTCTGGCTAGTGAGTGGAGAATAAATCCCCCAAACTGGGAGCAAGACTAGGAGCAGGGAGGTTATGGCAACAATTCCAAAGGAAATCTTGGTGATGGTGTGTTTTAATGGATTTCATTGTATCGTGCATGATATTTTGCACAGTTGTGCTTAAGTGAGCTTTTGGAGAATGTGGATTCTTGACTGGATGATTTCAGAATGTTTCCCATCAGAACCTTCTGCCCAGCCTAGTGGACGGAGCCGGGTTGCATTTTTTTTACTGCAAGTGTCCCCTGAGGGCAAGGAGTAGAGCATGTTACCATAGAGCTTGGGCTCTGAGGGCTGAGGTCTGGCTTGCTTTCAGAGTCCTGGGGTGTGGAGGTCCCTCCTTCCTCCTGTGCAGAACACTCATCCTTGTCCAGTCACGAGGAACTTCAGATACATGCAGTGAAGTGTTGGGGTAGGGGTGAGGCTTATGGACCTGTTCTTACTAGCTGTGTGATCAAACCCTGGCTTGATTTCTCCGGGTCACCTTTCCTCATCTCTAAGTGAGACAACAAAGAAACAGAGGGGCCCGTGGGAAGTGCTTCTGGAGGGGTGGGTTTCACGGTCACGTCTCCTGGTATCTCTTTCTGATGCTTGGACTTGTCTTCTCCAATGCTCCAGCGTCCAGCAAGTCAACATACGTTTACATATTAACCTGCCATGCTGCTGCATGCAGTATTCCATTGTGGTTTTGACTGGTTTGGAAATGTAACGGTAGGCCTCATAACACTGTTTAAAAATAAATTCACAGATAGAGACACGGCCGTTGGCAAAGGAAATCAGGATAGTAGATGAGCACTGAAAGGGAAAACACTGTGATAAAATTGGAAAAGTAAATTAGTCTTTTACAGCCAGGAAATGAGACCAGCCCTAATTGAGGCAGCGATCCTTGCAGGAACCCTCAGTCACACATGGAGGCCTGCCCTTTCTGGTACAGCTGTCTCTTCCCCGAGTCCTGAGTCATCTTCAGCTGGCTCTGAGCTGCAGCCTTGGGTTTGGCAGCTCATAATAGGCAGTGGAATTAGATCTGACCTTTACAATTGTGGCTTTTTTTTTTTAATTATTAAATTTAAAAATGGTTAAATCTCAAATGAGCTGAAATCTTTTGTACGAAGAACCCGTCTATCATTGCTTTTGTCCATAAAATATATTTAACCTCAACCATGTAATTAACGCCAGTGAATCCACCAGGCCAGTTGGGTTTATTATGTGAGCAGAGAGCTCAGCCGATCTCATTTGAAAAGGACAGTGACGGTTCCCTCGCGGGCATTTTCTTGAGTTGCTTGGCAAATGCTATAGGCAGAAAGTTGAATCTTATCTGGAATAGCTTCCGCTTTGCCGCCTCCTGTTCCCTCCACAATCCAGATTGAGCAGAAAATGTTTCACAGTTAGAGAGAAATGCCTGACAAAGGACAGGCAGGCTGACAGCATGTTCTGGGGGAAGAATATGCGTCAGGGGCAGGGATTCAGAGGACCCAAGTCCCACCATGAAGCCTTTAAGCTGAGGCCCAGCCTCAGACACCCACCAGCAGTTTCCAAGCGGGGTGGAGAAGAGGTCTGCAGAAGTTCAGTGGCATTGACAAAGGAGATTCGAAACATGGTTCCGGGAATCCAGGCTTCCCCAGTGAAGCTGAAAGAGCGTTGGCTTGAGCGTCCAAAAGACTTGAATTAGGATTTATATCTTTGCTGCTTTTCAGTGTTTGCATTTGGCAAGTCATTAAACCCTTCTGATCTTCAATTTTTAAATTTACAAATAAGGGTAAAATAAGTCTCTACTCTGTAGAGTAATTGTAGTTTAAATGAGATAATATATGTCAGATTCTTAGCATGTTGCTTGGCACGTAGAAATCAGCTACTCTTCTTCTTTTCCTTTTCTTCCTCCTCCTCCTCCTCCTTTTCCCTCCCAGAAAATGGGTCTGCCAAACTGAAAATAACCAAATAAAACTGTGTGCGTGAAGGGAGCGAGAACAAGAGTTGTCCAGCAACGAGGGTTATTAGAAAGCTACAGTCATTGTGGTAGTGTGGTCCTGGCCCGACAACGGAGGACACTGAGGAAACGGCGTAGAGCCCAGAAGCAGACCTAGGTATACATGGCCCTGCAGACCATGGGGGTAGCATGGGCTACTCAGTAAAAAGTGCTGGGAACGCTGGCTGACCAGGTTGGAGAAATCGAATGGGATCCCTACCTCACACCATATGGAAAAAAATCAATCCCAGATAGATTAAATA
Organism: Eumetopias jubatus; assembly: GCF_037043125.1. Classification (NCBI taxonomy): domain Eukaryota; kingdom Metazoa; phylum Chordata; class Mammalia; order Carnivora; family Otariidae; genus Eumetopias; species Eumetopias jubatus. Next base: position 9,169,414 of record NW_028274823.1, on the reverse strand, counting down.
TGAAAGGCAAAACTTGAATATTTTAAAAAGGAAATCGAGGAGACTACTTTACAACTTCAGGGTAGGACGGGGTTTCTTAAGCAAAACAGAAAATGTTGGTGAGTTAGACCACATTCAGATTCAGAACTTGTTTCACCAAAAACTTAGATGAGATATAACAAAAGATTAATATACAGAATATAGACAGATGGAAAATAATCAGTAAGAAAAAAAAACCCAATAGAAACATGGATGAAAGACATGAGTGGACCTTTTACGGAAGAATAAATAGGATTGGCCAGTTGACGTATGAAAAGATGCTCAGTCTCATTTGTAATTAGGAAAATCCAAATTAAAGCCACAAAGGAACTCTGTGAGGGGATGGATGTGTTAACTAACCGTATTGTGGTAATCATTCCACAATGTATACATAAATCACCACATCATACACCTTAAACTTATACAATTCTCAATAAATCTGGGGGAAAAAAGCTTTATCAAACCACCAATAACCTTCTACTTGTTCCACACAGGCGGTCACTGAAGTTTTTTTTCTTTTTTGATTTTTTTTCCCCTAAGTATTATTCATCACCTTAAAATAATAAAGATATAAGTATATTTAAGCATCCACACACATACACAAACGCCCCACAAAGGTCTAGCACTTTATACGTGCCAGCCAGGTTGACCGAAGTTAAGAAGTCTGACAGTGTCACTCATGGGTGAAGATGTGGAGACTGGGAACTCGTATATGTTGCTGGTGAGAGAGTACATTGGAAAAGCACTTGGGAAACATGTTGGTATGGTCTTGTAAAGCTGAACACATGCATCCCCCCAGTCCTGCTCTTTGGTGGGTACCTCAGAGAAACTTATGTTCATACGTAGCAGGGCACATGCTGCGAGGACTTTCACAGCAGCACCATGGGTAAAAGCAAAATGCTGGAAACCATCCTAATGTCCATTGATAAGAGAATGGTTGAGTACACTAGGGAGTATTATACACATGTGAAAATGGATGCAGCACAGCCCCCCAGAGACACCGGTACGAATCTTAGGAATAGAACGCTGAGTGAGAAAAGCAAACTGTGGAAGACCACATAGAATAAAATGCCATTTTCTTTATTTTTTTTTTAAGATTTTCTTTGTTTATTTGACAGAGAGAGAGACAGCAAGAGAGGGAACACAAGCAGGGGGAGTGGGAGAGGGAGAAGCAGGCTTCCCGCTGAGCAGGGAGCCCGATGCGGGGCTCGATCCCAGGGCCCTGGAACCATGACCTGAGCCGAAGGCAGACGCTTAATGACTGAGCCACCCAGGCGCCCCAAAATGCCATTTTCTATAAAACTAAAAAACCAATTAACACTAAGGCTATTGTTTAGATGGTGAAATGGTAAGCATGCAATTCAGATCCCTTTGGGAGAGGCAAGGGGTGAATTAGGATGGAACAGATAGGGGACATTACCATTGTTGGTAAGGTTCTGTTTCTCCAGGTGAGGGCTGGTTTCATGATATGCCTGTCACAGTTAGGCTTCATACTTAGATGTTTTGTATCAACAAGAGAAGGGGCTGTGGACAGAAATGATCCAAACATTCGGAGGTGGGGGAATCATTAAACAAAATATGGAGCTTGAATATTTTGAGAACTTGCAGCATGCTGAATTAAGTACAGAGGGTGGAAAAGCATGTCTGCTACTTAAAAAACCTGAGGTAGAAAAACAGTGCGTCCTCATATGCGCTGCTCTACAAAATACATATGTAAGAGGAAAAAGCAAACCATTCGTAAAACTACCTCATGTAATTTTTTTCTTGTTTTACCTTTTTATTGCGGAGAATATTAAAGATACAAAATTAGAGAGAACAGAATAATAAACCCTTATGTACCCATCTTTAACAATTATCAGCTTAGGGGCAGTTCGGTTTCTTTTTTTCATTTGTGTGTTCTTTTGTGTGTCAGGTATTATGTAACTAAAAACAAAAATGGAAATAGAGTGTGCTGTGGGGGGGCGGTTAGGACTTCACCGGCTGCAGCTGCAGTCCTAGGTTGGCGCCCTGGAAGGTGGGGAACGAAGGGACCCCTGTGCGGTGTCACCAAGGAGGATGCACTGGCGCAGTGGGGTGCGGTAGGGGGGTGAAAAAAGGGGAGCGGAGCTCGAGGGGGATTGCAGCTTCCTTCCGAGATCTAACAGGTTTGGTGATGTCCTGGGAAAGCGGGGGCTGGAAGAGGGGACTAAATGTGAAAGCAGGCGCTCTTCCGGCATGTTCATATATGAAAAAGAACAGAGCCTGGAGTTTCTGGTGAGGGGACCTGTTTTGCCAACGGGCGTCTCTTGGGAATCTCTCTTCCCACCTAACGTGTGATATTCATGTTGTACAGTGTTTGCTGTTACTAAACTCTTTAGTATTAAAAAATAAAGCTGCTGTGGTAGGGGGGGTGTCTGTGAGCTTCCACCTCAAGGCATTTTACCTGGCTGTAGGGGTGTGGAGCTGTAGGAGGGAATGACAGGAACATTCTATTTTCTATAGGTATGAGGACGCAGTGGTTTTGAAGACAAAGGCAACAGCAGTGTCTAGTTAGTCTTTTGAAATATCCATAGTTCTGGGGAATTTCCTTTTTTAAAGATTCTATTTATTTACTTGAGAGAGAAAGAGCAAGCGAGAGAGAGAGAGAGAGAAAGAACACGAGCAGGGGAGAAGGGCAGAGGGAGAAGCAGACTCCCTGCCGAGCAGGGAACCGGATATGGGGCTCGATGCCAGGACCCTGGGATCATGATCTGAGCAGAAGGCAGACGCTTAACTGACTGAGCCACCCGGGCGCCCCAGTTCTAGAGAATTTTCAATGAAGTAAAATAAGACAATGAAAATGTAGAGTATTCTTTCAATTTTAGGGCAATTTTAGAGCGAAGGCTGTTCGCTCCGTGAAATGAGGATCAGGCCCCAGTAGGGGAAGATGACATGACTTGGCTCTCAACCCTCTGTGACCGTTCCTTCTGGGTGTGTTAAAAACGCCCTGCTCTTTGGTATAACGGACCTGAAGACCTGTGGCTAGTCCATTGTTTCAGCTGAACGTGGATTAACATCCCTGAAAGATGCCCCGACCGACTGATAGTAACGCCTCTCACCGACCCAATGTGACATGGCAATGACCGTGAGGAGGTGGGTCAGTGAAAACATTTGGAATTTGACGTGCTGTTTTTTTTATTTGTTTATCCAGAAAAATCTCAGTTTGGGTTCTGTTCCTGGTCATTCAGCAAAGGTCCCGGTTTGCTCTATTGTCTTATGTGACAAAAGACGTAGAGGGGCCACATGGCCAGCAGAAGGCTCATCTGCTGGGAGTCTTGGGTTTCTGCCTATGCCAACACTGTTGAAACCGTGTGACTTTTTAAAATGCCATTGTAATGAAATCAGCAACATAGACGCGCTGGAGGAGCTTACTGTCAGAAGTCTGAATTTGATCTGTACCAGGGATTTTGTGTCTTACAGTGAGGTTAAAACAGGATTCTGCTCCCTTCCTCTGTCATTTTCCTGTCAGCTTCCATATTTAAGTTTGGTTAAAAATGTCTGCCCCAAATTGATCTGAGCAGGGCTCAAGGAACGAAGACAGTCTCTGGCTTGCAGGGGCTATACTTTGATTGCAAAACCTAATTTGATGATGCAGGGCTTCTCCGTGCTTTACAAAGAGATTTTTAAATGTGTGTAACATTAGAATATAGAAAGCCTTGGCCAGTGCCCTCACTGCCCGCCCCCTAAAATACTTAACCTTCTCGCAGTGCTTAAAGTATGGACGAGGTAACAGTGAACATTGGGGCTCCTAAATAGCTTATGGGCTAAAAGTATGTTGAGAGCAATAAAGTCATGTCTGTTATTACCGCATTAGATAAAAGAAACATCTCGGATCATACCGTAGGAAGATCTCTTTTGCAGTGACTGGCCAAGCCACGGGCAAGACCTACTTTCCTTTCCCTTCATGGTCTGCCTGAGAGGGGGGAGGATGGGCAGAAAAGCCTGGAAAACCGGTGGGCTTCTAATTGTGTCTTTACAGCCAACTAGGCTACCAAAATGATTGTCTTTTTCTCTCCAAGCCTTACTGACCTGTGGCTAATGAGATTTGTGCTTCGATTAGTTGTAGAACATAAATTAGCTAATCAATGGCAACGGATTCATATTATTTCTCATCCGTGAGTTCTGCTGCCGTGATCTGTATTGAATATTCAAATCAATTTCGGGAATACTCCAGATGATTTGGTTAATGTGGCCCGCTGGAATCCGGAGGCCTCTGCAGCCTCGCCGGAGAGGGCCACGCCGGGCCCCGCTAACACACTGGCCTCTCCCGGCTTCCGGAGCTCGACAAATTGCCTCGTTTTCCCTTACACGGTTCGGGAGAAAGTTGTGTGTAAAAGGCAAGAGAGACCCCAGGGAGAGCACATAGTCTGAAGTGGCCTCTTTGCTGAAAAGGAACCGGGCTGAATGGACATCAAAAAGTAGGCGAGCTGATCTCAGGTTTTGGACACGCGAACTTTGCAAAGAGTGGGTCTCGGGTCCGTGTCTTCACTTTTCCCTGCCAGGAGGCGTGTCTCTGCGCGTTGCTTGGTTGGCTTGTCTGTACAATTACCGGGCATCTTGGCATAAAATGTGGAAATTTGTACAGTCTTTAAGGCATCTGTGGGCTTTATGGTAGAAGTTCTGTTAGTACTGAAGCCACAGAAAATTAAATGTTCCCCAAAGAACTTCCAGATGTGCTTTATTCTAATGGGGTCATTATGCAGTAAATTAAAAGGCAGGGTAAATGGAACTGTAAAATTTAAATTACTCTAAAACCACATCTCTTTGCTTTGAGCATTCATTTGTGGGGTTGCATTTGCAATAAATGTGAATTAGGCAGCTGCAATAACTGTTAATCATATATTTATAAAATAGTAATGAGGAAATGAATAGCAGAGTAAGACAGCTGCACATTTCTCTAATAGTGTGTCAACTGTGAACATAATAAGATGTGGAACATTGTTTGGTGCTGGGCTGATAATACAGCTGAGTGTAAGAGATCGCTTCAGCCTCTTAACTTTACATGAAATTATACATAAAATCCATAAAAGCCCATAAGAATGCATTATGCCTCTGAATTGTATTCAATATTTTTCTTTGCTTTGATTTTCTGAAATGAGCTCTACTTTCACCAAAGCCATCTTCCAGGCATCAGTGAAGCTTTTGTTTCAGGTGGTGTCGGGCTTCGGGCTTCGAAGATTGCAATTGGATTTAAAGGAAGCGGGGCCAGTGCAGGCGAGAAGTTAATGGTGGGGCTTTGTTTTGCTCTCTCGGAGTTGCTATGCATAGCGGGAGGCACGCCTTGTCCTGGGGGAGGATGGGGGGAGGGGTGCACAGGCCTTCCCAGGTGCCCCCTGAAGTCAGGGTTGTGGCAAGAGGGCACTCCCAGTCCACCAGAGACCTAGGGCTGCAGGTGACTTTCAGCCACTGTCCAGACAACCGTCTCCTCTGGGGCCCCGGGCTGGGGGCTTGCTGAGGTCTAGAAAAGGCGGTGAGCATCCTACAGACTGGTGTTTGGGAAGTGGCTCTCCTGGTGGGTGGGGGGATGGATGGCTGATACTCGGAAGCCTCCGTGACCTGGGGTTTGGACAAACCCCTTTGTAGTGACCATCTGGAAACTGGGGCTTTGAGACAGATTTCTCCCGGAGTGCAAAGAAGCAGGGAAAGGGACAGCACCTTTGAGTGCTCATGTGGAGAGCTGGTCCTGGATCTCCTCCATAACACGGCTAGGATAAAGCAGGAGCTCCTTATAGAACAGTCGGGGTTTTGCGTGGGCTGGCCCAGCCGAATCTCTCCCTTCCCCACATTAAACACCCACAAGGTCCCAGAGAGGCCACGCTCTTGTGTTTGGTGGCTTTGCATATGCCCTTGCCTTGGTCTGGAATCCTCTTCCCTGCTTGGCACCCTCCCGTTGTCCCCACACTTCCCCCTCATGAAGCCTTCCCAGACGCTTGGGCACCTCTTTCTTCTTGCCTGGTACTCACTGTACTATGTGCCCATCTCCATTAAAACAGCAATCATCCTGCACCTTGGGGTCGGTGTTCCCCTCTGACTGAGGGCTCTGTGATTGTACCCTGAGATTTGGTGCTCGATACAGCTCGTTTTGGAGAACGAGTGCAGAATATAGTTACTGGGGATTGCTATAGGTTTAGAGAAAATGGCCTAGAAGGGTCCAACTTGAACTCAGTTGGTGTTTCAGGAACTAGGGTGGGTTCCCCTTTTCTAAGGGCAACTCCCAGCTCTTGGGATGAAAGGAGGCTGTCTGCAAGGGCTGAAGGAGCAATTGAAATGGATAGAGTGCCCCTGAGATGTTCAATGTGGGATGTTTCAAAATAGAATGTCAAGAGTCCGTAACCACTCTCTCCGTCACGCAGGACTTCTGTAGGCCCTCATTGAATATAGTGTATTGGAAGGAACTGGAGCCCACATTCCCCCTGGGAGGGAGGGAGAGAAAAGAGGCGGAGAAGGTGGGGAGGAGGGGGAGGAGAGGGAAGGAGATTGTTAGACACACACACACTGAACATTCTGTAATCTCCTCCTAAGCCATACTTCCCAGTATTTCAGTATTGCATTTTTTTAACCCTTTTTTTTTTGTTACAAATATACAATATGGTCATTATTACAGAAAACATGGAAAATAGAACATGGGCAAAGAAGAAAATAAATGTCATCCACAACCTCCCTATCTGGAGATAATTCCTGTTAACATTTGACGCACTTTCTTCCAGTCTTTGTTTTATTTGCGTTCATATCCATGGGTCCAAATGCAATCATACTGTGCATAACATTTGAAACTGCTTTTATGTGATACAGTGTGATTATTTTTCCTACCATTAGATATTCTTCTACTGCACAATACGTCACTCAACATGACTTCATACAATGTACAACATGAGGAATCCCATAATTTATGTAATAACCATTCTCTTTTATTTAAAAATTCCATAGCTTACTTAATCATTCTCTGCATGTGTAACCATTCTCTTATTGTTTATTTAGGCATCCTTCATTTGTTGAATATTTATGAACATTTTTTGCTCTTTTTATATAACGTCATTAAAATCCTTGAAAACCTTTGCTAATTTCATAAGTGCGATGCCTCAGTGTAATTTTATTTTTAGTTTATTTTATTTCTAATAAAGTAAAATTTTTCTCTTTGTTTTTTGCTTACTTACATGTATTTTTTTTCTTTGGAGATGATTAAGCACAGCCTTATTTAATTAGGGAACAGGGCCAGCACCGAGTGTTTATGGGATGCATTATTCATTTAGTCCTCGTATTAACCCCATTCATAGACACCATGGTCCACGTGGAATAAGGGGGACCAAGGCCTGGCGGGGTTGAGGGTCCTCCCTGGGACACAGCGAGTAGGTGGTGGAGCCTGGTACATTGCAGTGCATGATGCATCATTTTTCTGCTGGGATGCTGATGGCTTTCTCTTTAATTTAATGGGGCTGTTTGCATATTAAGTATTTAATTTTCTGTCCATGTATATACAGTGTAGCCTTTTAAATGGAAGCTGTCATGTCCCAGGGAACGGACTTCCCCAAGAAAGCCCTTGCTCTTCCCATCGGAGTTTGTTCAGAGATTCATCTGCTCAGTGGCTCCGCTTTTTTGGATTCTTCCCTCTTGTCATCTTGTGATGTCTTCTCCATTTGCAAGGTGGATGGAGTGATGACTGTTGCTTGTCTCATGCATGTGAGGAAATTGAGGACTTCCCAGGGTTAGAGCTTTGACAGGCAAGCCAATTAAAAACAAACAAACAAAACCCCAAATAACAGTAACAACACAAACCAACAAATCGAAGCAAGCAGAACAAAAAATAGCCCAATATGGCAAGTCGGTTGGTTTGGAATGTGGGTAGGCTTGCCAGATAAAATACAGAATGCTCAGTTAAATGTAAATTTGGATAACCGATTTTAAAATTATTAAAAATATTTAAAAGAAAAACCAAACCTCTAAAAATGTTCTCTGCACTATTTGGCACATACTTACCTAAAAAAAAATATTGTTGTTAGCAATTTGTTAGGAGCCTTTTAATCTTTTTTCAAATACAATTTTATTGGGAGCCCTAACATATGTAACAGATAAGAAGGGCATTTAGCAGTATAAATTTATTTTAGAAGTTCAAATGCCCAATATTTTAAAATTGATCAATAAGAACCATAAAGCTGTTTTAAATTTGGGTCTATGAGGCAGCTTATAGCAGCCTCAGCTCCAATTCAAGTTAGAGTATTCTTTTTCATGGCAGTGAATAAATCCTCATGCAAATGGTAATTAAAAAAGAGCTTACCTTGAAATGGAAGGATACTCATCAATTAAACAGTACTCAAGGAAACTGTTTATTCTGAGATGTGCTCAAAAACAAGTTGCGACATTAATTAATGCATTCGAGTATCTCCACTGTGTTCCAATTTTGACAGGCATGTGGTTATGATAAAAAAATGTACAGTAAAAGATGAAATTGAATCCAATTATAAAGACCCTCTGAGTACTCAGAAGAGCCCCAGCCTAGAGCAAGACTTGGGGCAGCATGCCCTTGTCCATGGCTCTGGACAATAAGACTGTGTTGTGAGGTTGGGCTGGCTAGGGCTCAATCCCAAATTGTTGGTTATCTTGGCATCGAGAGGTTCTTCATGGAGCACATGAGGGCCGGTGTCATAGGAGCCTGTAGGTGCCTGACCATGGTCTGTTTTTCCCTCTGGAAGAGAAATGGGTACCACTTATTGAGCCACGGCTAAGCACCAGGCCTTGTGTGATGGCTTTCCATCACCTGAAATGTACTGTGATGGAGAAATTACATGTGCTTACATGACTCCCAGGCACAGGGGTGAGCACGGCTGGAAGGGACACTCTGGAGAGCCTGTTGGGGTGGGTGGCCAGTCTGTGCGACCAGAACTGAAGGGCTTTCTGGGAGGGTGGGTCTGGGAAACCACGTAGCCTTGGTTTTGATGAGTGGGCCACTCCACTGCAGAGTGGGACACTCTCCCATGGCCTCCCTTCTGACCCCTGTCCACTAAGCAAGTCAGGATAGGGCTGTGATGGCACCAGAGAATATTTGTTGAGCAGCAAATGAAGACTGTCAGACATTAGCCTGCTCAGTACATGCCTGTATCAGTCCAGCCCTGATGGAGCATAAGCAGAGCGGTAGCCTGAAGAAGGCTGATGTCTCACAACTGTGAGCCAGACACTTAACCTTTCTGAAGTTCAGTGTCCTCACCCCCAAAAATGGGGCAAACCACAAGAGTGGTGATAATAATCATCAGTTATAGGGGATACTCTCCTGTCCCACATGCTAGACACAATTCTGAAAGTGTTTCCTGTATTAATTCATGTAATTCGCACATTGCCCCTCCCTATGGGATCGGGAATTTTATTACCCCAGTTTATAGGTGAGAAACAGAGGCACACAGGGGTTGAGACCCTTGCCCCAAGGTCACACCGCTAGGCAATCTGGCATCCCCATTCATGGTCTTAATTTTTGTGTTCTCCTGCTTCTGTGCAAAAAGCAGCTTGGGGTGTCTTCCAGGCCCATTCTCTGCTTCTCTGAGAATTGCCACCCTCCCCCCCACCATCTCCCATATGTCCCGCAGCCATGTTTATGCTGTGATCTGTCCCCTGACCATGGATCTGACCACAGGGACATTAGACCCAAGCTGGGCCTTGTGTTCTAAGAATATGGAGTTGGGGCTCTGGGATATAAGTTGATCTCCACTGTTTTCTTAAACACGTAGCACCAGGTAGGGGTAGGGGATGTCTCTGTTTTCCCATACAATGTCCAAAGCAGAGAAAGGAGAGAGTAGGTATCTGACTCCTGCAAAGAAGGGGCTCTGTTTAACATTACACAGTGTCTGTGGACAGGACTTCCTATACTCTGATATTCGAGTAAATGATCATTTAGAACGCTTTACAAGTTATATACTAAGCCTTTGCATCCTTCATAGATTAAGGCTAGCCCAGATGAATTCTCTGCACTGTGTTAATTTGACGGGAGTATTCCTTATTTCACGGAGAAGATGCTATGCCCACGAGTGCCATTTTTCCCTCTGGGGGTGCGTGGGGACACCAGTGAGACTCCCCGATAGAGCCCGTCTCCCCAACAGCCTCAGTCACATGGTTTGAGTTCCATTAGTGACGTTCTGGCGGCAACAAAGGAGACGGGTTGCACAGGTCGCCGTGGGCCTTTGTGGAGGACGGTTAATCTCCCCCAAATCACTGGCCTTTGAATCTCTGTTGCATCCAGCTTTCTTTTTGTACACTGGCTCCATTTAAAGTGATTAAAGTGGAGATCAGATTGGATAAGGTCATCCAAATTCTGTAAACGCCGCTTCCACACAAATGAACGCTTGCAATCAATTTAATTTTTCAAATAAAATGATTAAATTCTATTATTGTCAGATCATTTTTTATTAAGAAAAACCTTTTAAAATGTTAATTATCGGGCCCCTTGAAACACTTTCATCTTCCCTGACTTTGCTCATGAGCCGAACGTGTCTGCTTGTTCCCAACACCAACCAAAGGGAGAGGCGGGCTTCCCTGTGTGGCATGTGCAACTGTTCTCCTTCGCTCTAATATTTATGTGAATTTAACTTTAATTTTTCTGCCTTTCATCTTCTGAATTAGTCGTATAATGCACAGATCACTCCTTCACCGCTTCCTTCCTGTTTATTTGCCTTAACAATAGATTCATTAACTAGATTTGGGTGCTCAAGCCATGCGACCACATCTATTTCAAAGGAAGATTTAATGGCATTTCATATTTTTCTACATTAAGGAAGATTAAAGTATATTACAATACCCTTTACTGCCCTATTTTCTTCATTTTAGAAGTGGTCAGTTTTAACATTTTTTTTCCCCCTCTCTTTCTTTCATCTGCAGTGTTCGATAAATTGTCCGGGCCTTTCAGATGATAGTCCCAGCAAATTGAGTTCTATATTACAACTCGGACGCATTGTTTAGCCCATCCGCTGTCAGATAAAGCACCCCTATTCACACAAGACATCAAAAGAACAAATATATGTTCGAAGCGGGCAAAAAGAGGACGGAGGCTCAGATACTTCATTTTCTTAATTGTTAGTGATTATTGGGCTAGTTTCAGGGTGATCATTTTGCTGACTCTGAACCTAGACTTATTTGCCTGATGTAATAGTGCTGTGAAATCTGCATCCGCATCTGCATAGATCTGGATCTAGATTCATGACCACGAATGACACCATTTGCAGACAGGGCAGGTGCAGCATCTTTTAATAGCCCAAGGGGCAGGCATACTCACATTTTAATAGTGGGCAGTAATGGGAAACGCAGGATCCTGACTTAGGCCTTTTTATTTCAGCCAGGTACCATCTTGTGAAATAGGAGACTTTGAGGCATTCTCGAGCGAGAACAAGGGAGATATTAAGATTTAAGCTTTTTTTATTTTTATTTTTCGTAAGATAGGGGAGGTCAAAGCTGTCAGGTCGCCCTCGGGCCAGAGTTTTGTTCGGGGGTGCCATCTATCAACCCAGATGGTCACAAGGAGCCCTCCCCCATCTCAGTAAATGCAGCGCCACCTCGCTGGACACTGAGTCTAAACAAAGTTTGGAGATGTCGGTATGATGTGGGAGGAACGGGGCAGAAGACAGATTTTACGACAGTACAATCATGGGGTGTGGGTTTTAGGCAATAAGCAGGTAGCCTAGTTTTCTCAAAAGAAAAAAGAAAATAATGGAAAAGTGTAACATTCATTCGGAGGCCTCAAAGGCATAAAAAACCCAATTCCAACTGTTATAGGTCCCTGCAGGAGTCTACAAAAGAACTAAGCTTTTTAAGTAAGAAAACTAGATTCTGGCCCACAGGGCCCTGTCACTGCTGCTTAATGGATGAAACTCTTTGGATATAAATATGCTGTTTACTTCTCAGCTTCAGCTTTCATAAAATATAACCTTTTTATGATTTACGACCCACAGAAAAACTAGAGGATGGATTTTTAGCTCTGAATTGGTTGGGTGTCAACAAGAAAAATATAGACAACATATCGAGGTAGCGGGGTGTTAATGCCACACAAAATGATGAAATTATTTTTGTTTAGAAAAGTTAAGTTTGTTCTTAAAGTTGGTGGATGGCAGTTGTGAGAGGCATGGCTCATGAAAACCTGTGAAACATCTCCCATTTTCCTGTGCTTGGCCAGTGGCTTACAAGTTTGGGCATCTTGACTTCAGTCCTCAATCAGTAACGTCTCGTTGAAGAGTTTAGGCTAGCCACGGTTTCTTCGAAAGTGGGAATGGTCCTCCTTTGTCTGCATCACTCATTGCTGCATTTGGGTGGTGTCTTCCAGTATCAAACGTAGGAGCCACCCCGATCCTGCACAAAGGAGATGACAGAATAAGACTTTTATTTTTCTCACACAGATGACCCCAAAAATGAAAACCAAAAGCCAGAGAAGCAAATAAACTGAACCCCCAAATAAGCAAGCAAGCAAAAGCAAAACCCTCAAATCAAAAGCAACTACAAACTCCCTGCTGTATACTCACAAAGGCGAACCCAGTCCTTGGATGTTGGCCTGGAAAAAGATTGCATGCTACTTTGTCATTCAGGGATTTCTATTTGTTTTGTGGCTTTCTTGTCTGGCATATATATTTCCATATCCAGTTTGTCTTTTGTTCATGCCTTTAAAAAAATCATATAACATTAAAAATAAAGTCATTTGCTTGTTTGTTTGTTTATTTATTTATTTAGATGCTTGTGGAAGGGACCTGATCCCAGATGAATTGCCCAGGAAGTTTGAAAATAGGGTTGCCAGTTGAAGGAATGAGGTTGTCAAAACTGAGAAGGTTTTCTCCTTCAACTCTTCCAAGAACTGAAGGAAGGAATTCACTCTGTGTTTTGAAAGCTACACTTAGCAAATTAAAATCTCATGCTCTGGAAGCTGGATGACCAGATCTTTAGTTTTTCTACAATCTAGAAAGGGCTGAGGTGGGAGACCACAGCTTGGGGGGCTGTCTTGTAGTGACCAGAATGGAAGGGATCCTTCTCACCCACTGGTTTTAGACAAAAGATCCACCAAGAAGGGGCACCTGGGTGGCTCAGTTGGTTAAGTGTCTGACTCTTGATTGTGACTTAGGTCATGATCTCGGGGTCCTGGGATGGAGCCCCTTGTCCCCGCTCAGCATGGAGTCTGTTTGTTTCCCTCTGCCCCTCCCCCTGCTCGTGCTCTCTCTCTCAAGTAAATAAGTAAATCTTTAAAAAAACATCCACCGAAAAGAGCACCAAAGATGCCCACATCCTTGGGTACCAATGCATAACCCCTGTCCCAGGGAGAGACCTGCCGCCCTAGAAGGTAGAGCTGCCATAAGCCATGTGGTTTATAGAAAAAAGAACACAAGTCAGCATATTCATATGAGTGTCAGCATCTATCTGTAGAATATTTCAATTCTATTGTATTCTTTAATCAACCAAGTTTCGGGAGGAAACTTCAGATAATCTCCTGGCTTTCTCTTTACTTTTGGAGGAACCTGCTGTATATCTTTGGTTAGAAGTCCTCAGGGTGGAGAAAGGGGCTGTGTGTTCTCAGGCAGGACCACTCAGTCAAGTTAGGAGCCAATGTTGAGTTTATGTAATGTTGTGTGAGCAGTGAGGAGTGCCCTAGGGCTCCTAAGGCCTGTGTTGGTTGTTAGGGGAATACTAAGATAAATTTCCTCATGTACTTGGTCCGTATAGATGGCTCACTATAAGCCAGATGCAATACTAGGTATTTGGACTAAAATGGTGCTTTTACTCCCCACGGGACTCACATTTTAGAAGGGAGAACCTATAAGCCAACAGGTAATTACAGTCTAAGGTGATCAATTTTTAGGCCCTTTTGGGATCACATGGAAAGGGCCCTAAATAAATCTTGATAGGGATGGGGGTGGTTATCAAGGAAGGCTTCCTGGTAGGAGAAGCAATGGGTATTTCTGGCAGCAGTAAAACCACCACATGGAAACGTTTGGGGGTCAACAACATTAAGGAATAATGAAGGAACAGAAGAAATTCCGGATGGCCAGAGTATAGAGTACACTTAGACTGGGCATCAGTTCATAGTTCAGAATGGTGTTTCCCAATCTTTAGTGAGTGTGTATGTGTGGTGGGGTGGGGTAGGGTATAGGGGAGAGCTCTTGAAAAGTACAGATTGCTGCCTTCCAACCAGAGAATGGGCTGGACACTTCCCCTCCACCTGCCAAACATTCTCAAAGCCCTGATAGCTCAGTGTGGTCCTCCAGAGAGGTTGGCAGACCTGTCCTGGGAGTGCATGTGAGTGGGTAGGGAATGAAGCACCTCCACTGCTGGGGGCTGAGGGTGTTGGGGTGCTAGGACCCAAGAAGGGCTTTCCCTTGTGATCCTACCATGCTGCTGGGCATTCTGGGATACCAAGAGATGGAGATGAGAACCCTTCCTGCCCTTGGGGAGAGGGTGTGGGTGGGAGGGTGTGGTGGGCATTTCACCTTCAGTGAAAGCCCATGAGGCACCATCACCTGGGTGGGGGCTTGAGGACCAAATGGGGCAGAGGGAACAGGTGCTCTGAGTAGGGGGAGAAGGAGGCCCAGCTCTGGGGGTGGGCAGCCTTGATCTGGGCCGGGGTGAGGTGGGGCAGGGGGTTGGAAGTGGGGTGGGGCGGCGCTGGGGAGCTGGGAACAAGGGGAACCACAGAGAAGGCGGTGGCCAGTGTCGAGTGACACAGCTGTAGAGAAGCCAGCAAGAGATTTAATATCTCTCAGTCTCACTTTCTTCATCTAAAAATGGGGCTCATAATGTGTCCCTTTACACACAGTGGTCACAGGCAAGATGGGAGTTGTTTTCTTGGTTGAATTAGTTCTGGTCCTATTTTTAGTCTTTTCCAGTGCAAATTTCCAAATGAGGGCCCGAGGGTGCTCAGTAAATATTTGATAAGCTCTTGAAGAGGGGAGCAGGGGCTCGTGTGGCCTGCAGGACAGCCGTGATTATAAGGGATCAGGAAGCCCCCACAGGCCAGTCCAGACATGAAGTGACAGCTGAATCAATGGGCATCAGTCAGAGGAGGTGAGGCGGGCCGACCAGAGCAGCAGCTGGGAGTCGGCCATTCTGGGTCTGTTCTCATTCCGCCTGAGGTCTCAGGGTGACCTTGGGTAAGTTCCTGAGACAGTTTCCTTGACTAGAAAAGGGGGTGGCGTTGGTCTTCAAAAGGCTCTTCCAATTCTGACATTCTGAGAGTGTGTTTGGTATTGAGCTACTGTTGACCTAGAGCCTGTTCCCGGCCAGGCCCTGTCACCCAGGCCACCATGTTGTGAGATAACTGAGCCCATTTTACAGATGTGGAAACTGAGACCAGGGCACAAACCTGGTTGTCTGCAAATGCAGTGCTGGGTCCCGCTCTGTCATTTTGTGTGGTGGTCCATGCTCATAACTCCATCAACCAAGGGAAGCCACTGTGCCGAGTCGCACACTGGAACCTCAGGGGTGACCAGAGTGTGGTCCCCCTGCCAACTAGGTCCCAGCTTCCTGTTAACCATTAGCCTGGTGCCAACAAGTCTGTGTCAGCATGCCTTTACAAGAGGAGTGCAGAGTGCTTCTAGGGGCCTGTGAGCCGTGAGTCGTTCTGCATCAGAGGACAGTCGGGCCAGGCGATCATTTCTGTCTCGTCCTTGCTCCAGGATGTGGTTGGTCCTGGAGAAATAAGAGGAGGCTGGAAGTCAGGTCATTTGTCCCACAATAAAAGTCTCACATTTTTTCTCTCTTCCCATTAGAATTCTTTCATCTTGGCTCAGAGGGAAGTCTTTGGAAGGTGGGAGCTCAGACTCCCACATCTCCTATGGCTCCTTCGGTTGAACTTTTAGGAAAATCCACTCCCATTGCTTTTTGACCTTCAACTGTCCTCAGAATCCCGGACCCGATTTCCAGGCTGGCCCTGACACAGCTAACTCATATCCAAAAGGAACAATTGGTAGGAAAAAAAAAAATCTTGGTGCTTTAATTAAAAATCCATGTTTGGCTTGTGTTCAGAGGCATATTTTTGCATCTTAAAATGTTTCTTTTCCCTTTGTAGTTGGGCTTTGCTTATAAATAGAGCTGGCTCGGAGTCACATTAATTTAATTTTATCTGTGATCCAGATCAGCCCAGAATGCTATTAATTTGGATTTGACTGCCAGCAGAAAACAGCATTCACTAATATCCACTTTTTAGCTAGGTAATCGTGTAGTAATTAGGATGCGTGTTGTACATAATCTTGATTTAAATAATCCTCGGTTAGTTTTTTGTCTACATAGATAAAAAAGCTATTTTGTCAGTATTTTGGAAGTAGGAAATCATCTTGATTATTTTAATCAAAATCAGCATTTGTGAATTGTGTCATTCTTTTAGGAACAATTAGTGTACAAGGCAGAGATTTGTCTCTCTGCCCTGTGTTGTAGATCTGTCTTGAATGCATTAAGATAGAGCAGAAGTGGCAGTCTTGAGGCCCCAAACACACACACCCTGGCCTCATCTCTAGGTCTTGGTGGCCTGACGGTTAGCTTTGGACGCAGTTCCATGTGATCTCAAATACCAGCTCTGTCACTCAGAAGTTGGGACCGCGGCAAGTACTTAAAAATGATTGTACTTCGGTTTCCTCATTTATAAATGGGGAGACTGAAACCTGCCTGGGGATTAGTTATGGCACGTTAAAGTCCCACAATAAAAGTCTCACGTTTTTTCTCTTCCCATTAGAATTCTTTCATCTTGGCTCAGAGGGAAGTTGCAGGTCCAGTGGCCTGGGCTCTGGAGCCTAATGGGGTGGACCAGGAGCCCAATAGCTGGAGAAGCTGGTATTGGAGATGTGGAACACGGGGGCTACTCCCACGACTGACGCCCAGCTTGGCAGAGTTGACGGTCACTTGTGACATGTGTCCTTTGCAGTCTATCAATACCACCATGTTTTTCACATTTTGGTGCTTTTTGTTGGTGATCTTAAAACAGCCCGCAGATGCAGGGAGGTGCTGTGCAGTGTCCCTAAGCATAAGAAGGCTGTGATGTGCCTTGTGCTAGGTACGTTTCATCCAGGCATGAGTTACAGTGCTATTGGCCATGAGTTCAAAGTTAATGAATACACAATATATATTAAATAATACGTCTTTAAACAGAAACACAGGGGTGCCTGGGTGGCTTAGTCGGTCGAGCATCTGCCTTCGGCTCAAGTCATGATTCCAGGGTCCTGGGATCGAGCCCTACCTCTGGCTCCCTGCTCAGTGGGGAGCCTGCTTCTCCCTCTCCCTCTGCCCCCGCGACTCGTGCTCTCTCACTTGCTCACTCTTGCTCTATCTCAAATAAATAAATAAATAAAATCTTTAAAAAGAGACAAATAAAACACCAGAAACACACATAAAACAAAGCTGTATATTTACTGATTTTTGAAAAGGTGCCCAGAGGCTCCTGGGAACCTAACTCTGTATTTCCTATAGGAGCAGGAGGTAGTATTTGCTAATTCGAGCTTGCGGCGATTTTATTGACCATGAACACCACAGATAATGAGTATCTACTGGATTAGGTCATTGTATACCTTAGCAAGAATGGTTCCAATTGTATAATAAGCATAGGAACCAGATTATGGTGTTTCAAGGGTTGCATGGATGCTGGGGAAATGTAGAGAGCAAATGTAGCCATGTCCTTCACACATTTGAAGCGAGCAGGGGGCAAGCACGTCGTACGTGATCTAGAAATGATTGTCCATTGAATTGAGAGAGAAACCTGAAATTTAAATTCCTTGATGGATTCTTCTGTTTTATATATATTAGCTGGACTCTTCCTGTCACTTTGGAGAATCTTTAACCTTAATTAAATCATTTAGTTTCTCTCAAGAATTACCCTGAAACGCATTACATGGAGTTGCCTCTGTGAGGAACAGTTTGGTTATGAAATGGTATCTGTGGTTGGAGCTTTGTGGCTTTCCATTTGAGACTTTTATTTGAATTTTGTGTTTTTTAAAGCCTGTCTGTTTGGCTAGAGTCACCAGATAAAATATCGAATGCCCAGTTAAATTCGAATTTCCGATAAACAACAAATTTTTTTTAGTGTAAGTCCACGCATGACTAGCCGCATCTGGCAACTCTGTATGACGCCTTCACAGGTTTGGCCTCTCTGCTTGGACTGGTGTCACGCTGATGTCCTTGAAGCTCCTCTGTCAGGGGAATAGAGGGATTTGGGATTTCACCAGCACCTCTCCCTGAATGAATTCCAACCTGACACACAGGCCACCTATTAAGTCAGACCATTGCAAATGTACTAAAAATCCAGCTCGCCAGGTGTAGGTGATCAACTGAAACGGAAAGAAACCTGATTTTATTTTCATTTCCATGGCGTTTGTTCCTGGCAGCACACAAAGGAAGAGGGCATGGTTGATTGTGGATCTGGAAACCTGTGGATCTTCTCGCCTTTGCCCCTGGCCTTGGGTAGGTCACTTCATCCTTCTGAGACCAGGAGGTCTTTGGATCTGAAAGTCAAGACATTAAGTGGGGTGGTTCCCAAGGCCCTTTGCAGCCCTAAAGCCCACTGAAACCTTGAAAAGTAGGCAAATAGGATGGTCTTAATTTAAAAAACCGAGAACTTTTCCATCTGGAGGGGAACTGACTTGATCATGATTAAAAAAAAAAAAAAGATGCATTGTATTTGTTTCCTAAATGCTTAAAAACATGATTGACTATAAGAAAGAAAATCCCCCAAACCCTTAAGGAAACATTCCATTTTATGGTGTATCCTCTTTTCCATTGAGGAAACATTTGCAATCTGTTTGGGGTAGAGTAGTGTCTGAATCATTACCGCGACTCTGCACCAAAGGCAAGAATTTTCTCCTGCCAGAGAATGCCAGAAACAGATGCGGCTGCTCACGGGCAGCTCTGCAAATGGATCCTTGTGCACGAGCCTGTGGAGGCCAGCGAGGCTGAGGCCAGGGGCCACCAGGAGTGGTGATAGGCACGAAATGGTCACAGCAAAGACTTTCTGGTGCCCAGTGCTCCCGGTGTCTCTGAGCGCTTGGCACACTTTATCTCTGGTTCCCACAATGACAACCACCACACAGGAATCCACATGGCACTAGCCTCCTTTCTCTCTCTCTTCTCATCCAGATGGGAGTTGGACTGGGGGACGAGGCTGGGGGAATAATGCTTCGCCTTCCGAGACTGGGGAGGAGAGACAAAATGCCTGTTACCCTTACTTTAGGGATGATGAAGGTGAGGCTGGGAGAGGTTTGGTGGCTTTCTAGGTCTCCTGCACGCCTGCAGCACAGCTGCCGTTAGTACCCAAGACTCGGGCCCCTAAACCTCCTCCCAAATGTATCTTTAGCCTGGATGGGAGAAGGGAAGAATTTGAAAGATATTTCTGATATTGATGCTTTGGTTCCCATCGAGATGACGAGCTGTGAAGTCAAGAGCGTTAGCCTTGATTACGAGCTCCAGGAGGTGAAAGCCAATTTGTGTTTCACACATAGATTGAATTTCTGGAAGCAGACCCAGCAAGCACTTCCATGCACTGGATTCTCTGATTTAAGGTAGAAAGCTGTAATTAAATATAGCCCTCCTTGTGAATCACAACAGAAATACAGCATGCTAGTGAGTCTTTCCTGCTGTGCCTGTCTCGGATCTTTAACTATAATGTGTGAGACATTTGCATGTATTTGCATGCATGCTCGATGTTTTGAAACAGGGCATCACTTCAGGGATGGATTGTCTCCTTCCTGAGGACTCTAGTGGTGCAAATAAAGCCAAGTTTTCCATTTGGAGGAGGCAGTAAAACCCAAGAATAGAGAGCATAGGACCAGAACCTTAAGTTCAGATCCTACCTTGGATCCTTAGCCTCTCTAGAGGTGGGAAGTGCCACCTTCCATGTGTAGGCAGGGCCTTTGCCCCGGTTGGTCCCCTTGCCTGGGATGTTCTCACCAGATATGCTCTCAGGTGCAATGAAGACATTCAGGGCTTGGGGAAGGGAAGAACTGGGCCTGCAGTTGGTGTCATCTCCAACGCACCACACATTATCCCAATTTCCCTTTTTCTCCTTAAGGGGGAGTTGATCCAGGTAACCAGGGCCAGGCTCCAGGGAATGGATGATGAAGGAGGTAGGACCTTACCGAGAATGAGCTCCCAGCTGAGAGGGGATGAGGGGCAGGTGTCCCTAGGGGATGAAGAAGGGTGCTTGAAAGTTTGGCAAGAGAGTGTTGAGTTTGAAATTTTTCCTGGGAGCAGAATTGTGCAATTGCGAGAGTGTAATTTGTCACTTTGAACTGTGAGAATTAGGCTGGGTTCCTCTATCAGGTATAAACGTCCTTCAGTCAGGAGACTCAGTGGCTATTAAGGAGGGCACGTATTGCAGTGAGCACTGGGTGTTATACGCAAATAATGAATCATGGAACACTACATCAAAAACTAATGATGTACTGTGTGGTGACTAACATAACATAATAATAAAAATAAGACTTGATTGTCATGTAATATGAAAACCCAAAGTGTAAAATGTGGTTTAATAAAAATCATCAAATTTATTCCAAAGCAATCATGCCTGATATTGGGCGGGAGTGGAGGGGGGCGGGCAGGCCTGCTGGGGACTTCACAGGGAGCATCTCATTTCATTTTTACCACACTTCTGTGAGGCCCAGACTCTTACACTCATTTTACAGGTGAGGAAATTAAGGCTCAGAGGCTCAAACAACTTGCCTGAGGTCACACAGCTGTGTAAGTAGTAAGTTTTGTTTGGTCTCAAAACTCGAGCCCTTTACCATTGTAATAAACCATCTAAAGTAGTGGAGACAAAAGGAGCTTGATTTGACAAAATACATAGGACTTCACCTGGGCAGACTTTGTAAGAATCACCATGAAACATACCTTTAAGGGTAAAGATTTTACATTTGACTTTTAATTTTTTGATTTTATTAAAAAAAAAATAAAGCATCATGCCAGAGTGGGAAGGTTTCATCCATGTAGTGAATTCTCCAAATTCTCACCTTAGAGGTAGAGTAGACCTGGAGAATCATTTCATCTCATTAGGACTCTGCTTTCTATGGGGTATTTAAGGGGCGAGGAACTTCAGGACTTTGAGAGTCATCTTGTTCTGTCTATTTCCAGCCCAAGAGTCCCCTTTGAACACCAAATTTTTCCTGGGACGATAGCTTTCCTTTCATCTCATCTCTAAACAAAGCTCCATAAGTGTAGGGGTTCTTGAGCCCTGTGAGCAATGATTCTGCAGTTGCCCCTACCCCACTGGGAACCCCAAGAGTCCAGCCCCTCCGGGACCCCAGAAGTGGGACTGGCCCAGGGGCACAGGATGCCGTCCCTAAGGTCACCCAAGAAGGTGTGGGCAGAGCTGGCTCTTATTGACCCCTGGGTTTGTGGGTTTTTTGCAATGCCTCACAAACTCTAACTAGCACATGAAGAGAAAGAAGCTGCTACTCCTGAGGTCCTACAGAATTGAGAGCTCATTATAAGACACAACAAGAATTGTTTAAGGCCTTGTCTTGCTGAATCTCCCTTGTGAAGTTGGAAGAGTCAAGAACATCCTCCTACAGTTGAATCTTGAAAACCTTGACAGTGGTTATCAGAGACTCCTAGGCTTTCCTTTTTTTAAGTTAAGTTTCCTTATTTTAGGTGGGATGATGAGAGAGAAAGAACATCCAGGAGGAAATGAAGGGGCTGGTGGAGGGTCTGGGAGCCCAGAAATCGTGTTAAAACAGACTTGGGGCAGTTGGGCATAGTCATTCTCTGCAAGTACACAAAGGGATGCTGCTCACAAGGAGGAACTGGTTAATTTCTTAATAACCATAAAAAAGACTGAACTGAGACTAACAAGTAGACCAGATGAGCCTTGAGCTACCTAAAGTCAGAGGTCCTACGACTTGCCATGCACAAATCCCCATTCTTATCCTTTAATTACTCTGATCTCTGTCTGCAGACTCTCTCCCTCCTGCCACATAGGGACCAAAATGGATCGCCATATTCTAATGTCTGATTAAAAATAAAATAACCAAAGATACCATTATAACTGGCACAGGATCTACAAGACAGCACAATTTAGCTCCTTCATTTCCCTAATAATGAATAAAATCACACCAGCAATTTCCCCTTGAATACATTTGTCAATCAAAGACCCAACACTTAGAAAGCTCCCCCCCCCAGAGTGTCCTCCAGGTACTATCTGTAAGCGAGAGGAAGCACACTTCTCAGCATCGTTATAACTGGAGCAAATAGCCTGAGAGGCTTGTTTAATTTTTTAAAAGAGGGTTCTCCAGCTTTTGGCTGGTCTGATGAAAACTGGTCTCTGTCTACTTTGGCTGAATCCTTTGCACAATGACACTGCCCTGTTCTATAATTTCTGCTAATTGCCACTTGAACAAAAGCCACATTGTATAGCTTCTGGACCGCTCTGTAGTCTCAGAGTAGAACCGGCCAGAATGTCTAAAGCATTCTCATTGTGAAATCTTCTTCCCCAGGACTGGCTGTATTTATCTATACTGCAGGGGCTGAAAGCCTGTTTTCAAAGTGGGTCTGAGTATGTTCCGTAGAAGAAAAATTTAAGCAGAGACCCTGAGTCGGAAACTTAAATATTTGCATGCTGATGACGTCACCTTTTAATATTTTGGTAGAGTACGAATAATTGTGACTTAATAAGTGAAGGCTTCAAGAATTTCTACCTTTTTTTTAAAAGTAGGCTCCACACCCAGTGTGGAGCCCAAATGCGGGCTTGAACTCATTACCCTGAGATTAAGACCCGAGCTGAGGTCAAGAGTCTGATGCTTAACCCACTGAGCTATCCAGGCACCCCAAGAATTTCTATTTTGAAATGAGCTCATTTGCTTTACAAACTTAAGAGATTTCACTGGAGTTTGGAGTGTTCAAGTAAAATGGTGAAGTTAAAGGGGTCTGGCATGAATTTTCTCTACACCCTTGGATTTTCACTGACTTCATGAATGTTTTCTGCCTGTGAAGGGACCTGTGAGTAAGCTCAGATGATTTTCCATGCCTAGAGAACCTTCCGTGCATGGGGTCTTGAAAACAGAGGCATGAAATTATAGGGTTGAGATGGAGGTCATTACAGCCCAGCCACTTAACCATCCATTTTAAAAACCTAATTTCAGTATCCTCAGACTAAATAAGAGATTGGTCACCTTTGAGGACCTGATAAAAACTATATAACTATTCCCAGTTTTGGGTATTTCACAGGCATGTTAAAATCTAGACATAAAGTGCCTTAGCTCCTCTATCACCCCACTTAAAGAAAATCTAGCCTGGATAAATATGGTTGATCCAAGGATGAAGTCCTTGTGGTGACTGGGCTGGCTGGACTGCTATAGACTTTGCGTTCCACAAAGCAATCACTGTAAAAAAAGAAGAAGAGAGAGAGAAGTTTGAGATAAAGTTGCCAGTTTTTAATTTTGTTGGGTAAAGACATAAAAACAAGATCATCTACTGTCATGGCCATTCCATAAAAGAAAAACAAATACAAAAGATGGTAGTAAAGATACAATCTTGGCATAAAGGAGAATCCTTTAATTGAGCAAATCTTTCCTTCTTAAGAAAAGATTAAATTTATTTCTAAAAATTCACCCAAAATTTATTAAGCAATAGTCCTGGTGTTTGGCAACCATAGGTATAAGGATTTTGGCCATATCTTTCTTTGGAATACAGTATAGAAGCTACACAGAAGAGTTTTTGTTCAAGGGGCAACTGGCAGGCACAGTGGAACAGGGCAGGGGCACCATGTGAAGGATTTAGCCAAAGCAGATTCAAATCCCTTGTACAGCATCTTTACCCACCCTTTCCTCAGTGGTGGTGCAATCTCTCCCTGATCACAGGCAGTGGAGGGAAACTTACTATGTCCAAGACCAAATTTTGACATTGCTGTAGTTGTTACAAAATCATTATGGTGGACGGAAACCCAACACCTACTCATTTTCCCTTGTTCTACCCTGAGCCATAGGAAACAAGTTTAATTCCTTTCTCTTGTGACAGCCCTTCACAAACCTAAAGACACCCTTGGTCCCTATGTGGCAGGAGGGAGAGAGTCTGCAGACCCTCCACCATCCCCTTCATGTTCTTCTTTCTCGGAAGACAGCAAGTCTGTTCTTCCTCTACATTTTCTTGCCCTTCACCATGGAAAACATTTCTAATCCTTCCATAATTTCAAGGCAGCTTATCATCCTGATGGTTGTACCCTGGCATTCAGTTCACTTTGTCTTAAAATATGTTATACAGAACTGAACTCTGGACCTTGGAGAGACTCACCTGTCTTAGAGGAGAGGGGAATTGTTGCCTCCCTTTTTCTGGATGTTGTTTTGTTTGTTTTTAAGTAAAAACAGTCTGATTATTAAACTCAAGTTGAACTTGAAACTAAAATTACAGTAAAGTTTTTGTTCATATGTGGCAATTCATATGAATGGCCACTTGTTTTACAAATGTGCTCATTTCATCTTTTTTTCCCAACCCTGTTTCTGCCCTTACCACTCTCAATTAGCCAAATTGATCCCTTATGAGGTCCGTGTTACCCAAATTCAAAACCAAAGACAGTACAAAAAACAAACCAGAACTACAGTTCAGTAAATTTCATGAATAGAGATGCAAAAATCTTACAAAATATTAGCAAATTGAATTCAGCAATACAAAAAAAGGATAATACATCATGATCATATGGTTCATACCAGGAATATAAGGCTAGCTTAAAATTAAAAATCAACCAATGTACATGGTGTAGAAGGGGGCCTGCGCTGGTCTTCTGGAGGAGGGTCTCACCAAATGAAATTTTGCCATTTACAATGATGTAGATGGATCTAGAGAATATAATGCTAAGAGAAAAAAGTCAGAGAAAGACACCATATGATTTCAGTCACATGCGGAGTTTAAGAAACAAAACAAAAGAACGTTGTGGAGGAGGGAGACAAACCAAAAAAACAGATTCTTAACTGTAGAGAACAAACTTATGGTTAGTGGAAGGGAGGTGGACAGGGAGATGGGTTAAACAGGTGATGGGTATTAAGGAGGGCACTTGTGATGAGCACCAGTGTTGTATGTAAGTGATGAATCACTAAATTCTACACTTGAAATGAATATTACACTATCTGTTAACTAACTGGAATTTAAATAAAACTTGGAAAAAAAAAAACAACCAATGTAAATCACCACTTGGCAGGATAAAGTAGAAAAACCATATGATTATTTCAGCTTATATGGAAAAAATATTTGAAAAGTCAACACCCATTTATGATTAAAAAAAAAACAACAACCTCAAAACTAACTAGGGACAGAAGGAAATGTCTGCAATTTGTTAAAGGGTATCTGTGAAAAAGCTACACTGGATATCATACATAATGGTGAAAGATTGGCTACTTTTCCTGTAAGATTAGGAAAAAACAAGGATGTTTGCTCTCACCACTCCTATTCAGCATTGTAATGAAGGTCTTAGCTAGTACAATAAGACAAGAAAAAGAAATAAAAAGCATCAGAGCATAAAGGAGGAAGTAAAACCATCTTTATTAACATGACTGTTATGCAGAAAATCTTAAGAAATTGATAAAAAGTCTACTATAACTCATAGTAAAGTGTAGACACAGGTCACTATTAAAAAATCAGTAGTATTTTTATACACTAGCAAGGAACAATTGAAAAATTAAATAAAAATACCTTTCTCATGGCATAAAAACACTAAATATTTAGGGGCAAATATGAAGTATATTGTTTACTTAAAACCTCAGAATGTTACTGAGAAATTAAAGAAACTCTAAATAAATGAAGAGACATACCATGCTCATGGATAGGAGAAGTCAATATTGTTATGATGTCAGTTCTCCCCCAAATAAATAAATCTGTTGATTCAGTGAAATCACAGTCAAAAATCTCACAGCCTTTTTTTTTTAAGACTTACTGTAAGCCTATAGTAAACAAGTAACTATACTATTAGCATAAGTATAGAAATATAGATCAGTGGAACAGAATAAAGAGTCCAGAAATACACCCACATATCTATGAACAACTGATATTTGACAAAGATGCCAAAATAATTCAGTAGGGTAAGGATAGTCTTTTTCAAAAAATGGGGTTGGAAAACTTGATATCCTTGTGGGGAAAAAAAAAATGAACTTTGGTCCTGACGCATACCACAACAGATATTAAGATGAATCATGGATCTAAATATAAGGGTTAGAACTGTAAAACTTCTACAAAAAAATATGAGAAGATCTTGTGATTTGGGAGTAGGCAAAGGTACTTAGGCCACAAAAACACAAACAATAAAAAAATTGGTTAATTGAACCTCATTAACATTTAAAACTTATGTTCTTTGAAGGATCCCAGACAGAATATATTTGCAATATATATATATATTTGAAAAGATCTTGTATTTAAAATATGTAAAGAACTCTTACAGTTCAATAATGAGAAGACAAAGAACTTAATTTTTTAAACATTTTATTTATTTGAGAAAGAGAGAATGAGCATGTGCTGGGGGGGAAGGGCAGAGGGAGAGGGACAAGCAGACTCCCTGCTCAGTGGGGAGCCCAACATGGGGCTCGATCCAGGACCTTGGGATCATGACCTGAGCCAAAGTCAGATGCTTAACTGACTGAGTCACCCAGGAGCACCTTAAAAGATTTGAAAAGATATTTGAGAAAAGGAGATATATGAATTGTCAATAAGTGTATGAGAGAAGCTCAACATCGGTAGTCACCAGGAAAATGTGAATTGAAATCATGAGATACCCTATTCATTCACTAGAGTGGCTAAAATTAAAAAGACTGACAATATTAAGTATCGGTGAGAATCTGGAAGCCACTGGAACTCTCATACATTCCTGGTGGGAATAAAAAATGGAATGATCACTTTATAAAACATCTTGGAAGTTTCTTCACAAAGTAAATGTACCTTGTCATATGATTCCAAATTCCACTCCTAGGCATTTATGCAAAAGAATTGAAAACATTTCTTGTATGCAAGAAGACACATACGAGAATATTCATGGAAGCTTTATTCACAGTAGCCTTGAATATCCTCCAAAGGTGAATGGATATGCCGCCTGTGCTATATCTATGCGAAGGAGTACTTTCAGCAATAAGAAGAAATGACCTACAGGTACATGATGCTGAACAAAAGAAACCAGGAAGAGAACCTGATGCATGATTCCATTCATATGAACTTGTGGAGTAGCAGAACTAATCTACAGTGACATACAGAAGAGTGGTTTTTGCTTGGGGCTGGGACTTGGCGTGGGGACCAACAGCAAAGTGACATGAGGAAACTTTTTGGGGCGATGAAAGTGTTCCACATTTTGATTTTCATGGTGGTTATTCAGGTATGTACATTTATCAAAATTCTTTCAACAGTATACTTAATGTAGGTTTTTTTCATTATATGTAAATTATACCTGAATCAGCATACAAAACCCCTGTGTCTCCTCTATCTCGTGGCATTTGGACTCTTGTTCTGAGAGGGAGTAGTAAATGGTTAACTCTTAACCCCTCAGTGTGAGACTTAAAAGACCACAATGTGTGTTGTTTCCAGAACATTCTCGGGCATGCAGGAACTGCTGTTTTTTTGTCAAGGAGAGCACACTGTCTCAGTCTGCCTGGGATAGTCCCATTTTGCTATACTTGTCTCTGCCTTCATATTAATAGTGCTGTGTCACACTTCCAACTACTGCTGGTTTGGATGCTAAGTTATCTAGCTACTGGTTTATCCTGACCTCTTAAGGTACTGAGAAATCAGACCTTCAAGAGTGTGCTAACGAGCCTGGGGGCTGCTGACCACCTTCTCTTGGATGCCCTTAGGCAGCTCTCCGGAACTGGGATTCCCTTCTGCTAGCCAGTGTTTATGGAGTGCTGCCCATGTGCTGGGCACCCTCGTGCTGAGTGCTCTGCATGGTCCGACAGCCTTCAGTACTCAAACCAGTGCCTGGAGGGAGGGGCCCCTCTGTAAATGATGATTTTGAAGTTTAGAGAGGCCAAATAATGACTCCCACTTATCACACTGTGTGTGTGTGTGTGCGTGTGTGTGTGTGTGTGTGTGTGTGTGTGTGTGTGTGTGAGATGGGGGTGCTGGTGGTAAGCCCCCGTATCCACAGTCTTGACTGTTCAGTATATAACACTGCCTTTATTCAGACGGAAATGCACTTTGATCTGTTGCAATCATAAGAATTTTTCTTTAAGCAAAATAAGCTGGGGCAGCGTTAGGCCTGGGTGATGTC
The DNA here is from genome assembly GCF_037043125.1 of Eumetopias jubatus. Classification (NCBI taxonomy): domain Eukaryota; kingdom Metazoa; phylum Chordata; class Mammalia; order Carnivora; family Otariidae; genus Eumetopias; species Eumetopias jubatus. Next base: position 9,141,225 of record NW_028274823.1, on the reverse strand, counting down.
ATAATGACCTCTTGGCGTAACTCCTCAGTGAAAGCTCCAATCAGTTCGGCCTTCGGGTCAGGAGTTCAGTGATTCAGTTTGCTGGCTGAGGGGCCCAGACAGGGAGGAGGCTGGATTTGGGGCTGGGTAGAGACAGGATTCATTCTCCTGCTAAAATGAGAAATAGGGATTTTTTTTTTCTTTTCTTTTTAAAAAAGATTTTATTTATTTATTTATTTATGAGAGAGAATGAGTGGGCGGGGCACAGGGAGAGGGAGAGAGAATCCCAAGCAGACTCTGCGTGCAGTGGTGAGCCCGATGTGGGGCTTGATCTCAGGACCCTGGGATCATGACCTGAGCTGAAGGCAGACGCTTCACCAACTGAGCCACCCAGGCGCCCGGTTGGTTTTGTTTTTAAACAAAGGGAGTGGGAACCACATCAGAACCCTCCTCCAGGATGCCCCTCTGGCTAGCAGTTTTAGTTTCCATTTTATGGCCAACAATGATTAATAAAGCCACTTTTCAAAATGACAAAGATTTTTTAATAATTATGAAAACTTTTATTTTGTAAAAATTTGAAAATATGGAAAAATAGACAAAGTATAATGACCCATTATCCCCCCACTGTAATATTTTGATGACTTTCTTTTTTTAATATCAAAATTGAAATCATATTCTTTTTATGCTTCTGTTTTCTTTCCCAGTATAATAACATACTTATTGCCATGTTGTCGTAAGTGCTGTGTAAACATAGTATTAAAGGCTTATTATTTTATTATAAAAATAAAATGTAAAAAGGTAAAAAAAGAATATAAGAAATAAAAATAATACATTTTCTTAGGGAATGTCACTGTTAGGATTTTAATGTATTTCTTTTTACTTTTTTTCTTACGTGTATTTGTAATATGTTCATCTAATTAAAAAAATTGAATCACACAATTTTACAGGAACAGTTTTCCTAGTTGCCTCATATTTTACTCTGTCCTGTTTATGTGTATGTGTCACATATCACTTGATTCTTTATTCTTTATTCTTGCAGCTTGGGGTTATTTGATGTTTTGTGTATGTTGCTATAAATACTATTTCACTGAACAATGTAGTAAACAAAGCATTTTTAAAATTTTAGATTATTTGGTTGGGTGAGAGACCCCAAACGAATAATTAATTCAGGTGGTGAGCATTTTTAAAGTTCTTATATACATCCCTCAATTGTTTTCTTTTCTTTTTTTTTTTAAAGATTTTATTTACACAGCGAGAGAGGGAACACAAGCAGGGGGAGTGGGAAAGGGAGAAGCAGGCTTCCCACGGAGCAGGGAGCCCGATGCGGGGCTCAATCCCAGGACCCCAGGATCATGACCTGAGCCGAAGGCAGACGCTTAGCGACTGAGCCACCCAGGCGCCCCCCCTCAATTGTTTTCTAAAAGAGGTGTTTTAATTTATGTTCCCATAAGCAAAGTATAAAAGTTTATCACACCCTCTTCAGCATGTAGTGCTATTATTTTTGAGATTTTAAGAACAAATCTGATAGGGAAAGGGTCCTATTTTCAGTTTTTCAATTTGCATTTTTAAATTCCTGCTGTGACTGGCCCTTTTCCCTCATGTTTGTACAGTTCCTTGCTTTCTCCTTTCTGCTGATGCTGTCCTTGGTGGGCTTATTAGGTCAGGAAGTTGGGGTTTGTCCCAGTGATCTGGTAGAAGAGTGAAATCTTAGGAAGTTACCATAAGTACATGGGGGCTACCTTTGAAACCTTTGGTTTCACCATATTTCATGTCGCCAGCAGGTGGCTGTGACCTTAGCCTGTTTACCCAGAGTCTCAAAAACCAGGAAGCTCAGACCATTCTTCTTTGGAACCCTGAGACAGACAGGAGAAGTGAGAACGAGAAGTGAGTGAGTAAAAGAGACAAGTAAGCTGCCTGATGAAGATTTATTAAAACAAAACAACCCTCCCGCTGCCGCAGTAGAAAAAAATTAATAGCCCAGGATACATCAGGGTTGGTAATGGTTCACCCCAAACCCCAGTATATTCTAAGGTGACAGAGCTGGATTGGAAGGTGCATAGATAGACCTGGATTAGGATCCTGACACTACCCCCATCAAGCTGTGTGCACCTGGGCAGGTTATTTAACTTGAACCCAGGCTCTGCATCTACAAAATAGGCTGATGACCCTTTCCTTTTGGGACTGTGGGTGATTACATCAAACACTGTTCATTTAATGGAGAAAACCAAGGGTGGCACGTGTAGGCCTTCAGTGAACAAGAGCTTTTAGAAAAATTCCAGATCTAGGATTTTGTGGTGTTAGCAGTGGAGAACTAGAGGAATGATAAGTTTGAAAGTGGGTTCTGAATTACCAAAAAAAAAAAAAAAAAAAAGGAATCAATTATACTTTTGGTAGTTTGAGTGTCAATATCTTTATTATATTTTCATACTTGAACAAACTGGTGAGACAATGATATTAAGATTTTATATTTTTAGGAGCTTTCAATCTTCCCATCATTGATGACAGTATGCATTTCAGTATTTGCTCTAAATCTGCTGGAGTTTTTAGGAGATGATTTATCACTACGAGAATAACAGCATTTGGTTTTCTTGAAAGTCAAGGATATTTTTTTCTAAAATTTTGCCTTTTAAATCACTTAACAGATCAAAGTTGTGGCATTAAATTGCTTTTATTACTGGTTGGTTTCATTAAGTGATAGGATGGTACTTCCTGCTTGCTAAGTGCTGCCCCCCCCATATCCCCCCACTTCCTGGGAACTCACTGAAGTCAAGATAACAAAAGGGGCATTTGGTAATATTTGGTAATGCCCCTCAAGGTCAGAGCAAGATGCATCAGAGTATTCAAGTGATGAACTAGGGGAAGGCCATCCCGGTACTGTTAAAATCTTGCTGTATGGTAGATGTGCCAGCCATGGCCTCCAAAGAGCCCCTTCCTCCCTCTCTTGGGGTTCTCCTTCTTTCCCATTCAGAATGAAAACAGAGATGAGAGAGGGCCAACATGGCTACATATGAGAGGCTGGAAAGGAGGGGGTGGGCTCCAGGGAGAGGAGAGGTGGGGGACAAGAAGAGTCTCCTGAAGGAGGGGGTTTGGTTTCCAGTGACTATGTGTGTGTGTTGGAAGGACACAGAAGAACTGTGTCCCCCGAAAGGCCACGAGCGGAAGGAAACTGGGGAGTTTGTGTCAACCCCGCCCCTTCCCCGGGGTACGGTATGGGTGGGAGATCTGGCTGGACCTGAAGGCAAAGGCAGCTATGCCCCACCAGAACGGAGTGGCAGTAGGGTTAGGGCGTGCTGGATTCCCTGAATTCATTCAGCGGATATTTTTCTGGGCGACTGCTGTATGCCAAGCCCAGTGTTGCGGGCTGGGGGTATAGGAGGCAGGACCTGGTACGGAGCATGGACAGAGACACAAATCCAGCATGGTGAGATGGAGGCTACTAGAGGAAGCCCACAGAGAGGAGAGCATCCGTGCAAGGGGTGGGTGTGGGGGGAGGCTGCACTGAAGACGAGATCAGCTCGGTGAGTCTCTAAGGATGAACTGGTATTTCCCAAGCAGACGGGGGGCATGGAAGACACTTTATGCTTCTATTTTGCAGAGCCTAATGGATGAGAAATATAGCCCAGATGGGGCTGGGTTGGAATATGGGGCGGGGCTCTGTGACTCACTGTGTGACCTTGGACAAATGACAACCTTCTGAGCCTGTTTCCTCACCTGTAAATTGGAAGAATACTCCCTACTCTGTAGGGTGGTTTCAAAGACTGTGTGGAAACCGAGTGCATGCATGGCCCACGGTAATAATTATATTGGCTTTATATAATATAATCAGTATATGATCAATGAAACAGTTGTGGCTCTGATTCAGCCACAAGCCAGGCAAGCCGTTTCAGTTCTTTGGCTCTAATCCCTCATCTGTAAAATGGGCACATTGGACCAAATGGCCACCAACCTTCCTTCCAGCTTGAACATCCTATGATATATTGTTTTGCGTTACTAATTATCTTCTGTAGAATCTTCCTCTTCTAAATGATCTTTAGCCTTTGCTGTGCCCGGAACAGTGCCTTGCTCATAGTCGGAGCTCAAGAAGTATGAGTGGAGTAATTATCTCATCAACAATTTGCTGTTTGCTTGAATCTCACATGATCACAAACAGGGTTCTTATTTAAGGGTTTCTTAAGAGATGTTGAGACTTGAGCTCTTCCAACAGAATGAATGTGTTCTTTACAGGACTGAAAAGGGTGTGGGGCTTTGAACTTGGAAGAGTCTGATGGTTATCTATATTCTCAGGGCAGATGCAGGCAAAATGCTTGTTTCTGGCACCCAGAGCTGCAAGTCGGTGGAAAGAAGAACAGAAATGGTACTTTCTTGGAGGTACCAGCTGTCCCTGGGTGAGGGCCCACAGCGAGGACTTTGGATAGTGTCTGGTGCCCCCTCTCCCTGTACATGCAGGGTGGCGACTCTCTGCTCCTCGGCTTTTGCCCCAGGTCACTTATCTGCCTTTTTAGTTCAATGTGTGGGTATTTCAGGTGCTAGAAAACTATTCTGTGGTTCGGGGGCATTACCAATCCAAATTTCTGTGTTCTGGGCCCTTTTCTTTTTCTTTTTTAAGATTTTATTTATTTATCTGAGAGATACAGAGAGAGAGAGAGTCACGAGCAGGGGGAGGGGTAGAGGGAGAAGCGGGCTCCCTGTTGAGCAGGGAGCCCGATGCAGAACTGAATCCCAGGACCCTGGGATTATGACCTGAGGTGAAGGCAGATGCTTAACTGACTGAGCCACCCAGGTGCCCTTTTCTTTTTTCTTTTCTTTTTTTTTTCTCTTCTCTTCTTTTTTCCTTTCCTTTTCTTTTTTAATTTTAATTCCAGTATATTAACATCTAGTGTAATATTGGTTTCAGGTATACAGTATAGTGATTCAACACTTCCTTACATCACTGGTGCTCATTAAGATAAGTGACCTCTTAATCCCCGTCACCTATCACACCTCCACACCCCCTCCCCCTCCCCCTCTGGTCACCATCAGGTGGTTCTCTTTAGTGAAGAGCTTGTTTCTTGGTTTGTCTCTTTTTTTCCTTGCTCGTTTGTTTTGTTCCTTAAATGCCACTGATGAGTGAAATCCACACACTTTGCAGACCCTCCTTCAAGAGACACAGAGCACGGGGGTGCCCTCTCAATGAATGCTCTGAGTCACCTACATGACTTCCGCTTTGTTGGTAGGCAGGTGGAAAGTGCATTCTACTAATGAGTCTTCTTGGCCTTTATTAAAATGAATACCACTTTCCCCTTTAATAGGAACAGAAAATGGCCCTAAATTTGAATCCGTTCTCATGAGGAAGATAGTATCAAGCTTGGAAAAGAAACAAACACGTATTTTTTCCTTATCACAGCGTTCCCATTTTTTTTTTAAAGATTTTATTTATTTATTCATGAGAGACAGACAGAGAGAGAGAGAGAGAGGGAGAGGCAGAGGGAGAAGCAGGCTCCCAAGGAGCAGGGAGCCCGATGCGGGACTCGATCCCAGGACCCTGGGATCATGACCTGAGCCGAAGGCAGACGCTTAACCATCTGAGCCACCCAGGCGCCCTCACAGTGTTCCCATTTTGATCTTGAAGACTTCTTAGGGTTGTAGTCTTCCTTCCCTCCCCTCTGCCGCTGCATTTAGTGTGATGCGGTTTTTCTCCCTTGGAAAAGGGGTCGTTGCCCGTCATCTCGTGTGGTCTGTGGGGCTCCAGGGCATCCTCCAAGTCCCTAAAGAGGTTGAGTTGAACAACTCTGCAATGGGTGAGAAAATACTCGGCCATTCACAGGATGCGGCTTTGCACTAACCGGCTCCCGACTAATCCCCTGGAGAAGCACGGTGCTCCCCTGGATTTCGTGTCACGCGGACACCAAGTCCACGGGCTTTAATACAAGGAGCAGGGAGAAACCCACCAAAATCCCTAAAGCCTTTCCGACATCTGTAATGTCCCATTTCTGCCGACCAGAATCTCACGCCAGTGATTTGCTCAACAGCCGGGTGATGACATGCTTTTTGGGTACGATATATACACTAGGCCATTAGTCCGCAAGCAGCAGTTGTCAGCTTTGTTCCCATTTAGAGTAATTTTCTCACTAATATGGCATATTCTTCGGGGATAAAATGCATTTTCCAGCCAGATATTCCCCCTAATAGTGAAGTTGGTTTAATGATCAGATTTCAGCCAAGGGAAGGTAAGCCTGCGATTACTGCAGGTTGTACACTGAAGCTACCCAAACCGAAAAGGCTTATTTTAAAACACATTCACATGAACAGGCAAAAACCTCTCCTTTCCAGATTAATGAAGCTCATTTGCGGGGAAACTTCGGCATGAATTTAAGAGCTAAGTAAGGTACTTAGAACCTGTTGGTGCAAAGCACACACAGGTACACATTTTTGAACTGTGATGATGGCTGGTGGGGTTTTAATAGGGGCAGTGATAACTGGGGGGCCCCAGAAAGGCAGGGGTCCGGAGGCCGACCCTCCCTGGAATGACAACACTTGATTCCCACCCCTGCTGCACGCAGAGGCCTTGAATATTCAAATCAATTAAACAATTAATTCCCACCCTGCAAACTTGCATGTCAAGCTTCAGCCTGTGGCCAATTTCTCTGGTTGAATTATAACTCCCCTGAAAAGCAGCGGTTCCTAACGGAAAAGCTGACGGAGTCTTAAGTACAAGTGGTGAGTGAGGCTGCTATAATTAACTCTGCTCTGGATCCCCCGCCCCCATTAATATTTGAAAGATTTTTAATTGAAATAATTACACGAATTTATGAAAAATACTCAAGCACCTGAAGTATTTCTGCGGTGCCCCCTGGTCTCAGTGGTGCGCCCTCCTGGTGTCCCTTGGCTGTGGATTTCCACCCTTTGATCACCCTGGGCCCAGCTGGGGGTGGGGGGGTGGGGGGGATTTCTTTCCGAAGCCGGGAACGTCTCCCTTGTACCCTTGTGATCTCGGTGTGAGGAGCAGCATGTCCACAGCCAGCCTTCTTGGCTTGTCAACACCGATGGTTCTTTTTTTTTCTCGGTGGTTCTTTCCTTCCTCTCTTGCTTTTGTTCTGCTGTTCTTTTTACTCCCCACTCTTGACTGTGCTCCTGCGATGATACTGATACTCAGGAGACTTTTCTCCCTTCTTTGCTTTGTTTACAGAACTGCTAAGGCCCTATGGTGAGGGGGTGTGGGGATTTGGGGGGTGGGGTCAGCAAACTTTCTCTGCCAAGGGCCAGATGGGGAATATTTCAAGCTTTTCGGCTCCCCTGGCCTCTGTGGCCCCTCAGCTCTTCACAATAGCAGACGTGGACCATACATAAATGCGGGAGCGTGGCCGTGTCCCAATAGAACTTTATTTGTGGACAGGAAAATTTGAATTTTGTGTCATTTTTCACATGTCACAAAATGTTCTGCTTTTAATTTCTTCCCAGCCATTTATTTACCCTTGTAAAAGCTATTCTTACCTAATGAGCCATTACAAAACAAACAGCAGGCAGGGGTTTGGCCCTCGGGGGCATAGTTTGCCCATCCGTGGTGGCTTTTCATCTGGGGTCAGACTGCTTGGTTCCTCTGGCTGTTGCAAGGTTCTGGCTATGTGGCTGTGGGCCGGTGGTTAGCCCTCCCTGGGCCTCAGCCTGCCTGTGTAGAACATGAGGAGGACAGGGGTGGGTGGTTCTCTCCTTGGAGTCTGGTTGTGATGATTCAGTGTGATGGTAGCAGCAATACCGCTCACCCAGGCACAGCTCATCTTGGCTCTGGCATTAATTTGCTGTGTGATCTTGAACAAATGACCAGACTTTTCTAGACCTCGGATCCCTCATTTATACAACAAACAAAACCCCAAAACACCGGAGCTTGGACTAGAACATCCAGGGGCCGGGTCTGGCCCCAGGGGACCTGATCCCCCTCCCCTGGGGTGAGTACTACATTTATTGGCATCAGGATGGTGGCCCCTGGCGGGCTTTGCTTCTTGGTGGGTTCAGATTCTGCAGCTGTTGAGCGAAGATGCCCTAACCCAGGACGGTCTGTGGTGAGTATCTCTTGGGCGCTCCTTGGGAGAAAGGACAGGGCCCTTTTGTTTTTGTGACTGGCCCCAGCATTGAGCATTTCCAGGTTATTCCGATGGCTCTTACTGTCCTCATCAGCCAGCCCTGTGTTGTAAACCATGAAATCAACTGGGAGAGGCTAAGACTGACCCCAGATCACTCAGGAATTTGAACCAGGCTTGTCCTGACTCCAGAGGCCAGACTTGAGTTGTTGCCATGCCTATATATCACCTGGACTATTGTCTACTTAGTATTTTAAAAATAGTCTCACTCTTTGTGCTTAGGCTCCTAAAAAATTTTCTTTAGAACCAAATTGATTTGGTAGTAGAGCTATGATGTGCTATTTATATTTTAGCTAATCAACATCTTTTAAAAAGTAAATGGGTGTATGATGTGGGCCATTGAAAATCATCTTAAGGATGGCTGGTTATCTTAAGGGTTTCTGTTCTTCAAAAAAAACATTGCATTAGGCTCTGTGCTCCCAGCTAAATGTGGCCAGAGCCTTGGCATCTGGCCAGTCCTTTGGATGGCTCAGCCCTTCCTATGGCCTCGGCAACCATTTCCAGCTCCTGTTGGGCTCCATGTCCAGACTAGCACTTGTCTCCCTCCTACCTCCTCCCCAGCTTTGCCACAAAGCCAAGTTCTGCAGCTGCCAGGCACACTAGCTCCCTGGTCACCAAACTGCACTTGCCATCCTTCCTGCCCCCTTGGCCGCCACCCCCACACGGGGATGTTCTTGACTTCTTTTTCTTTTTTCTTTTTTTTTTTTTTTTTTGACATTCTTGACTTCTGAGTGCCTTGGGAAATGTCCATTTTTGGTCCCATCTGCTCAACAGCTTAGTGCCATGGAAGGAATTCCGGCCTCCCTGAGACCTGCATTCTGATCCCAAACGGGCCTCTTGCCAGCTACGTGGTCTCACTCGGAAAGCCTGACTCCCTTTAGGCCTCAGTCTGCTTACCTGTAAGATAGGGGTATTAGTAATTTTTTCAGGGATCTCATGAGGATGTACAAGAGGAAGGTCTTGAATGCGCTAAGTAAGAATAAATACTGTGTCTCCGTAAAGAGCAGAGGCTCTGGAGGCTGACCTGCGATCCAGCCCCACTCCCTGTCACGGCCACTGCCTCCTGGCGATGGAACCGGGTGAGCTAGAATGTTGATGATGGCCTGTCAGTGGAATTATAGATTCCCGGCACCACCTCTGTCTGCTTCCTTCCCCCCATGGCATTTCTTTGTCTAAATATGGCTCTCCTCTGGACACATCCAGAAGTAAGAGTCTTCTCCAGGAACCCAGAAGATATCCGAGCAACCAAGTTGAGCTGCTGTGGCTGCCGGCCCGCCCCGAGCTCTCTGAGAAAGCCGGCAGGCGTCCCTCGGCCACCCCACCTGGGCCAGGCCCCAGCCCCGTGCTACCATTGACTTGTACTTGAATCCATCTCCTGTTGATTTTATGAGAACTTCCCCTGAAAATCTCCATGTTCAAAAGATGACATTGGGGAACCATGGAGCAGGCTCATCCTTTGAATAATCAGCCATTTAGTGACATGTCTAGCCTAGTTTAATGACTGAATCAGTGAAAGTATGACCCCGAGTGCCGGTTAACTTTTAAAATAGCTGTGCCCACTGCGTGACACAGCCAACAGGAAGCCATTAAGGCGCGAGCAATTACCACTTCCATCCATCGGCAAAGTCCCTATTTTATTTTAATCTGCGTAAGTGCATTTTCTGCACGAGGTTAAAATAGAAATCCCTTCTCCTGAACAAGACTGGTTTTCTGGCTGACTTGAGAGCACAATTTACAACTGATTTAATTTGTTCTTCACAAACATTCCTAATGACATTACCCCGGTGCATATACAGACTGCCTTCTCTTATTCCATTAACTCCCAAATCGGGTTTAAAGACCATATTGATGCTAGATGTTATTATGGGTGATTATCAAAACAACAGGCAACTCGGCAAAGTGTTTACTAACTGGTTTATATATAATTTCTGTAATAACGACAACAGATGGTAATGCTACAAACACTAAATCACGCTTTTCGCGGCTGAAACAAATTGGCAGCCTGCGGTACAGAAATGGTGTACGTAGCTACATACAGATGCCTCGCTCATCAGCTATGGTGTTCATCTTATTAGGAAATGGGTCTGTTACCGCTATTACAGGTAATCTTTCCATTTACAATTACAAAATGTATATTTTCAATGAAAATGGTTTTCAGCAGCAAAGCTGCCTGAAGGAGATTTCCCCTCTAATTACCGGCCCTGTGAATGTGCGCCCCTGGCCAAGCCACGCACGGAGGTGTTTGTCCTAGTTAATGGTGGCGGCTGCATTTCACTTGTGCCAAGAGGAGTCCCCTCTCAAAGACCCTCCACCTCTCGTTGGAAAGGCCACAGTGCAGCCCTAGGAGGCGGGTCCATCAGTGCTTCAGAAGCAGTGTGTGAAGAGGGTGAACAGCAGCGGAACACAGGGAGGGCCCTTCCTGGCGCTAGCGGATGTGGCCTGCGAGGCTCCAGTCTCCTGAGAGTGTGAGTTTCAGATGCGGGAGAGACCACGGCATCGATCAGCCCCTCCTGCGCGGTTTAAATATGGGAAGTGGGGGGCGCCCAGGTGGCTTCGTTGGTTGAGCAGCCAACTCTGGATTTCGGCTCAGGTCGTGATCTCAGGGTGGTGGGATTGAGCCCCGCCTTGGGCTCTGTGCTCTGCACGGAGTCTACTTGTCCCTCTCCCTTCCCCTCTGCATCCCTCCTCAAAAAAATGAAAAAAATAAAAATAAAAAAGATGGGAAGCTGATGTCCAGAAGGCCCGAGGAGGAAGGGACTTGCCCAGGTCATGGAGTGGTGGGGCTACGACGCTTAGGCAGGCCCCGATTGGGAGCACAATATTTCTTCCGCTCCAAGTGGGAGCCCTGTGCCATGCCAGGCGCTGTTGGTGCTCCCCAGCGCACGGAATGCCAAGAAAGACAGTGGTCGGAGTCTTAGCAGCCCTCACTGAATTCCGCAGGCAACCAGGGCAAACGAGCATGGCTGTCTCCCAGGACAGGTGAGGACACCAGGGGACAGCGGGGTGAAGTCACTTGTCTGTGATCCTGTGAAGCTGCAGGATTAAGATTTGAATCCAGAGTCTGGGCTTAATCACTGAGCGTGACTGCCTTTCCACAGCGGGGCCTGGGTGCCTGTGGTCTCTTAGGGAAAACCAAGAAAACAACCCTGAGGGAAACAAGGGGGCAAAAGGCAGGTGTTGTGGGCAGTTCCAACCTTGTGGAGCGCCCAGCCTTAAGTTCCTTGACCTTTCACATTTCCCGTCAAGGTGTCAGCCGCTTCCTCCAGCAGCCAGCCGAGAGCCAGAGCCCCACGGCTGGCGGGAGAAGCGGGCTGTGGATGCTAAGGAGCTCGAATGAGGGTCGGGCTCTGGGCCCACTCACCCGCCTGCATTTAGCTCAGCTGCTTACCAACCGTGACACGCGGGGGGCTCCCTCACCTTCACCTTCCACAGCCTCATCTGCAGAGGGAGGCTGACCACGGTGCCCGCGTCCTAACCACAGCGGCGGGTGGAGGCAGGGGTGTGAACGTCGATGTAGTAAGTAGGGCGTCAGGACAAGGCCTGGCATAGAGCAGGGGCTTGAAGCGTGTTGGCTCCGTTCACTGCAGCCACCGTTGCTGCTGGGATGACCCTCCATGGGCCCGCTCTAGGCTCTGGATGGCCCCTTGTGGAGGTGGGACCCCTGCCTCTGCTAGCATGGCCCCCACCCCCTGCCCACGGGGTTTCTCTGCCCGTCTGCCCTGACTTGCAGTGACTTAGTTTCTTTCCTCTTTGGAGGAACCTTCCTTGGTCTGAGCCCTGGGCCCTGAGGGGATAGGGCTACTCTGTGCCTCAGATCACAGATGTCACAGAGCGGGGACAGACGAGGAAGTGGAGGCCCAGAGTGGAGGTGGCCGGCACCAGCTCTGGTGTAAGGGCTTCCTGGCTCGGCTCACGCCCAGTGCTCTGGAGACGCCGCTCTGGGCCCCCATGGAGTCGGCCCTGAGGACTGACCCCGGACAGGACCCGGCCACGCTCTGGTGAGAAGCCAGTCACGCGCTTCCCAATGACCACTTTGTGAAGGGACAAAGAATCGTTTCCTCCCTGTAATTTTCTGCTTGGAGCTCTCTCTACTGTCCCCCCTGGCCACTTCCCTCTGACCTCGGAGGCAGCCCCGCATCCCGGCCACACGGCCCCGTCTCTTCCCCCGCACAATGAGCCGCTGTTCTGGGGCTTGTCACCAAAGAGTGGTGCCTGTCCTTCGTGGTCTGGAAGGAAGCACCTGGTCTGGGTGAATTTTTGGAAGGACCCCCGCCTGGGCCTGGGGCCTCACCAGCAAGGCTGCGCAGGCCTCCACCCGGGCCAAGCGTTTGCCGGGAAAAGCATGAACTCACAGCGTGGGCCCTGCAGGCCTTCTCTCCTCTACCCTACAATTGCTCCTTGGCCTTGGGAAGGCCATGTAGCTGGTGCAAGAAGCCCTTGGGAACCGAATTTGAGTTTAAAGCCCAGCTTGTGGCTTATTTGACCAATAACAAGTAAACTTTTCCTCTTTGAGCCTCAGTCTTATCTTTAAAGTGGGGATAATAGAACCTCCATGGGACCACTCAGCACGAAATGGGCTTTCACCAAATGGAAGCTTTTATTAGCCATCTCTATGACCTCTATGAGATTTGTGGGATTATTAGACATTTGACATTTCTTTCCAGAATCCACACCAGTGGGAAGGTCGGCTGTTCTTCTAGTATCTCTGTGCCTTCTCCAGTGGCTAGAATCTGGGAAACCTTCCCTTGGCCACTTCCAAACCAAACTCATAGTCACAGGCCGATTTTAACCCATTAACCTATTCCAAAGGAGGACCCTCTTTGTAGTTAACGTAATACACTGGTTGGGTGTGTGAAAATAATGTCTGGATTACATGATATGAAAGAAAATATTTGAGGGGCACCTGGGTGGCTCAGTTGGTTGAGCATCTGACTTCAGCTCAGGTCATGATCTTGGGGTCCTGGGATCAAGCGCTGCCTCCATCTCTGTGCTCAGCGGGGAATTTGCTTGTTCCTCTACCTCTGCCCCTCCCCCACGCTCGTGCACATGCATCTGCTGCCTCTCAACTAAATAAAATCTTAAAAAAAATATTTGAGTTCTAGTGAATGAAATTTAGTCTTTTAGGACAATATTTTCTTTCAATGGGAAATTTCATCTGATGAAATATCGAGAGAGTAGAGAGAAGACTGGAATTTGCAGAACAAAAACAAAAACAAAACAAAAAATAGGCCTGATAAAAAGTCCTTGCTCTACATTATGGTAGTCGGGGGATCTTGAGCCTCAGTTTCCCCATCTGTAAAATGGGGGCAGGGTGGGGTTTGAACTATTCCGCACCTAGGGATCTCACAGCTCTGACATTTCCTGGGTCTGCAACTGTTGGGAAGTCCAGTAAGCAGAAAGAATTCCAGAAGCTGCCCTGGGGGGACCCCCCCCCCCACCGGCTAAGCAAGAACCAGACTCTCTGCAGCCTTTCCAGGCTACAGAAGCTAGCTCAGAACCACCTTAAACACAAGGCGAGAGCCTGCCCCTCTCCCTCACTGACTGCATCAGGGCGCTGGCATAATTAACAGACATGTTGCAAAGTGTATCTAGCATATCTAGCAGGTTTTAAAAAATGCCTCCCTAAGATTATAAAAGACTTTAATTAGAATTTCACAAAGGTAGATACATCTGAGGATTTGCTAATTGCCATTCCAGATTTTTTTTTTTTCAGGGTTCAGCGCAGCTTCAGAGATAGGAAAGAGCGAACAGTGTTTTAAGGCCACAGGACAATGTGACAACAGTGATAGATATGCTAATTTCTTCATTCACTCCACTTCACTTCTTTTATTCCTTCCAATTAAAGCAAATGCTACTGAAACTGTAATTAAGCCGGGGCTGGGCCCTGATTGCCTGCTGTTTTAATGAAACCCTATTGATTTTTCTTTTCTTTCTAATGGCCACACATGGTGCTCGGTGGTCAAGCACGTGCCCTACTACAATGCCCCCCCCCCCCCCCCCCCCCCCCCCGCAGCCCTGAATTTTGGCCTGGGAAAATTCAGGCCCGATGGAGAAGGTACTAGACGTGGAGGCAGTGGGGTGTAAGGCTCTCCCTGGTGAGGCCACGCTGTGTCGAAAACCCCGTACAACTCTATGATCATCCAAAAGAAAGGAAATGCCTTCGGGAGGAATTCAGACGCCCTTTTATTCTAGTGCTGTTTCCATAAGGAACGTCGTGGTAGTTAAACTCTAGTGGCTTACCTAAGCTGGATGTTAAAATCTGGGCAATTTGGAGCCCTGGAAATATACGTTCTTGACAGATGTTCACAAACCAGAGGGCCGTTTTGGAGACGAAGTATCAGAAGAACATTTTGCTTCTCTTTGGCATTAATTTGAGAATGAAGTTTTTTTTCCCTTTTTTTAATGAAGCGTCTCTCTGAAATTATTCTCCCGCATACACCCCTACCCTGCCGCGAATATGGAGATTTAATGCCAATAAAATGAGGGGGAAGAGTATTGGCAACTGGGCATTTCAGTAGCTCAACAGATATTTAAGGTGCAAATTAATATTCTGATCTGAAAGTAGGGTTTTGGGTTTTGTGGGTGGTTTTCTGTATCTAGCGGCAGGGTTCCCCGTGCGGGACCTGGAAGGAAGCCCGAATCCTCCAGAACCCTGAGCGGTCTGAGCAGAGTTGTTGCTCAGGCCCCCGGCCCTTATCAGAGCCTGGGGGCTGCCATTCCCGGTTGGGAATAGGAGGCATGGGGAGACGGGACACCCATCCCAACAAACTGCATTTTCTGTTCCTTATTCTTCTCATGCGTCTTCTCCGCCTCTCCCCTGCCAAATTCTCATGGGTCTGTGAACTTCTTCCCATACTGGGGTGATTGGATGACATTCTTAGAATCTGAGTGGACACATTCTTGCTGTTGTGATAAAAACCTGCTGGAGAGGGGCGTCTGGGGGGGGGGGCTCAGTCGGTTAAGTGTCTGACTCTTGATTTCGGTTCAGGTCATGATCTCAGGGTCGTTAGATCAAGCCCCTCATCCAGCTCTGCACTCAGCGGGGAGTCGGCTTGAGATTCTCTCTCTCCCTCTCCCTCTGATGCCCTCCCGCCCTTAAAAAAAAACCAACACCTGCTGGATCACGAGACTTACACCCTCCCCACCCCCACCAAAACACTAGGGGCGGCATTATCATTAGCAGCTCGGCATCCCTCCAGTTCATCCGCTGCCTCCCCTGTTGTACTTCATTGGGTAGAAGAGGGGACCGGCCAAAGGGGATCAGGGCAATTACTAAAGTTATGTAGCCGAGGCTTGGAACGTGGGTCCAAAGCAGATTGCTCTCCAGGGAGGAAGAACAAAGATGTCAGGATAATGTTGGTTCAAGTCTTGCCTTCATCGTGAACCTGGGATACTGACTTGGCCCTGCCCCTTGTCCCTTGCAATGCAGCCCATCTCTCCTCTCCCTGAGTAAGATGTCAACTCCCTGAGGGTAGGGTGGAGGGCAGGGTTTGTCCCCTTCAACATGGCTGACATTTTGGGCCGGATCCTTCTTTGTTGTGGTGGCGGTAGGGGCCAGGGGCTGTGCCACGGTGCACTCATGTAGGATGTTTAGCAGCACTGCTGGTCTCAACCCACTGCATGCCCAGAGAACCTCCCCAGCTGTGACAACCAACATGTCCCCAGACGTGGCAGATGTCCTCTGGGGGAGAAAATGGCTCTTGCTTGAAAAATCACTGGTCTGGGCATTTATGTTTTGTTTGCTTGAAACATAGTATCAGTTTAAAATCTACAGACCAAATGCTTTGTTTTGGTCTAATGGCTTATACCATTGTTTATGATTGTGCAACGATATTCTTGTTTTGAATAAAAATGAAAAGTCAAAATTCAGATTAAAAGACTAGACAAGAAGACCATATCGATTTTTTTTTTTTAAGACCCTAGAACCTTCTCCAAGGAAGTTTTCAAGGAACAGCATGGGCTAGGAGTCAGAAGACCTGCATGTGGTCTCAGTCTGCTCCTTGCTGGCTGGTATGTGGGCAAGTCCCAAGTCCCCTGAGCCATGAGTTTTTGTCATTAACGTGAGCAGGATGTTGTAGTGATTTATCTCCGAAGGTCCTGGTAGGATTGACGTTCTTAATAATTGAACAGAAGCATAACGAGTAATACAAGTGCAGAATCAGGGAATTTCCAGTTATGGGCAAAATTCATGTCATCTGAGCAAGGTAAGGAGACAGAGAGAGAGAATAAGGAAAAGAACTGATGCGAGAAGCTGGCACCCAAAATTCACGAGAAATTGTGAATATTCCCTCAGTAACCTGGCTTCAATCATCCAGAGGTTTCCATGCAGACTCCTGGATGCCCATGTCTTTGTCTAAGGAAAGTCGTATGGAAGATTAGATTCCTTTCACAGAGATTTGCTTTACCTTTATGTCAGGATGGTTAGGAAAAAAAAAAAGTTGTTGCCTTGTGGCCGAGGACTGCTTGCATCCCTGCTGACACCGCTCGCAGTCGGGGAGAAGTCTGTTCTGAGACGTTGCAGGATTCTAGAAGTAAGGAAGCAGATGGCACTTGCAGGGAGACTGCCAGAGCCAACCTCCTCAGATAAGAGAAAGAGAAAATTTAGAATTGTTTAAAAAGCAAGGGTAAACTCTCTTAGAGCTGCTCTTCTTCCCAGGGCAGACCCACCCAAAGCAGAGCACTGACAGCTTCTTCTCCACTCCTGATGGACCAGTGGAAGAGAATGGCATCTATTCGGGAAGGAGCCGGCTTCCCATGTGGGCAACAAAAAAAGCCCTCCCTCCCCACTTGCTTTGCCTTCATTTTATCTTTGAGGACTCGCATCTATAGGGACAAGCCGTTTTTGAAACCCCGCAGAACCAATGACCTTCTTTTTAGAGATAAAGAGGAAAGAAAGCCAGATTTTAATTGGTTTTTAAAAAATTACATGTACTTTTGACAGAGATGAAAGACCCCTTTTCTTGGTGTTACCTCTGACATCTTGCTTGTTTAGGACTGGAGAGAGGAAAAAACGGACCCCAGGAATGGAGCTGCAGGGACCCTGGAAAAAGGGGACACTATCACGCCACCGCCGAGTTCTGTCAACTGTCACGTTAATTAGAACGAAATTAAAAACACATTTGCCAAGATGTTACGCAGCCAAACCAGTTAAATAGAGATTTTAACAAAATTGAAAGCATATTATACTGAGATTTGTGGATCCTGGCCCGGTGAGTGAGTGCTGAAAGTGTGATAAAATAACAAAATTGCTGCCTAATAATCTATAGAATAATATTGTCAACTAATGGATTATAATAAAATAAAAGCTGTTATTAGGGTAAAACATTATAACAAAAATCCAACTTTATTTGCAGCACCTCCCCCTTAATGGTCGTGAGCATTTTGAAAGGTAATTTAAACAAGTACATTGTATCCTTATTGAAACTGCTTCATCTCGCTGGCTGCTGAAAATGGCTTTAACCATCTCTCTGAACAAAAGCACCCCTAATAAGACAACAAAAAGCCGAAAGCAATGGCCCAGCAGTGTTGCGCTCTGGCGAGGAGGAGCGGAGCCTCTAAACCAGCAGCTTTCTCCTTGCATGTAATTAGATGAATTAAAAGGACAAAGTGGTTAATGTAACTGTTGTCCGGGAGGGGGCCTAGCCCTTTCCATCCCATCCATTTCAGACAAGAGCCTGTGGCTTTTGCTTCAGCAATGCGGAGAAGAATGTTGGCGGTAGGGAAATTAACAAGCTTAATCTATGAGGAATCTGCTCTGAGTCAGGGGCGAAATGTATCTCGAGCAACGACAGGCTACTCATTCCTGCTTCCCTTTTATATGCCTAATAAAACTTACAATAAATTAACTGCATTTTAGTTTGCAGCCAGGCTCTGTTAATCAGAGACGAGGCGCCAGGTAGTCAAGTTACAAGGAGCCTTCAACTGGTGCATTTCAGCTATGCGGTAAGGAGGGTGGGAGCTCCTCTAATTAGCCTTCCTTCCGGTGTTGATGGGTCATCACTCCGGTCTCATGATTTTTAGTCACGGGGTGGTGAGAAGGGAGGTCTACCTTATCCATCCAGGTCACTCGGCTGAGGGGAGGTGGGACGCGTTCTCGGGAGAAAATCTTTCTAAGACAAATTGATTTTCCATTTGTAGTTCTCCATAGGATGATCCACAGAATGGATCCCGTGAAGTTTCCTGATCACTGTTCACATTGTTTTTTTTCCATGAGCTACTCCAGTTCTTCACACTCACCTCTCGTGAATGCTACCATCAGGGGAATATCTCAGAGTAAATAGCAAAACGAATTCTCGTTCGGGCCTTTGGTTTCATTCTCTGTAGAACTGGGAAACCGATCCAGTTGGGTCCAGTGCCTGAGAGGCTGCAGACCCGTGAGAGGCTTTACTCCATTGCTGTCTGCCATTTTTACTCTTGGCCTAACACTGACTCAAAACAGCAACTTGGAGCCTTCCTTGACCTATTGGCAAAGTATGACTTTGTTTTATTATAAAAAATAGAAAGGGGAAAATTAAATTCATTAGCTCCAGTTACTAAATGATTCATCTGGCTGGTTAATGAAGCTGCACATTATGCTAACAAGATAAAGGCAAAGAATAACATGTGGGATCAGAGGCTACAGGCAAGCTGTGCTCTGCTCCGTTGGAAATGCACAGCTGAGGAGTCTGTACCTTGAGATGGATGATATGACCTGGGGTTGCTGGCAGGGGAGCCTGAAGGGGAGAGACAGGAAGAAGGGGTGCTCTGTCTGCCTCTCAGGGAGATCTGAGGAGGCTGAGTCAGGGCTGACAACACTCTGGTGGTGCTGGTGGGGGGCGGGGATCCTTCTCTCGATTTCTGGGTGGGGAAGACTAATGGAGACTTCACTGGAAGCCCTGCGCTGCTAACGGAAGTGGTGCCAGGCCATCCCAGGGAGGGTTGGGCTCAAGGCTCAAGGCCCCTTGAGGCTCTGGAGCTTCAGTAACCTCCAGGTTGGAGATATAGGGTCACTAGGAACAGAGAGACTGTGGAGAGAGTCCATGTTCTCTATGTTCTCAGCCTTTTCCTGGGCCCCAGTTGAGCTTGGGCTCGCAGCGGAGGTGAGGCTGGATCCTTGGAGCCAAACTGTATGGATTTCAATCCTGGCTTCTTTCAGTCTCAGCTCTGGGACCTCAGGCAGGCTTTTCCTCATCTGTAAAATGGACACAACCATAGCACAAACCTTGTAGGTTTAAGTATTAGTCTTTTTTTTTTTTTATGTAAGTATTGTTAGGAGTAGTCGGGGTCCAATGGTTGTCATCTCTCCCCACCCCCAACCCTGTGGGCCACTACTGCACCACATGCTTCCCCTCACCTTTGTCCTCATCACATGCATTGTTCATGTTTCTAGATGAGGGGACCTCAGATCACCCAGGGAGGCCTCAGAACACTGCTTCTGGAAAAGGATTGCCAGCTTGTTCCATTTACTTCCCCCGAGCAAACATGTACGTGGGTCGCTGCTGAAGCTGTTGACTCCATCAGGCCTGTCCTCTCACCGGACTTCACTGTCTCCGCTTTGCTTCTTGGAATTCCAGCTCCTACTCTCCGATTTTCCTGGGCACTCACTCCTAACTGGCTGCCAGAAGCAGGTGGGCCTCCAGCTGCTTTGCAAATGGCCATCAGATGACTCTGTCATTATTCCCACCGCTTGAACGGAGTCAATCTGATGCCCATTCTGTAAAAAACATTCATCAAATAGCAAGAATAACCCAATTTTCAAGGCAACCTATTTCTATGTGGCACAGCCAAAGGAACCCGGGATTTTGAGTTTGAATCCCAGCCCTCCTATGAGTTGTGTAACTTCGGCCAAATCCCTTCACCTCTTGGGGATTGGTGACAATAATGCGCCTTGCAGATGGCGGGGGGGGGGGGTTTGTGAGTGAGGCTCTTTGGAAAGGGCGGAGCGTTCGATCACACGTCCACGTGCACATGCGAGCCCTCTTCCTGGCCGTCCGCGGTGGTGGGAAAGTGGAGCATCTCTGCCGCCCATCAAGTTCCTGCCTCCGAGGAGCTGGGCTGGGTAACTGGGCCAGTAGGTTGAAGTGCACGTTGCCTGTCGGCACCATCACTTTGATGCTTCCTGCACCTGGCGTAGCCAGCCCGTTGCCTGGGCAGAGGAGTGATGCCCAGTGAACCACGCCTAGAGGTTCACCTTCTGCCCTTCACCCACGTAGATGTGTCACTGTCCCCTCCCCTTCTTCAGATTAGCACCTGTATTACTGTTGTTGTCATCAGAACTGTCCTCATTTTGGTCATAATCCTCTCAGCCTTTATCAGCCAGCTACTGGTTTAAATAAAAAAAGGCATCTTAACACTGGGAAGAGTGTGAGTCAGAGACACTTTGAGATAATTTGAGGCTTACCCATCGCTCTTGCTTACGACCCGGGCTCCAGGCGTTGCAAGACCAGGATGGTAATCCGGAGCCATAGTTTGTCCGGAGGCTGGGAGGCTCTGGACGAATCTGTTGCTAATAGTTGTGGCAATCTGGCTTCTGTGGGCGTCAAATGTGTTTTTTCCAAAAGATTATAACTTTGCAAAATTATGTGAAGCGAATGAGCAACGTGAATGGACTTAGGGCCTCTTGTAAATGGTCTTTTCCTCAATATAATTTAATAGCAACATGTGCTTTGTCGGGTGGAAGCCTTTGTGTTACAGTGTCCCAGCAAGTCCATGGAAAAGGAAAGGAATGTGTGAACATTAAATTTTTTTAAAAAGTAAAAATATTAAAAAGAAGCAGGAATAATATGTTGCTTTGGAGTTTGGGGTTTTGCTCTGGTTGTTTTTACTATTTTCTTTTCTTTCTTTTCCTTCCTTCCTTCCTTCCTTCCTTCCTTCCTTCCTTCCTTCCTTCCTTCCTTCCTTCCTTCCTTCCTTCCTTCCTTCCTTTCTCTCTCTCTCTCTCTCTCCTTGGTAACAACTGTGTCTAGTGTGGAGGATGGAGACGGGGCTGCCGTGGAAGCCTTGTGGGTATCGGGAGAGGATGTGGATGAGAACACCAGGGACAGTGCTTTTGTACATGCAGCTTCGGATGGATCTTGGTGACAGCTGGACAGGGCTGTCTACGTTCTGGGCAAAGCTTGGCCACTCAGGCCAGACACAGAGCCCGGGAAGTCTACCGTAGTACACGAGTCAAGGAGAGCTTCGGGGACAAGGTGGGCAGTGGGCGTGGGGCAGGGAGACAGGCAAGGGCAAGGCTGACTGGTCGGTGAGTCTCCCTGAGTGCAGAGGCTAGAGCACGAGTGAGTGAGACCTTGAACTTCTTGTGGTATGTCTACGAGCCTCAGCTTGCAGGTGTCTGACAAGGCCCTGGTGCCAGAAAGGGGAGCCCAGGGACCATGGGAGGCCCTGATTCTGGGATACAGGAGAACATGCTGCATTACAACGTGTCCTTCTGCTTCCTGGCCGAAAGCAGGTCACCAAACCTTTCATCTCAGAGCCTGAGAGGGGAGGGGCAGGGGAGACCTCAGTCTCCAGGCTAGTGCAGCCACTTAGCATAAAGCTAAAATCAGGACTGGTGGAGGGAGCCATCTTCAAATATGAACTTGGTGAATTTAACGTTCACAGATTTCAAAAACAGAGTAGAAGTGGCCGTTTCTGATGGGAGGCCCTGCTGATGTGATGCATTAGGAGCAGGACCAGTCAGGAAGGCTCCGATTGCTCCATTCCTTGGAGAAGTGGCTCCTACCTTGGCTCCCAGTTAGAAAGCTCTCGAAGCCGGAAGGCTGACAGATGGAGGCGGGAGGGAGGCTCAGGGAGTGAGTCAGCCGTTCCCCAGGTGCTGGTGTGGCCTCCAGCTGGCTTCGTTTGGACTGACGTCATCCGTTTGTAGTTCTCGATGTTTAAAAAAAAAAATTTGCTGTTCATCTGTGCTTAGAGATCTTTTAGCAGTGTGCTTGTTGGGTTCGGAAGCATCCTCTGAGATCCCGAGTGATGCGTTTGGGGAAAGTTCTGGAAGCAGGCACTGGGTCACGGTGCCTTCCAGTTCCTCCCCCACTCACATTCCGAAGGCCCCATTGGGCACCCAGCCGGCAATGCCCTGAAGCTGCCACAGCAGGTCACCTCTGGGCGCGCGGGTCCTCCAGACTCCCTTGGCCTCACCGAATGCACCAGCTGGAAACACGAGCCACAAATATTCCAGAGGATCTTGGGTACCAGGTGGGCACTGCTCTCTGTTCTTTAAATGCCACAGGGTGAGGAAGAAGCCACTACCCTTGGGCTTTCTGTTGCCACTGCCTGGACCACTTCATCAACTGTCAATTTATCCAGAGGCCTTTCTGACCACCTGCTCACAATGGCAGCCCTCCCTGCCCTCCCTCTTTCTTTATTCTTCCCCAGGATGCTATCCCCACCTGGCATCCTCTGTGTTCTCCCTACGTACTTGTTCCTTGGCTGTCTCTTCTCACTGGAATGCACGCTCCGTGAGGGCCAGGCTCTTGGGCTGGCTCACTGCTGTTGGCATGCGGTATATGAAACCAGCCCACCCAGCCTGGCCTGGCTGAGCCTATCTCTCAGTTTGTCTGTTGTATTCATTCAGCAAATATTGAGTGTCTGCTGTGGGTGAGGCATGTGCCGGGCCCTGGGACACAGCGAGGAGCAGAAATGGAGTGGTTCCACCCCTATTTGTGGGATGCAGGGAAGCTTGCATTCCACAGGGCAGGCAGCCATTGATAAAAAATAAGTCACGTAACTAAATACATTTCGCACCTAATCATGAGGGCAAGGAGGAAAGGTCCCTCGGGAGTGGGTCGGGAGCCTGGCTTGGCAGGGTGGCGGACGCATCTGGGCAGGCTTCCCTGATGACGTTTGAGATGGGATCTGAAGGAGAAGCAGCCAACAAGGGGGTGAGCTGGTGAAGGCGGGGGCAAAGGGGGAAAGCATTCCAGAGACAGGGAACAGAGTGTGGGGACGTCCTGAGACAGGAAGGATGATGGTACAATTGAGGGATTAAGCAAAGGACAGCAGTTTCTTCCTACCTTCGGCTGAATCCTTGTGGAGACATCTGCTTCGTTCATTCTGGGTCAAGGTTTCAAAATGACCTTGCCTTTTGTAAAACTTCCCAAACGTGTTATTTGTGCCTTCCAGAATGTACTTGGCACCTTCCAGACATCCATGCCTTCCTAGGCCTGTTCTGCCCAGGAGAAGCCCTGCAGGGAGCCCCTGGTAGCGAGCCCCCATCTGAACCCCGTGTCTACACTGTCACAGTCACACCCCCAGTGCCTCTGGGAACCTCTCCAGTGACATCCCAGCTCCACTTCTTAGGGAAGTTTTCAATTAAATCGTAATTGGGTGGGAGGTGTGAAAACAAAGTGCCAACAGTTGACACAGGGCCACCCTTTCTACCGCCTGAGCAGTGGAACATGGGAATAACAGTCTAGAGCTTCTCACACAGCAGGCCTCTTTTAAATATGTAAAATATAACATCCCACCTCTCTGCTAATTATTTAATAATATAGTGAGTTAGGCCTGAGTTGTGAAAATCCTGACCTGGGTAATTACAGTGCATACTGCTCTAATTAATGCGAGATCCGTTTTCTAAAATTAGATTCTCTCCATGATTGTCATGAACAACGGCACCATTTTGGTGGAGGGACAAGGTGGTTTTCCTCATGACCAAACGTTGACCTTGGTGGTGATTTCTAACCGACTCTCATTGGCTGCCTTGCGGGGAGGGGCTGTTGCCCCACAGACACCAGACTGCAAAGCCAGAGACAATTTCTAAGTCCTGGGGCATCTTTCTAGCAAGAGGGGAAAGAAAGTCATCCTGCCCGGGTCTCACTTGAAAGCCAGGCATTGGAAGCCTTCATCCTGAAACAGGGGTTCAGCCCCTTTATGCAGGGAGGCCTGTGTGGGTGCATCAGCTACATAGGGAGTGAAGTCCAAACAACCTTCCAACTTGGCCTCCACTTTTTTTTTTAAAGATTTATTTATTTATTAGAAAGAGAGAGCAGGAGGAGGGGCAGAGAGAGAGGGAGAGGGAAAGAATCTCAAGCAGACTCCCCACAGAGCGGAGAGCCCGACGTGGGGCTCGATCTTATGACCCTGAGATCATGACCTGAGCTGAAATCAAGAGTCAGACGCTCCACCGACTGAGCCACCCAGGTGCCCCTCTGCCTCCACTTTTGAGAAGCACTTAATCAGTTTACCTCATAAAGGTGTTTTCTGAGCACCTACTGGACACCAGGTCCTCTGTGAGAGTTCCTGCCCCCGAGAGGCTCCCAGGTGGTAGGGGAGGCAGGCAAGGGAGCAAGCCATGAGCTTTAAGTATGAGGGCTGGTACAGGTATGTGTGGTCCCCCTTTCCATCCCAAGCACCACCGTCGGGGCCGAAGAGAGTGGCTTCTGGCCTGGAGTTCTCACGTACGTAGAGAACCAGGGAAGCTGAACTGAGTTTGGAGAGCAAGAAGGGACAGGAACAATTCCAAACATTCCCAGTAATTTCTAAATCCCTCACGGCCAGCCCATATTTCCTGGTGATAAGGGATCACATGCTAAGGGGAACATCACATACAACAAAGTTGGGGGCTGAAATGTGTATTAGTTCAGTCTAGTCAGGTGGGTTATCCCATCCAGCTCAAAAGGACAGGAGGTCTTGCTGTGCACCTGGTTTTTGAAAGTGTAACTGCAGTGTCCGAACTCACCAACTTGGATCGGATCATTGATTGTTTTTGCATCACAGTGGGCATGACCACGGACTGGCCACATATACCACCAGCCCGGTGTCTCGCCTCCTCCTGAGCTGGGCAAGAATCCGAAGAGGCCCAACCCGCTTCTAAGGTGGGCACGGAAAGATCTGCAGAAGCTGGGGATTGGAGAAAGGGGTTGGTTTAGGGCTGGGGAGGGGAGCCTCCATCTTTGCTACAGGCGTCACTGTTGCGACTGATGCCACTCTGTCTGGTCCCTTGGTGGCGGCCAGAACGAGACCCTCACTGGCCCAGGCCCTGCATGGGGAGCAGTCTAAGTTCCTGTGCTTGCTACTCCTAACTGATGCTCAGGTTCCCACAGGCTTACCCTTGCTGTCCCTCTCTCCTCTGACCCCAGCTCCTGGATATTTCTCAGAACCCTTCAAGTCTCAGCCCAACTGCCACTTCTCCCCGTCGACCTGTGCCCCAGCCCTGCAGGTGTCATGTTGTTACAAACATCTGGTTCCCTTGGTGCGCACAGGGGGTCTGCTCAGGGGTGGTGGTGCATGCGCGCCCCTGGGCTCCAGCCACACCTGGCTTCGGGTATTAACTCCACTCTTGGCAAGGTTTCCAGGCCCGTTGGGAGGAAATGACCTACCAGGCTGATGTGCACTGAGTCTGTTTCCTGGGAATAACGAGAAATTAAGCAAGAGTAGTCTCTTTACCTCTCATTCACCACATTAATGGTGGTCCAGACTTTTCCACCTGAATAACCTCATCTTTTCTCTACAAGCTTGGTACCTCCTTATACCACGGGGCCTAAGCGGCCAGGGGCTGGTTGAAAACCCTTGATCATAGCAGACTGGCACGTGGGAGATAGTGCTTTTGCTTGATGAACCTGATTTTTCACTTTTAAACTAGCTGTTTGGGCATGGTGTGGACAAAACCCCAGGTAAAGCAATAATTGAGTATTGAACCATCTTCTGCACTGACACAAACAACCTTAGTGATTTCCAGGGTCCTGTGCCGTGTCATTGAATGGCTAATTTGATCGTAAATCCTCCTTGTTCCATGACAGAAACACTCACTGATAGAAGCGTCCTTAGAAGGACCCATTAGGTTAAACTAGCGGCTGCTGATCTGGGTGCTCTAGTTAATCAGCCCCACGGTCCCACTTCCCCTGTTTACACGAGAGTGTACCATATATGGAAGCAAGCCAAGGGATGTCTCTCACATTTTAAGGACAGGATCCC
Source organism: Eumetopias jubatus (assembly GCF_037043125.1). NCBI lineage: Eukaryota > Metazoa > Chordata > Mammalia > Carnivora > Otariidae > Eumetopias > Eumetopias jubatus. The sequence continues at coordinate 9,115,243 of NW_028274823.1, read as the reverse complement.
TTATATAGCCTCGTTTGTACAAATTCAAGACTCTTGCTGTCTCGTCTGAATAAAGGCCAAGGTGGATGGACGTGGTAGGACACCACAAGGGCTTCATTGCTGGATGTTTCCTACTTGAGAAGGGGAGGCTATTGGTTGTGTGTGTCCAGCGTCTTCCCTACTCTTTCGTGGGAATAGTCTCTCTTTCCTTTGGGGACCCCTTCTCTACTGTATGCAGGCCTCATGGGTCTGCTAGCCTCAGTACCCTGTGCCGGCGCCCAGCCACGGGAAGCAAGTGTGTGACCCTGACATGTGTGGTGAATCTTGTAGTGGACATGTGACTCAAGCCAGGTGCTCCAGGGTGCTGTCCCACGGCTGATATAGAGATGATAGAAAAAGGAATCTCTGTTGGGCTGGCTCAGCTGGGGTTGCCGGCAGCCATGCCCCCCCACCCCCATTGGGAAGGCCCATTTGTAGCAGGAGAGAGTGAGAAGGAGGGACAAAGGGTAATGGGAGGCAGTTAGCTGGCTGCTGAATGGATGGGGAGAGGAAGATGGAGAGACCCTCCGTTTGCCGCCATCCACTCACCCCCACACAACTGGGTTGCAGATTGATTCCTCGGGATACTGATGCTTTGGCTCACCTTTAATTTTGGGCTACCCCAATCCAGTCTTCCTGTCCCTTCATACATTCCTTTTATTTGCATGGTGGTCAGAGGAAGGTTGCCATCACTTGAGAACAAAGGAGTTCTGAGTAAAACCAGGGGGGGAATCTCCACAAAACAGAAAGTTGTTTTAGTTGCATGACATCATAGGACACTGTCAGAAGAGACATATGATGGTTCTCCGAAGATTCTAGAGCATCAGCGTTAGAAAGGACCAAAGCTGCCATCCTGTTCAGCATTTCTCTGGGTGTGGACGCTGACATGCAGTAGCTTTGTGGGACTTAAGAGAGTCCTTGAGAAATATCTGGTGGTGACAGAAGTGGGAAAAGGTGGATTCAGTAAGTGGTGGAGCAGGTTTCTTTACTGCAGGATTTCTCAGAGCCTTCACAATGCTAAGGAGCAGTGTGAGTCTTCAAGAGGGAAAGAGAGAACGTAGCATTCCCCAAACATTTAACTGTGAAAGCCTTTTAAGATTCATTAACATTGTGTAACCGTAACGTAGTTCAAGTCCCTCCGTTAGCGGCTGAGGGTCAGGCATTGAAGCGACACAGCTACCATCTGACCCGGAAACTGGGATCCTGTTCAGACCTCTTCCATCACCTTCCACCTTCTCTCCTGCAAAGGTGCTGCAGAAAATAGACATCCAGACTTGACAAGGAAGGCCCTGCTGGCAAGGCCCTGGCCTCAGAGTGAAGGTGGTGCGTGTCTGTGGCAGTGATGGTAAAGCATCGGCCGGAACACGCAATGGCCAGGCCGAGCAGGGGCTGCACTGCAGCCATCCCGTCTCGGTCTGACAAGCAGCACGGCGGGCCCCAGGAGAGCTGGTGACGTATGGTCACTGTTATGGCACCCAGTTGGCCAACTGTCTTCAACAGTGATGGATGTTCGTCTGGAAGGTCATTACCACAGGCGTTAGAAATGCCCCCTAATTTTAGAAACACTAAATAATTCATATTGGCAGCTGAGAAAAAAAAAATTCAAAGGCCAGTCTGCGTTAATTTACCCAAAGTGAATTTGGGCGTATTGTTGTGGTGGTGGCCATGGTTTCGTGAGGAACAAGTTCTGGCAAAGCAGGGGGATGGCCCCGTGTCTGTCCTCCCGCATGCGAGCCATCGGTGGGCTCACCTTACGATGGCACATTGCTGCTCAACATGGGACATTTACAGCACAATGTGGTTTCTCTTTGGTTTTAATTTTTGGATCAATATTCCTCAAGTCAATACTTGTGTGTGTGCGCGTGTGTGTGTGTGTGTGTGTGTGTGTGTGCGTGTGCATGTGCGTGCGTGTATGTGTGGTCCACTGGTGCCTCCCACCACTGTTATTTGATTGTCTCTTTAGGATCTCTAGCTGTAGAAGCCAGAAGGCCATTATAGTGGAGGAAGTCCCAGTTTGGTGGCCCTAATGTCATTCTCTGACTGCTCTCAGGAGTGGGTTGCAATCAGTCAGCTTGAACACCTATTACACAAAAGGAAAGGAAGACAAAGGGAAACCCTGGAGTCCACCTGGAAATCCGAAGCCACACATGGAATACGAGCGAATTATGGCTGGAAATTTCTTAGATGAAATTGTAGGCTCCTTTGGTCAAATGGAAGTGTTAGCACTGTGGACGTATCAAGACAGCAACTCGGACGATGAGAACTCATAACGAAGGAACACTCTCCATGTGCCTGAGGCTCTGATGGCCCTCTAAATGGAAAGGGCTTGGCCTTTGGAGCAGGGAGAGCTGGGTTCAGACTTCAGTCCTGCCACTTCCCACCAATGTGTTTGTTGGAAAGCCAGCCAATTTCTTTGAGCCTTAGTTTCTCCTTCCACAAACGGAGCTGGTAGAATCTTCCCTGTAGGTTTATTGTCAAATGTAAATCCATGCATAGGGGACAATTTAGGTCAGGCACATTGCAGAACACCCGACATACAGTGGGTGCCCAATATGGAGTTTCCTCTCTATTGGGAGAACCTATCACAACTAGTTCGCAGTGTCAGATGAAGCTCTGTGTGGAGCGTTGGGGTTCAGTTTCAATGGTCCTGGACTCAGGGCGTGGATCAGACTGGGATCATGGTTGGCCCTGAGCTTAACCTGCAGCTGTGGCACCAGAGGCTCTTTGTGGGTGGGTCTTGTTCACTCCATTTCAGCCAGAGCCCGTGTGATGGGCCAGGCACCCATGCTGGGCACAGGGAGCTTGGAGATAAATCAGATATGTGGTCCTTGGCTGGAGTAGATGGGTCTGGCAAGATTCTCATCCCCATCCTTCATCGTTCTTAAGCCTCTGCTTGCAGATCTCTTAGAAGACACACCTGGGAGCCACCCACATCCTTCTACCGTGTGGAGGACATCACATCTTCCTGAAATGAACCCAATTCCACGCAGACCCAAAGCCGGAGGCTAGAACACACTCCAGTCCCAGTGCTCTAGACCCCATAAGGCTAGCTAAACAGAACCAAAGGAGAGCGGAGGTGATTGCCTGGATCATTGAAACAAAAGTGGATTTTTTTCTTCTTTCTTTTCTTTGTGTCCTGAATAGTCCAAGTCACTGGGGCTGTTCTTTCCGCTCTCAGAGAAAGGGCCACCAGGACTCCATCTGAGTATCCCTTTGTTAATCAAGGGCCCCGGCTCCTGTGGCTTATTAGGGCAATAAGCAGAGATGGTGTATCATAGAGGCCACTGTCCCTCTGCCAGCATTAAATAATTCTAGTGGCTGCTTGATGGGGTAAAGCAATTACGATGCATTTTTCATTCAATCAACTGAATCAATTAATTGCTTTACTCACATAGGAACAACAAAAAACAAATCCCAAAGCTTTCTTCTTAAACAGTAAGCATGCTGGATAGGCTGCTTTTAAATCTGACATTTACATGAAATTATCTTCTTATATAATTAACAGCTACCAGTTAATAAACATGCCTCAGATAAAAGAGTAGCCGTATAAATGAACAAAATGAAAAATCACCATTTAGCATGCTAAAGGTAATAGGAGCAAGCAGAGTCTCTAGCAGGCCTGAGAGCCCTCCTGGAGATGTTTCTGGAAGAGCTGTTCTCAGAGGCCATGTGGACAGTTGAAAATTATGAGAGAAAGACGGAGAGATTGAGAGAGAGAGATTGGGAAAGCCTATCATTTAAAAATCTCTTGGACGAAAAATATGATGCACCTCTTGAGAAATGGCGGGGGTGGGGTGGGGGTGGTTTCCCCTAGAAGAGTGCTTGGAATATTGGTGAATATTTTGTTCCCTCAAATAGGAAAAGGTCTAAGTTTCCAGGATTGCCCGCAAAAAAGGGGAAATTGGAGAGATGTAGGTGCACGGCGCCCACTGAGCAGGCCTTAGATGTGGTTGGTCAACACCCTAAGAACAGTCGCAGCATTTGAAATGAAAAGGTCTGCATTACTCCTTGGGAGCTTTTTTGCAAACAAGCACGTGAAAGAGCAAGGCCACTGCAGCTCTGGGTGAGATTTTACCCAAGGGGATTCTGCAAAGTGGGAGGCAAACCATTCCACCTCTGGAATGCAATATTTATACCTTCATCAGGGGAAAGCTCATGACCCTTCTCTCTCGTTGTAATGGAAAAAAAGGATATATATTTAAGAAAAAAAAGTTTTAAAGAAAATCTCTCTCTTAATGAGGAGGGGAACTCTCTTTAAACACCACAATGAAACCCAGGATGGGGGGATATCCCGTCTGGGCTTTTTGGAAGGGGGCGATTCCTCTGCTGTCAACACGATCTGGCAGGATATTCTATATAGTTGGCAGGGAAATGGTTTGTGTCAGGTTGGGATGATTTGTGTGATGTTCAGGTGCAGTTATACCCCAGTTGCTCATCTGGGTATAATTCAGGGGCTGTATTCATAATAGCGGGGTGGGGGTGGGGCTTGCAACTCTGACGGTTGAAACCAATCTGAATCACAGGAGCCCACGGATGGAGGGGCCCAACCAGCCCTGTGGAAGGAGGGAACGCCTTCCGAGGTGGGCAGCACTGTCCCAGCTCCAGAGATCACAAGGACACAGTGACTTCCCAGTGACCCTGCTCTCCAAGTATGGGACCCTGGACCCCAGGCCCAGAGGCGGAGCTCCTTGAAGCTTGGGGAGGCTTCACTCGACATCAGTAATGCCTCATGAGTGAGTCCCTTCCTCTCCTGAAAACAAACAAAAAGACCACAATAGGGAGCGGAGGTGGCCTCGAATCCAGAATACAGCCGTGCACACCTGAGATGGAAGTCTCTTCTCTTTCATAGTGTGATCAAACAAGATAATGGAAGGCGAAGTGCTCAGGGAACCATCTCGGGCCACCACTATGTAACATAATTAGTGTCATCATTTCCTATTTGCAACATAAACCCAATTTGCTTTCCTGGGACCTCCATAGGTGATGTGCCTGATACAGGTGTGAAAATTGTAGCTTTCCTGGTTACTTGAGCCCCTTTGTTTGTCCGGAACCAGCTGGAAGCTGGGGGGGGGGGGGGTGGGATCATTCTGCTCTTCTTCAGGGCTTTATCTGAAGGCGTGCAAATATTTCCTCCTGCTTAACTCTGTCTTGGCACCCTTGGTATCCAGAGGCAGATCATGGCTCTATAATCTGCTCTGTGTGTGGGGGAGATCATAGTAGTTTTTACTGGCTGCTTACTGCATGTTTGGCACAGGGCTGAGCATTTTACGTCTGTTGTCTTACGGTGTCCTTTCAACAGTCCCGTGAGGGCAAGTACTATTATTACCTCCATTTTACAGATGGGGAAACTGAGGCTCAGAAACCTTGAGCAACCTGCCAGGGTCACACAGCTAGCAATGGCTGAACTGGGATTCAAACCTAGGTCTTTTTGATTCCAAAACCCCTCATAATCTTAACCAGTAGGCTAACCTCCCTAACGGTTCTAATGAAATAACACCCAAAGTAATCCCTGATACTTGTGTATTTCATGTCAGCAAATCTGCTGACCACTCTTACATTACAGGACTTGTGCAGGATATGGACACACGGGAAAAGTCAGGTTTGGTCATTGCATTTGAGGAGCGGTGGCTGGAGTAGGAGGAGCAGGTATGTAAGGGACAGGTGGTGTGCAAGGGACAGCGAGAAGCTTAGAGGGTTGGCGCCCAGAGAGGAGGGACTGGCTCGGGGACAGTGGCCGGCTCAGTGAAGGCAGCACTGGAGAGGTTCATCTAAGTGGTCCCAAAGGGATGAAAGGGGGATTTTGCCATCAGAGGAGGAATGGGTGAGCTTTAAAGCTAAGGCCCACAGCCATGAAAACCTTGAGGCATCTGCAGAAAGGTTCTGAGGTCCCGGAGCATTGGGGACGTGGTGGACAGCCACAGGACTGAGCAGGAGGCAGGGGCTGGGGGCGGGCGAAGACTCCCTCACAAGACAGAATCACTCATCAAAGGGGAGAGGTTGACATCTGGACTATTTTAAGGCAAAGACGTGTCTCAGTCCACTCAGCTGCTAGAACTAAAACAGACTGGCCTGCTTACACAGCAGTTTGTTTCTCACGGGTCTGGAAGCGGGGAGTCTAAGAGCAAGGTGCGGGCAGGACTGGCGTCTTCCTGGTTCACAGACAGCTGCCTTCTTACTGTGTCCTCACACGGCGGGGAGGGAGGCTCTCTTTCCCGCGACTCTTTTTACAAGGGCCTGAAACCCCCTCATGAGGGCTCCACCTGATGACCTCCTAAAGGCCCGGCCTCCAGGTACATCACGCCGGGGCTTGGGTTTCTACCTATGAATTGGGGTGGGGGACAGAAACATTCAGTCCACAGCAAAACTGATGTTTATCCAAGACACCCTAAAAAGAGTGACAAAGCAAGCCACAGAAAGCAGAGCTTACCACACCCTCCAACAGGGCTGAAAAGTACAAGATGGAAAATGCCAGGTGCTGATGTGGATGGGAGAAATTCTCCCAGGCCGCTAGTGCAAGCCGCACTGCGATCACCATTTGGGAACATGGTGTGGCTACATTTCCCAAAGTTGAACACACCCCGTGCCCAGCAAGCCAGCTCCTGGTCATGCTCCAAAGGGTGCCGTGTGCACATGTGAACCAAAACCATAGAGGAGGGTGGGTGTTCAAAGCAGCCTTCTTCGAAATACCCCCAGACCAGACGGCACCCACATGTCCATTTAGTGTAGAATGGGTGAATGTGTTGTGGTTTTCCCACACAGTGGAATTTTTTTTTTTTAGAAGATTTTATTTATTTATTTGAGAGAGAAATGAGATAGAGAGAGCATGAGACAGGGGAGGGTCAGAGGGAGAAGCAGACTCCCCGCTGAGCAGGGAGCCCGATGCGGGACTCGATCCCGGGACTCCAGGATCATGACCTGAGCCGAAGGCAGTCGCTAAACCAACTGAGCCACCCAGGCGCCCTTCACACAGTGGAATATTGTAAACAATGGGAATGCATAACCTCCCACTACATGCAACACTGTGGATGCACTGCAGACGGACTCAAAAGACAGCATAGGGCACAACTCTATTTATGTCAAAGGACAAGAGTGGTCAAAACTAGTCTGTGCTGTTAGAAGTCAGGAGAGGGGACATCCCCTTGGGGAGGGGATAGTGACTGCAAGGGGGCAAAAGGGGCTTTCTGGGGGCTGGTAAGGTTCTATGTCTCAACCTGGGTGCTGGTTGCTGAGTGTGCTCTGTCCGTGAAAATGGTGAACCCTTGTAATGTGCTCCTTTAGAACATACCTTATATTTCAGGATAAACTAAAAGAAAGCTGGCCCACTGAAACAGGGGCTGTGTGCCAGTGTGGTGTTGAATAATGTCTCCCCCCCCGCCCCCGCACGCCCCACAAAGACATGGCCATGTCCTAATCCTTGGAACCTGTGAATGTGACCTTCGTTGGAAGAAGGGTCTTTGCAGATATAATTAGGGATCTCAAGATGCTGTCATTCTGGATTATCTGGGTGGGCTTCAAATGCAATGGCATGTGTCCCTAGAAGAGACACACAGGGCAAAGAGGAGAGGCTGTGTGAAGACAGCTGGGAACGGAGCGAAGATACCACAAGCCAAGGAACACCTGGAGCCTTCAGGAGCCAGAAGAGGCAGGGAAGGATCCTCCCCTAGAGCCTTCGGAGGGAGCCCAGCTCCGCTGACACCTCAATTTTGGACTTCCGCCTTCCAGAACTGTGAGAGAAGAAATTTCTGTTGTACGCCATCCAATTTGTAGTAACTTGTTAGCGCAGCCCCGGAAACCTAATACAGCCATATAAACCCAGCTCTCAGGGGGATGAGGCTCGAGGAGATTTTTTTTAGGCAGGTAGGGACATGTTTAGAGCGGTGATTTCAAAAGATCATCTGGGTTTCTTGTGGAAAATGGAGAGGAGGGGAGGAGACAGGAGGCAGGAGACAGACTAGTCATGTCCTATTGAAAAAACACAACTCATACCTGCATCAGTTCCTCAAATAAAATTCCATGTTCTTGTCTGACCAAAGTTTGTGGGGGGTGGAAGGAGAGAAGGCCTCCAGCCCTCTCCCTTCCTTTCTCCAGTACTCAGCTCAGGGCTGTGGCAGAGTGAAGGCTTGAGTGAGGGGTAACCTACGTAGAGTAAGAGCACAGATCTTTGTACGTTCTGATGGATTTTGATGAATGTATACAGTCATGTAACCGCTCCTTAGTGAACATTTCCATCACCCACTTCCTGTCCCACTCAACCACTGATCTGATTTCTATTAGCATAGATTAGTTTTGGCACTTCTTCAGTGAATGTCATAGAAACGAAATCATGTATTTTGTACTCTTTCATGTCTCGCTTCTTTTGTTCAGTATGTTTTTGAGATTTATTCATGTTTTTGCTCAGCACTTTGGGCAGCTCTGTCGTGGAGTAATATTCCATCATATGGCAATACTACAGTTTATCAGTTCTTTTGTCGATTGACGTTTTGGTTATTTCCAGTTTTTGTTACTACAAATAAAGTAGATACGAACATTCTTGCACAAGTCTTTGTGTGGACGTATGCTTTACTTTCTCATGAGCAAATGCCTGGAACACGGGTGTATGATTAACTAGTAAAAGATGCTGCCCACTGGTTTTCTAAAGTGATTTTGTCACTTTGGAATTTTTATACCACACCAACAGTGTATGAATGTTCCTGTTGCTTTACATCCTCATCAACACTTGATATTATCGGTTTTTAATTTCAGTCAGTCTACTGGTTAAAAGTGGTTTTAATTTGGATGTTACTGACAACTAATGATGTTGCACTTGTTTTCATGTGCTTGTTGGCCATTCATGTATCTTTTGCAAAGTGCCTGTTCAAGTTTTTTGCCCATTTTATTTATTGGTTGGTTTGTCTTATTACTGAGTTGTAAGAGTTCTTTATGTATTCTGGATATAAGACCTTTGTCAGATATATGCATTAAAATATTTTTATCTCAACCTGTGGCTTATTTTTTCATTTTAAAAATGATTACTTTTAGGGGCTCCTGGGTGGCTCAGTCTATGGAGCATGCAACTATGGATCTTGGGATTGTAAATTCGAGCCCCACGTTGGGTATAGCGATTACTTAAAAATAAAATCTTAAAAAAGAGTTATTTGATTAAAAAAAGATTTCTTTTGAAGAGCAGAAGTTTTTAGTTTTGATGAAGTCCAATTTATGATTTTATTCTTTAGGGTTAATCCTTTTTGTGTCCTAATCAGTAGTTGCCTACCTTGAGATTACGAACATTTTTCTCCTATGTTTCCTTGTAGAATTATTTTAGTTTCAGCTTTTACGTTTAGATCTGTGATTCTTTTCAGATTAATTTTGTGTACGGTAGGTGGGGTGGGTCTAGGTTCATCAATATTTTTTCAGTCAAATGAAAAGGCCCAGGCATCTGGGGGAAGAGGGTGAGTGAAAGGACATTGGTTTCCAACCATAAACTAACTAATTTGACATTTATTTTGAGAGCTTACTGGTTGCCTGTCACGGTCTTAGGCTCTAGGGTTACGTAATGGTAGCTAACTAGACATGTCTCCTGCCTGTATGGAATTTGTTATCTAGAAAAGAGGTAGATAGGAAAGAATTACAGTGACTTAAAATGATGACTATCATCAGGAACTGGGAAATACAAGTCCCTAGTGTCACATATATTTGGGGAAGGCTTACCATGAAGACACAAAGACACGGTGACAGAGTTGAGATTTGCAGGAACGTAAGGGGGCAACTTGGGCCAAGGGGGTGGTGCATTGAAGAAGCAGAGTGTGTCCTGTCTGATTGTAGGGCCACAAGCTGGAGCCAGGGAAGCAGTGCTAAGAGTGTTTTCATCCCGAGAACAGTGAGAAGACACAGAAGTGTTGGAAGGGGTGTGTGCGCATCACATGCATCTGCTTGCATTTCGCACACATTTCTCCTGCTGCACAGGGGAGCACAGAGTGAGATGCTGGGCACGTGGCTCTGCAAGGTCATAACTAAGCTCATGGTGACAGTGGGGCAGTCATTGGGAGACCCCGCACAGACCCTGGCCTGGGGACGGGCTTTGGATGTGATTGCAGTGACTGCACCAAGGCAGGACTCTGGACCCCATGTGGAACGAGGTGATGAGATGTTGGGGCTGAGCTTGACTGTTCACAGTGCCGTTTCCTATCTATGACCTCATTTCACTGCATGGCGATCAGGGAGGAATTATTGCTATTTATATCTCTCATAATTTCCTACTTTACAGAGGAGGAATCTGAGGGTCAGAGAAGGTGGGGGCCTTACTCCTGATTGCTCAGCCAGGCAAGAGTAAACCCTGGCCTTCCTGCTCCGAAGCTCCCCTTCCTTCCCCAACATAACTCATAGCCAGGAATCATGTCCAAGTTAGAGGTGTTCTCCCAGACTCTAAATTTTCCAAGGGCTTGTGCTGTGGGGCCATTTCCAGGTTGATGGTGGATCTAGGGATTGGGGCTGTGAACCCTCCTTGGTTCAGGGCAGCTGTTGAGGTGACCGGGTGAGGTGAGCAGGACTCAGAGATAGTCTTTTCCGGTGAGAGAGCACCCACTTGATGATCTCAGCTGTTTGCAACCACCTGGGCAGACATGAGGATGAGCATCCTGGACAGATCTGGAGCAGCGTGGTGGAGAGAGACCCCGACTTAGAGTCAACCAGACCCGAGTCCCAGGCCTGGCCTTCCACCCAGCAGCCCTGACGCTGGGCAAGGCTCCACCTCTCTGGGCCTCATTCTCCTTATCTGTAAAATACAGATCCTAGTAGTTATAAGAATAAAATGAATAGTGACATAGTTGTGTGGAGCCCAGACGATTATCATCAGCATTACTAAGGGGAAAAGGACATGTTGATTTATTCCTTGGGCAGTTCTCTTTCCGTGCCGGCCAAATGCCTGACTTGGAAACGCACAGTACTTGGAGGCTGCTTACAGTCTCAAACCAGGAGACTGATGTGCGGTAATAATCCTTTCCGCAAGTGTAGCATTTTTCCCTTTGCAAAGGCACGGTCAGGTCTCTTACTGTGGTTTTTACTCAAACAACCTGAGGTCGGCCGGCCACGAGTGATTATCCCCGCGTTCTGGATGACGAAGTGGAGACTTGGAAAAGAAACCTGATTTGCCAAGGATCACAGAGAAAGGTGGTGTGAAAGGTCGGATGAGAACGTGGCAGGGTCTTCCAGCTCCTTCACAGCAGCCTGTGGCCAAGAGGCACACACCACCTGGACAGCGTCCTCTCAGGAACAATCTCCACAGCTTCCATTTATCAAGCACCTACTGCATACTGGGCCCGAGGGCAGGGTAGGTGCGTTGTGTGGGTATTAACTCATTTCATCCCCTCAATAACCCCAGGAAGCTGACACCATCCTGACTTACCTTCAAGGAGGCTGATCTCCCAGAGGTTAGGTGAGGGGCCCGAGATCCCCCAACTGGTGAGTGAGAGCTGCTTTGGGATTCCCATCTGAGCCAACCCAATGGCAAAACTGGCTCTCTCTCTCTCTCTTTTTTTTTAAAGACTTTATTTATTTGACAGCGAGAGATGGAACACAAGCAGGAGGAGTGGGAGAGGGAGAAGCAGGCTTCCCGTGGAGTGGGGAGCCCGACGCGGGGCTCGATCCCAGGACCCCGGGATCATGACCCGAGCCGAGCCGAAGGCGGTCGCTTAACAACTGAGCCACCCAGGTGCCCCAAAACTGGCTCTCTCTTAACTCTCTTCTTCCTCACAAGAAGAGAGAGAAGGACCACAAACGTATGAGCAGCAGGAATTGCCGGGGGGGAGACATGGGTTTGAGTGTTTTCCTATTTTAACTGGGCTAAATGAAACCTTTATCTTCATGGCATTGGCTATCATGGTTGGGTGGATGTCTGGGTATCTGCTTAGGAGCTAACAGGTTTAGTTTTATTGTTTTGTCAAAATACTGCAGAAATCAATATATCTCCATAATTCAGTGTTATACCAAGAGGCATTTTTGTGCCATATATAGCAAAAATTGTATTATACTTTTGAGATCATAGGTAATGATGACAAAGTGTTCTGTGTTCAATTCTAGCATTAACGTCTGGTTTGAACAAAGCTTGAAATATGATCTCAGAGCTAAGAGGCTTTAATATTAAGATCTTTAACTGTAATTTATGTGACAGAAGATAGGGTTTAGCATAATAAAATGTAATGGGCTCCTCAAATGAAGAGGACGAGAGACAATTGAAAACAAGGTAAAAATGGTAAATTATAAATAACGGTAAATCTACCTTTATGTTGTTACTTCATTTATTTTTGATTTGTTAGATAGGCTCTATAATTTCTCATTTTCCCATGTTTCAGAACAGAACATTTCTCAAATGGTGCCTATTTGAAAGGAGAGCCCAGAATTACCATTGGCCTCAGCTCGCTAGTTAAGGGCATCCGAACGTTTCCGCCATGATCCATCTCCTCCCCCTGTGCTAAGGTTTCATCTGTATGATTCTATTCATCCATGCTGTGGTCCTCTCTCCCTCTGTGTCTTTTCCTTCCTGGTATTTTGGGTCTTGTTTATGTTTTTTAAATCAGTCTCTACTTTAAAATGTCATGATATAAATTTGTACTAAAGTTACATAGACATTCAGGGTTTTAGACCCAAACTTAGAAAGTCACATTCACAAAAAGAAAGTAGAGGAAGCAGATTTATTTACCACGCGGGCTGAGTGGTAAGGGCAGGGTAGTTTATGGAATTTTTATTACCCTATGGAAAGAGAAGTGTGACAATTCTTCAAAAGAGGGAATTATCTGGAATTTAGCCTGTAAGATTTTTTTTAAAGATTTTATTTATTTGAGAGAGAGAGAGGGAGAGCACAAGCAGGGGGAGTGGCAGACAGAGAGGGAGAAGCAGGCTCCCTGCTGAGGAGGGAGCCCGATGTGGGGCTTGATCCCAGGACCCCTGGGTTTACTGACTGAGCCATCCAGGTGCCCTGTGAGATTTTTTTTTTTTTTAAGATTTTATTTTTAAGTAATCTCTACTTGAACTCATGACCCCAAGATCAAGAGTCGCATGCTCTTCTGACTGAGGCAGCCAGGCACCCCTTAACCTCTAAGATTTTGAATGATAAACTTTTATGTTTTAATCACACTTGCATTCTCAAAATTTGCTTGATTTCAAGATTTGGAAATAAACCGGCAGAATTGGTGTAGAAGGTTAAGGAAGGTCTTAGAATAGAATCTGGGGTTATGGCTTTTGTTTGGAAGAGCCTAGGTTCAGTGTGCTCTAGCAGGGATGATGAGCCCCCTGCTCCGTGTGGTCAGCATCCTCTTAGCAGGATGGGGTCTGCTCTGAGTGAAGTCTGGCCTCCCAGAAGGAGAGATACACGTGGGAGAGAACTAGCCTCCACCTTGCGCCCGTCACAATTGCCAAAGCATCTGAAGCTCTTCTCTACCCATTTTTTTTTAAATTTAAATTCAATTAGCCAACATGTAGTATATCATTAGTTTTTGATATAATGTTCAATGATTCATTAGTTGTGTATAACACCCAGTGCTCATCACATCATGTGCCCTCCTTAAAGCCCATCACCCAATTACCTCATCCCCCCACCCTCCTCCCTATCTGCAACCCTCAGTTGGGTTTCCTGGAGTCAAGAGTCTCTTCATGGTTTGTCTCCCTCTCTGATTTCTTCCCATTCAGTTTTCCCTCCCTTCCCCTGTGGTCCTCCATGCTTGTGTTCCACATATGAGTGAAACCATATGATAATTGTCTTTCTCTGCTTGACATATTTCACTTAGCATAATCCCCTCCAGTCCTATCCATGTCGATGCAAATGGTAGGTATTCATCCTTTCTGATGGCTGAATAATATTTCATTGTATATATGAACCACATCTTCTTTGTCCATTCATCTGTTGAAGGGCATCTCAGCTCCTTCCACAGTTTGGCTATTGTGGACATTGCTGCTATGAACATTGGGGTGCATGTGCCCCTTCTTTTCACTACATCTGTGTCTTTGGGGTAAATACCCAGTAGTGCAAATGCTGGGTCATAGGGTAACTCTCTTTTTAACTTCTTGAGGAACCTCTCCACCCATTTTTGAATGAAAATTCAAAATTCACGTTGGCTTCGCAGTGATATGAGAGGAATCAGTTAGCCTGGACTCTTCCTCTTCCTTGTCTTGGGACTGAGAAGGGTCTTGGTACCAGCAGCAGGCAGAACAAATGCGAATGTCTATTTGTCTGGAACTGGCCGACCACGTTCCTGCAGAGTTCTGAATGCGTGTATGCTCCGTGCTCCCACAGTTGCATTTGCCTACAGGGTGTGACTTCTGTGACACTTGCCCCCCTACCCTCCTACAGATCTGTCTTGGTTACCAGCTGACGTCTTCAAGCAAACTTAAAACGCAAACATCCTGGGAAGGAGAGTCTGTTATCAGATGCTACCGTCTTGGTGTGAGCTACTTTACTGGGACCATTTCCTCTCGGGACAGGAGGGACTCCAGGTTTAGGAGGGTCCTCTTAGGTATCCTGGTAGAAAAAAGATTTAATACAGGGGATTCGACATTGGCACAATCTTTGGTAGGGCTGGGAAACAGCTGCTTAGCAGGGGATGACCAACATCTCTCCTAGAAACTGCCCGTCCTGGGTCTTCATAACCTCAGTGGGGGCTGCCTCTGCCAACCTCACCTGCCTGCACCTCCGGAGCAGGTGACAGGACTTCAGTCTGGAGATTTGATCTCTGTCTGTATATCTGCCCATAGCTGCTTTTGGACAATAATGGTGGCTCCTTCCTCCTTTCTGCCTTCTAGATCTTGCAGGCAAGCTCACTGGCCAGCCCTGACCCAGAGCCATGTTGGGAGAGGGAGTCTTGATTCAGTCTGGCTTTGTACCTCTGGTGCCAAGATTCCAGGGTGTTCCCTTGCCTCTCTGCAGGGACCATGGTCTTCCTGTCTTCCCCTGCTCTGCCTCCCACAGAAGCCCAAGTGTGGCACATGGTTAGGGGACCTTTGTTGGCCATGTCCATGGTCAGGTTCCTGCTTATCCACTCCTGTCTCCCCCAATTGTCTGGGTCTGACTTCCTTTCCCTCCTTGGGACCTGGAACGCCTTCCTGCTCTCATTTTGCCCCCATCTCTCCAACTCCTGGCCTCTTAGGTCTCAGCTTCCACTCCTTTAGGGACACCCAACCCTTGAGCTGGGCAGGCCCCATTGTTTGCTCTCACAGGACCCTCCTTTTCTTCCCCGGCAGACATGGATCACGCGTGTAAGGAAATGCTCATCTGTTCATCTGTCTAAGTGTGTAAGTATTGACTCCCTGTTTTCCTGCCAGGCTATGTTCCTCGAGGTCAAAAACGTGACCTCTTGTTCACTGCTCTGTTCCCAGAATTCCCTGCAGTGTGGCCCTCAAAACATGGTTGTTGTTTGAGCAGAGGGGTCAAGCCATGTTTTCCATTGTTTTCGATGCTAGATCATTTCTTAGGAGGCTTTGTTGCACACTAGATCATGAAATTAAATAACCATGATCGATCATTCCTCCTCAATTGGAAAGTACTTTATAGTTTACAGGTCACTTTCTCTTCGTTCATTCATTCATGCATTCATCCAGGAAGGATTTCTGGGATGCCTACCATGTGCATGACATAGACTGGGTCTGCAGTTTACCTACAGTTCTAGAAACCTCGGGCTGAGGTTCAGAAGAGTGGAGGGAACAGCTCATTTCTCAGTGGCTGAGAATCAGCCTATAATCTCTGTACCACATTGCCAGAGGCCACACCGTGTGGGCTTTGGGTGCCCCCAGAAAAATGTAAATGAAAGCAAAACACAGGATTGTAATCATTAGTGTCTGGGGCACACCATCTAAGCAGTAGATACATAACAAATGAGTATTAAAAATATAGTCATCAGGCGTAATGATTTCTGGCAACTTCCCCCTCACCGTGCAAATGTACATTTAGAACTGACTTTTACACTATTGAAAGTATCAGCCTGCTGAATTCCTTCATTAGTGGGAACCCACTGTGGATTAAATGAAATTCTGTAGCCCAAGGAAAGAGATCTGTGGGTCAATAGTCCAGGAACATGAGAAGTGTTACACAGGGGAATGTGATTTATGAAAAAGTTTTCTGACTTCACAGCAGTTTTCTCTGAATCCATAAATGCCCAAACGTTTAGGCGATAGTCTACATATATACTTGATGGAAATGAACCCCTTCCGTCACTGTTGGGTGTCAGAAAGCAAAAGGGAGAGGGAGCTGAGCCTCTCCCTCAGGCCCACCTTCCCTGGCTCTCACCGTCCCACCCTTTCATCTGCAGGTCGGTGGGGCCCACCCGCCTCTAGGGGCAAAGCAGAGAGGAGATTCGCCTAATGACACCTCTCAAAAGAGGGAGACCCAGCAGATCCCTGACTCCCACAGTGAGCACAGTATCTTTACAGCTCCAGACCTCCAGCAGCACTGGGTCTTCTAGATGCAGGAGTGGCTCCTGAGAGATTTTTCAGGGCTTTGTTGAGAAGCAGCTAAAGGACAGTTACATGATTCAGATAAAACTACCTGCGAGGTCTATCTTGGTTTGATTCCGCATCATAAACTGGTGGTTGTATTATGGAGGTGTTTGTTCTGTGGCCTATTTAGTCAGGGTTGTCCAGAGAAACAACCAGTATCCATATATAATAGGAGATTAATGTGAGGAGTTGGCTCATGTGATTATAGAGACTGAGAAGTCCCCTGATCTGCCATCTGCAAGCTGGAGATGCAGGAAAGCCGGTGGCGGCATTCAGTCTGACTCTAAGGCCTGAGCACCAGGGGGGCTGAGAGTGTACATCTCATTCCAAGGGCAGGAGAAGACCTGTGTCCCAACTCAGCCGACAGGAGGGGACCACATCCTATGGTCTTGGTCAGGCCCTCAACAGACTGCATGGTGTCCACACCACATTGAGAAGAGCCATCTGAGCCCACTGATTGAAATGCTAATCTCATCGGGAAGCAGCCTCACAGATGCACCAGAAATAATCTTTAACCTGGGCACCCTGTGGCCCAGTCAAGTAGGCACCTAAAATTACCCATCACACATGTGGTTGCTCACTCTAGCCCAGAGGTATCTGAAGGGCCCAACCCTCCCCTAGCTCCTCCTTGGCCGCAGCTGGCAAGGAGATGCTGACTGCATGTCATGACTCTCACGACAGGACCCCCTTGACCAAAGGTTCTTGGAGACCTGGTGTCCTGGGGCTGGGGCAGAAATGGAGATGAGGAAGTTGGATCTCAGGCTACTGGCCACGTGAGCTTAGTAAAGAATGGATTTCATTTGGCCTACTTTGAGATTCGGATGTTTCCATGCCACTGTCATCCTGAGACTGACTCATAGAGTTCTTGCTCTGGTTTTGAACCTCTGATTCATTTTTTCAGTAAAAAGAAAAGTTCATTTATTTTGGTCCCATCGATGATGAACTCTTGGGTGGTGTCATGGCTGCCAGTAGCTCTAGGAGATGGTGGTGAAGTTGGGGGGCCATGAGCATGCTGGCTGACTGCTGAATGCCACCGTGTTGTGCTCGGGGTGGGGGCGCTTTGGCAGAGTCACACATGTAGTAAGTATCCATATGAGAAGGTAAGAATGAAAGTGTTTCCCTAGTGCATTGGCACAGCTCCCCGGAGAGAGGGGACCAGATGACAGTAGCAAGGGACGACACACTGTCTGAAGTCCCAGTGCTTGCCCGGTGGCATTCCATGTGAGTTTTGTAACAAGCATGTATCACCAGCAATATGGTGGCCAATGGAAGGAAGCACATGGTGCCAAGCCCATAGGGATGTTCCTGGTGAGGAATTTAGGGCTGGGGAGGGGGGCCTTCCTGCCTAGGCCCCTGCCCAGTGGGCTCTCTGCTCTGAGCTCTTCCCTATGCCTTTGAATAGGACCCCATACTCAACACTCCCTGGGCCTCCCACCTCCTCACTGCTCTTCCGCATTCCTACCTGAACCCTCTCCTGGCCTCCCCTCTCCCCTTACCCGGTCGTATTCTACTGGGTCCTTCAAGGTCAAGCTCAAGGTTTGCCTCACCCGTGAAACCTCCCTCAGCCCTCCTCGCCCCCGTTCTGTCCGTGAGATGGGAGCAGGGTCAACGGAGTAGCTGCCTTCCGTGGAAACACACATGGTGCCAGCATTCTGCCCTCCCAGTGAAGCCTCAGACTCCTGCCTGTGTCCAGCCTATAGCTGTCCCTCATCATCAGGCCACCACTCAATAGTATAGGTGCTGGCTTTGACCTTTACCCCAGCAATTCCCCCAGGTATCTGGGGAATGCCCTACAAAATGCAGACCCTTTCTTGGGAGTGTGGGGGATTTGCCAACTAGCCAGCCATGAGTCTGGAGCCCTGGAGCAGGGAGGGGGGCACTCCCAGTGTCACTGAAGGCCAAGCCCTGGGGAGGGAGCAGTTCAGGAGGTTCAGGGAGCTCCGCACACATGGCCTGGGGCAGCTAACCAGTGCGTGTGCACAGCCGCAGGCAGACCTCCCAGCTACCAGGCATCTGCCCCTCTCCCTCCACCAGCTGCCACAAAACAGAGGGCTCTAATCAGGTGTTTCCACCATCACAGCTCCCTTCTGCCGGGGGCGGGGGGGTACTTGGAGGAGCTGGGTTCAAGAGCAGGAAAGGCTCTGGAGCAAGCCAGCAGGGCAGCATATACTTATTACAGGAGGCTGTTCCTCTGCACGCTCAGCTCCCCACTGTACTCCACTTATCCTCCTTCCTAAAGTCCATGGACAACTTTTCATAGACTAATTTCCCAAAGTGGGGAACATGTCTCTGAATGACATTTGTTCTCTCTGGGGTAAAATTAAAGTTATCTGTAGGTGTCACTTCCAAATTCGGTGTGGAAAGGGTCTCTGCACCCTCAGCTGAATTTCCTGGCATTTCCATGGGACCAGTGTGAGTGGGGGGCAAGTGCAGGGCCTTTATCACCTGCCATCTCCTTGTTTTGATTCATTTAGAGGACCTGCTAGTCTGTGATTTCTGGAACGAAGCCTTGCTTCTATCACCATCATTACCAACACCACCATCATCATCCCGTTATCATCATCATCATCACCATCCTCCCCACCAGCACATCTTTATCTAAAATGGGGGAAATGGCTGAATCCATTTAACTCTGCGCCTTTAATTCCGACAAGATTTCCATTCCCCTCACTTGCTCTAACACTTTTCTAACCAGCAGGTGTAACAGGTTTTAGAATTTGATTACAGCGCCATCTACTGGGTACCAGACTTCTCATTTTTCTAGGCCTCTCCGGCACATTGGTTTTTGCTCCTTCTTTCTGTTTTTTTCTCCCCTCTCCTCTACTCTTCTCAGCGAAATCACCAATTGTTAGTTTGAAAAGGTACCATCAATTAATTCATAAAGGCAAGGCTCTAGTAAAATGACGGAAAGCTTACATCCCTTGCCAATAAATACTTACAAAGACAATGGCCTGCGCTTACCACAATGCATTTCATATAATTATTTCCTGGGATCAATAATCTCATCAGTCGGCTCAGTGATGGGGACATCACAGTAATGAATGGCTGGGTGCCGCGGCCATCAGAAGTGCTGTCCTTAGCCCCGTCACCTCGGAGCTGCCCAAGGGCATGACGGGAATCAGGGCTCGGCTGGCCGCGGGATTAATCATAGTTATCCCAACTCATATTCGTGTAATTTGCCTTCCTTATGCAGCCTGCCCCGAATTGATCAGCATGGATTTCTTGCTGCACAATAGGCCACTCTTGCGGTCTAGAGGAGAGTGGGAAGGACTCCATGTACGTGGCAGGGAAGGGACAAATCGGATTAGTCACGCTCAGGAAGTAACAAAAACTGAATCACACCAGAACATCGCTGGAGCGTGTTTGTGGAAGCCAGGCTAGGACTTCTCGGGGTCTGTGGGAAGGAGGGATGGTCTGTGTGCTCCTGCAGGATCTGTAGGGCCCAGGCCTTGCCATGTCAGTCCTGGCCACCGGAGGAGCCCGGAGCCAGGCCAGCAGGGGGAGGGGACTTGCCTGCTACCATCCTTTGCTTCCCAGCTTGCTAAGGGGCATTGGCCATACTTTGCCAGAGACCTGTTTACAAAGCCCCGGGCTTTGGGGCCGCGTGGGATGCTGACCACTGTGGACGTTGATGGGGCTTTGTGATTACACTGGAAGGGCTCAAGTCAGATGCAAAACGAGCCAGATCCTTCCATTTGCTATAGCAAAGCCAACAGAACTCCCAAGTTTCTTTTATTTATGTGGAGGTGATGGGTTGTAGAGAAATGTCTGTATCCGTGGAGTATTTCCTTCTCTTAGACAGTTGCCCCTAATTTGGCCCTGACTGGTCCCTTTGGGTAGCTGGATCTCGAGGTTCTCCCCACGTGCACCTCCAAGCCTCTGCAGGGACTGATCCCTCTGCCTGGAGCACCCTTCTCTCCAGTCGTTCCCTCCCAGCCGCAGCCCGACTGACTCCCAGCAGTTAGTCTCTCCCTCCTGCCAGTCGCGCTGACCCGGGTCATCTCTGGATGCTGCCCCCTTCTATTTCAGTAACTCAGCCCCTCCCCTTCCCTACTGAGCCAAGAGACCGGGAGACCCTGCCTCTCCTATGTTGGTACCTTGTTTGTCTGCAGCCTGGCACACGGTCTTCTCGATTGCGGTTTGTTCCTTCATGAACTCACCACGCCGAGTGTGCTGAGCACTTGCTTTGTCCTAAGTGCTGGGGCCGTGGTGAAGAGCAAAGCAGCTGGACCCTGTCCTCACAGAGCATGCAGTCTAATGGGGGAGGCAGGCGTTAATCAGACAGCCCCCCACGTATAAACCACACAAGGAGGTTGGGTCCCGCAGAGGGGTGCCACAAGTACAACAGAAACTGACCTCAGAGATCAGGGGAGGCTTCTTGGAGCAGGTGAGGCTGGACCTGAGTCTGCAGGTGGGGCAGAAGGATAGAATGAAGGTGGGAAGGAAGAGCATGCCAGCAAAGGGAAGAACATGGGAAAGGTGGGCTCATGGAGATTCAGGCAGGCGTGGGTTAAATCGTGTCTCCCCTGTCCCCCGAAAATATGGAGAAGTCCTGACCCCCAGTACCTGTGAATGGGATCTTACTTGGAAATAGGCTCTTCTTAGTTGTAATCAAGTTAATAAGCACTCGTACCGGAGTGGGATGGACCCTTCATCCGGTCTGACTGGTGTCTTGATAGGGTGGAGAGAGGCATCAGGTGCCGACAAGTGATGGGGAAACCACGTGATGATGGAGGCAGAGATTGAAGTGCTGAAGCCGCAAGCCCGGAACCCCAAGGCCTGCCAGTGATCGCCCGAAGCTGGAAGAGGCAGGAAGGGGCGGCTCCCTGGAGCAGGTGGTGCTGGACCTGAGTCTGCAGGCGGGGTGGAGGGAGAGAAAGGATGGGGGTGGGTAGGTGGGCAGGAAGAGCGTGCCGGTCTGAGGAGAGACGAGAGAAGAACAAGAGGGAGGTTGGTGAGGGGCCTGTGGCCAGATCACAGAGTCGGGCTGGGGGCGCTGAAGACGGGTCCCGTATCCTAAGAGCGGGGCGCTTTAGGGAGGCCCCTCTGCTGTGGTGTGGGGGTGTCCTGGAGGGCAGGGAGCGCAGTGGGAGGCTGAGGATGGATGGCTAGAACTGGCGTGGTCGGGGAGGGAAGCGGAGGGTTGGGAGAGGTCAAGGGCGGTGGGTGACCGAGCGAATGAATGAAGGAGAGACTGCAGAGGAAGGGTGGACCGAATGTCGGCAGAAATCCCCTACGTTGGCAGAGCACAGAGGGGCCGAGCTCTCCTGGGACAGAGGGAGGGTTGTCACGTCTCCCCCTAGACAACGGCCAATCTAAGAATCACCAGCATGGGAGCTACCCCACTATCTTGCGAGAGGTCGAGGGAAGGCTGCCGGGCCGGTCTCAGAGCCTGCCTGGGGTCCCCAGGTGACGACAGAGCTGGTGCTGGAAGCTAGTCCTTGTCCCTTCTAGTGTTTGCTCCTGCTGCCTTCTCCCCACCCCTCTGTTACCTCCTGAGAGAGTCCCTCTCGAATCAGCTTGCGTCAGCCAGAGGCAGCGCCTACCAAAGTGGTTCTGAATTCACTTTCTCTTCTCCATGTTATTTTATCTTGTGGTATTACCCACATCTTGACTCTCAGGTGAAACGGGAGATTTTTTTAAATTTTTTATTGTTATGTTAATCACCACACATGACATCATCAGTTTTCGATGTAGTGTTCCATGAGTCATTGTGTGTGCATGACACCCAGTGCTCCACGCAGAACGTGCCCTCTGTAATACCCACCACCAGGCTAACCCAGCCCCCCACGCCCCTCCCCTCTAGAACCCTCAGTTTGTTTTTCAGAGTCCATCGTCTCTCATGGTTCGTCTCCCCCTCCGATTCCCCCCCTTCATTCTTCCCCTCCTGCTATCTTCTTCTTTTTCTTTTTTCTTAACATATGTTGCATTATTTGTTTCAGAGGTACAGATCTGTGATTCAACAGTCTTGCACAATTCACAGCGCTCACCATAGCATATACCCTCCCCAATGTCTGTCACCCAGCCACCCCATCCCTCCCACCCCCCACCACTCCAGCAACCCTCAGTTTGTTTCCTGAGATTAAGAACTGCTCATATCAGTGAGGTCATAGGATACATGTCTTTCTCTGATTGACTTATTTCACTCAGCATAACACCCCTCCAGTTCCATCCACGTCGTTGCAAATGGCAAGATCTCATTCCTTTTGATGGCTGCATAATATTCTGTTGTGTATATATACCACGTCTTCTTTATCCATTCATCTGTCGATGGACATCTTGGCTCTTTCCACAGTTTGGCTATTGTGGACATTGCTGCTATAAACATCGGGGTGCACGTACCCCTTCGGATCCCTACATTTGTATCTTCGTGGTAAATACCCAGTGGTGCAATTGCTGGATCGTATGGTAGCTCTATTTTCAACTGTTTGAGGAACCTCCATACTGTTTTCCAGAGGGGCTGCACCAGCTTGCATTCCCACCAACAGTGTAGGAGGGTTCCCCTTTCTCCGCATCCCCGCCAACATCTGTCGTTGCCTGACTTGTTAATTTTAGCCATTCTGACGGGTGTGAGGTGGTATCTCATTGAGGTTTTGATTTGGATTTCCCTGACGCCCAGCGATGTTGAGCACTTTTTCATGTGTCTGTTGGCCATTTGGATGTCTTCTTTGGAAAAATGTCTGTTCATGTCTTCTGCCCATTTCTTGATTGGATTATTTGTTCTTTGGGTGAAACAGGGGAGATTTTAATAAATGCAAAAGGACACAACTAAAAGACACAGAGAGCCCAGTCAGTTGGCCACTGCCTCCCAACAACACCTCGTGGGGTCAGCTCTGGACTGAGCATCTTCAGAACATGGCGTGATCTCATAGAGGAGGCACCCCCCCACCGCCCCAAGTCCTGGCTAGAGGCTCCATGGTGACGGCGGATGGGGAAGTGTGGACGTGGAGCGTGGCCCACTTACATATGAAATAGGAGGCGGGGGGTTGCAGCCTCTGGGCTCAGTCTCGGGCTGTCTTACAGAAGAGTCTCCCCTTTATGGTCAAAAAGGTCTATGGCCTTCAGGGGCAGCCCGGCGGGGTGGGAAGAGACCGTGAGGAGACCCACATTCTGCCTTGGTCCACCACATCCTAGCTGTCTTTTTTGTGCTTCTCTGGGCCTCAGTTTCTCTCTCTCTCTAAAATGAGGGATTCGACTAAATAATCTATAAGGATATGTTTAACTCTAAAATGGGATGATGTTTATTTTCTACTTTAAAAAAAAAAACAGTGTGTGTGTAATCCTTGCAAATTTGAGTTTTATCTTACAAATGCACAGCTGTAGAGCTCACAGTGTCCTCTGGATTCTGCCTTAGTCCTAGCTGTCAACTGAGAGATGTAATTCTTGTATGGACATGTTAGCAGCGGATGATGGTCTCTATAGTGCTATAGTGGCTAGGCTTGTGCATGTGTCTGGGGACCTGCTGGGGATCAGATGGTCTAGGCTGGGCTCTCCGGGGTGGTTCAGCTCTGTGTCACAGGCCTCTCCTTCTCCCGGGGCCAATGGGCTAGCCTGGTTCTTATCGTGGTGGTGGCAGAGACACAAAAGGGCAAGCCCAATTACACAAGCACTTTCCAAACCCTTGGCCACATCATGGCTGCTAACACGCGATTGGTCGAAGCAAGGCTTTTGGCCAAAACCAAGTCAAGGCCAGGGAGGTGTCCTCTACGTCTTTATTGGGAGGAATTGCAAAGTCACATGGCAAAGGGCATGGACTCAGGGAGGAGCAAAGAATCAGGGCCTTTAATACGCTGTATTTTTACCCGTCAGTGGATATATTAATACCATCCCTCATTGCGTATTTGTACTTCCCTTCGCGCAGGGACAACTGTGGTTCTCACCAATATCAATCTCGTTGCAAATATGCTCTAGCCGCAAGGCATCCCCAATACCACCAGAATACTGTCAGAGTTACTCCCAGAAGTACCACCACTAACATACTCACCAAGTTAAGTTGGAAGATTTCTTCATAGCTCTTCTTAGCCTCTGAATATATCACAGTAAGAGTGTAGAATCAGAGAAACAAGTTTAAAAGCTACTTGAATTAATTCTTTATTCTGAGTGGTTGATATTCATTTAGATTCACTTGTTTCCATGTGTTTTAGATGACAGGGTTCGTCTGCCTTCGGCTCGGGTCATGATCCCGGGGTCCTGGGATCGAGCCCCGCATCGGGCTCCCTGCTCTGCGGGAGGCCTGCTTCTCCCTCTCCCACTCCTCCTGCTTGTGTTCCCTCTCCTGCTGTGTCTCTGTCAAATAAAGTCTTTAAAAAAAAAAAAAAAACGAAGCACGTGTGTGTGTGTGTGTGTATATGTATGAATTCTACCTTCAGTCTTATATAAAAAGTAACATGTCATATATACAAAGTTATTATAATCTATATAATAATATATTGTTTTGTATCTTGCTTTTCTTTAACAAAAATTCTGAAAATCGCTCCATGTTTTCCGTAGAGATCTCCCTCATTCCTGTTGATGGTCGTAGAGTGTTCCCTGGAGTGCTCCACGGTGCTCCATGGTATGGAAGTGCCAGAGTGCCTTCACCGGGTGCGTACAGATGTGCGTCTGGTTGAGTTGTATCATCAGGGCATATTTTACTAGTGCTGTGGCTGGGCCTTGGGTAAATGTCAGGTATTGCCACCTGTCCCCTGCCCCCCCCCCCCCCGCCCCGAGCGGGTGTGCAATTTTGTACCTGCATGTGTGGCGAGTGAGGGTGAGCACCAGCCCGGGTTTCATGGGGATGTGTTCCATTAGGAAGATGAAATGGAAGTTTGGCAATTATCCAATGACCTGAAATCCTGTGGCCAGGGAGTTTTCGGTTTCCCAGAGCAGTCCTCATGCGGTGTGGGGTGACTGGCTTGAATTTTCTGTGTAACCACCACAGAATTCCCCCTTCATCAGGGAACGTTCTTTCGTTATTGTGTGTTGCACTGTATCAGGATCCCCGGGCAACTGTCACGAACGGCCGCAAACTTGGTGATTTAAAACAACAGAAATGCGTTCTCACACAGTCCTGGAGGCCAGAATGCTGAAACTTGTCTCATGGGCCTCGATCGAGGTGTGGACAGGGCTGGGGTCCCTCCAGAGGCTCCTGGCGAGGAGCCATTCCTTGGCCCCCTGGCTCCCCCCTGCTGGCCCCCGGCGTCCCGTGGCTTGTGGCCATGTCGCTCCTGTCTCTGGCCCTGTGGTCATACTGCCTTCTCTTCTGTGAGCCTCTGTGTAGAGTCTTCCTGCATTTCCTTCATCTGAGGATATGTGTGATTGCATTTGGGGACATGGAAGAATCTGGAATGATCTCTCCATCTCCAGATCCTCAATTGTTTTTAAAGATTTTATTTATTTATTTTGAGAGAGAGAGAGAGAGAGAAAACGTGGGTGGCGGGAGGCACAGAGGGAGAGAGAGAATCTCAAGCAGACTCCACGCTGATGCTGGGCTAGATCTCATGACCCTGAGATCATGACCTGAGCCAAAATCAAGAGTCAGACACTTAAGTGACTGAGCCATCAGGCACCCCACCCCATCTCCAGATCCTTAATCACATCTGTAGAGAGCCTTTTTTTCTTTCCCCCTTCTCTCTGTGTGGCCATTTAAGACAGTATTCACAGGTTCCAGGGGTTAGGGTGTAGATATCTTTGGAGGGGGGCTCATTCAGCCTACCACAAGCATTTTCGATTTGGGAGGGGACAGATCCTGCCATCCCACGTGGTGCTCCTGTCACACAGAGCCTCTGCCTCTGCCTCCAGGTTTGGAAGAAGCCCTGGGAGGATGATGCTAGGGAGAGATGCCCATCTCCAGAACCAGCACCGTCCTAGGCGCTGACAGACTGACCAGTGGGCCCCCTGCCACTAAATAGCTTGGTGCTAGGAAGTGTCTCCTGGCTTCGAGGGGAAGCTGGAAGAGTGGCTTCTATGCAGTCAGACAAGCCTGCACCTGATGGTGGCCTCTGATATACACAGGCTCTGTGAACCTGGGATATTTCTGATCTTCCCTGAGCCTTGATGTCTTTTTCTTGATGTTTTGTAAACGGGAAAATCCTAGCAACTGGATAACATTTGTAAGACACAAATCACTCCATAGTACTTGAGATGCAAGGAATATTTCATTTCTTTATGTTTCTGCATCAAATCCTGCCTCTTGTCCACTTGGCAAGAATTCTCCACTGGTCACCTTGGGGCACCTTCTCCTTCTGGGGAGATTCCAGAGCATAAGAAACCCAAGAAAGGGGAGGTGAGGCCATTCTGGTCACCACCCGATAAGCCCCCTGCCCAGGTGCCATTGGATGTTTCCTGGGTGGCTATGCTCCTTCTGTGCCCCGGGGCCGGTGCACCCTGGCAGCAAGGCCAAGCACATGGGCACCTGGCTGCAACGGGGCCCTGATGGCAGCCCCCTTCCCAGCTCAGTTCTCCCAGTGCACTGCATGGGGGGTGGGGGTGGGGGCAGAGTCCCCAGGGCACTGCGTGTGGGGTGGGGTGCAAATGTCCTCCTCTTACTGAACCCTCAAAGTGCATCCTGCCCCAGTCAAAGCAGGCCTGCCCTCATCCCCTCGTCTTTCTCTGGGGCCCAGACTCTCTCCCACCCTGGCCCCCAGGGGTGACCAGAGAAACTCCCGTGGGCTATTCAGAAACAAGGCTGTTCAGGGTCAGGTGGCCTCAGAGGACATCCTGACAAGCTCTATTCTTTTCAGAGATTCAAACCCTAAAGCCTACACCCTAGCCCACCCTGCGGGGAGTAAGGAAAAATCAAACTCTAAATAAATCTGGCCCACCTGGGGGCGGGGTGGGCACAGGGAAGAAAATTCCTTTTATTCCCGAGACGTTATAACAAAGCAAGAAGAAGAAACAAGGAGCCTTTCAGTGGTGTGGGTTGTGGTGTTCGGTATGGGTGATCTCTCTCCCGCAACCCCCAGCCTGCCCCCACGCAGCCCCCACCCTGTCCCCACTGTAGTTCTGTCCAGGGCCACAGTCCATGGCTGACACAGAATGACACGAAGGCCTGCAGCCAGTCCCTGACAGTGACGGCGGTGGTAGGGGGCTGGTGTTAGTTTCAGCCCATGGGGACTTCCTGGAGGAGGCAGCGGATGGGGGTGCAAGTCGAATCCACAGAGAAGAAATGGCTCCATTCTTGGAGATCATTCGGGAGGACTGAGCAGCCCTGGGACCGTGGCCTTTGGGGACACACAGTCAGCCTTGGGAAAGAACCTCACCCACTCTCCAGGAGGCCCTCGCTTTGGCCCCATGGAGACAAGACAGGTCAAGTGCAGTCCCGTGGAAACAGACCAGGAGGATCGGAGGCACCTGGCTCAGCATGCCACCTGGAAGGATAGTATTTTGTGATAGTAGCCACACTTCTTGCCCTGGCATCTTCTGCCTCCTTCATCCCCTTCCCCAGTAGAGGCAGCAGAAGGGCACAAAGTCAGATCATTAGCTTGGGATTTCCAGCAGCTGAGGTCTGAGCTCAGGAAGATCTTTGAGAGAATGTAAATCAACCAAAGCCAGTTTTCCCTACCCTGTGGCTGGATCCCTTTTGGGGGGATTGAGGGAGGAAGGGAGAGAGGGGCTTTGGCACTGGTGGGGAGGGAAGGGTCCCCTCCCCAGACTTGGAGCCCGAGAGCACCTCCCATTCCCCTGGGGTCAGGACCCAGAATAGCCCTTCACCCATCTGGGGGCCAGCGCTGAGGGGCAGAAAAGGCCAGGCACAGGGTGTCTCGGCCCAGGGAGTTAGAGGGGACCCAGAGGCACAGGAGTGGCCAGCTGGCTCTGGGTGCTGAAGAGGAGCTGTGGGCTGGAGTGCTGGAAGGGAAGGGGGGAGAGACCCCCATCATGAGGTGGGAGGTAGGGGCACAGGAGGGTCCTCCATGGGCCAACAGGAGTGGTTCAGGAGCAAGACCAGCAGGGAATGAGGACATCACTGGCCTTGTGGGGAGATGACAGGGGCGTGACACATTCTCAGCCACATGTAAGCCCAGCCCAGTCCCGTGCTGGGGCTAAACCAGCCCTGAGTTGGCTACAAATGAGTTTCGGGGAAAGGGGGACTCGAGATAGAAACTAGGTTCCCTTATGTTAACGCAAGTTACATTTCTTCCTTACCTGGCTTTGGGGCCTGAAGCATCTCCCTGCTACAGCAGAGTCTAGGATTCCTAATCACGAGATTTTTACAGCTCACTTTTTCTAGCAGAGAATTAATTCACTTTCAAAGCCACCTGCTTTTGGCCACTTAATTTTTGAAGAACCGGGAGAGGTTACAGACACACATACTCACAACCACATCCCCCCGCCCCCCGCAACATTATTTTCTGCAGAAAGAGGCACTGCTCACTTGCTTACAGCGTTTCAAAAAGTGTGACATTCTCATTTGACAATAAGTGCAAAAGGAGGGATGTTTGAAAATTATTTTCCTATACCCAGTTATTCTTGCAAGCCTTTCCATGGGCTTGGGGGTACTGGGGGGGTGGAGAATAATCTTCTATTCTACTGCGCCTTCTTATCTAGTGCAGCTCTGAAACACCAGCCCATAAGAAGAGAGGTAGAAATATATATATATGATATATATATCGTATATATATAATTATTATATATAGAATTTACACATTTATATATATAAAATTTATTTGTTACTCAGAGAAAAATTTAGTAATAATGTAGCTGACATGTATTGCACACGTCCTGTGGCTGGGCCCCCTGCTTTACAAAGCGGGCTTCCTGTAACCCTCCAGACAAGCCCATGGGGTCATGGCCATGATGTTTGGCTGTGCACTGCTCTGTCTCAGGCCTGAGCTAGGGGCTAAGGATGCTGAAACAGAAGGACGCAGTCTGTGCCCTGCAGGAGCTCGGAGTTCAACAAGCAGGGGTAAGCCCATCTCCCTGCCCCTGCCGGATGGGCCAGGAAATTACTCCATGGGCATCGTTCAAGGCTGTGAAGACAGAGAGAAGGGAGCGTTTCGTTCTGCCTGGCAGGAAGGCTTCCTGCAGGAGATGGCGCCCGAATTGGCATGAAGGGATGACTAGGAGTGTGTCAGCATGAACGGCTGTCAGCAAGACGGCCAGTCCTTTTATACAAATCCACCAGGACCCACTACCTGCTCACAATTCTCAAGTCAGCCATTGGCTGGTTGCTGCTGCCAGACTGGGCTCGCTTGGTCCCTCTGTGTGGGATGCTCTCTCCCCCTCGTCCTCCAAAGCTTGGCTACACGCCAGCTGGCTGGGCTGCTATTTCTTCTCACACCTTCTGTACCTCCAGCCGGGGAGGGCCGCTGAAGGAGTGAAGGATTGAATGAATGAATGAATGAATGAATGCACAATTAGCCAACAGCAAGTGGCCCCCCAAAGAAACATAAGCCAGAACAAGGAGGCCTTGGAGGCTGTTTACCTAGTCTCTTTTAAGTGTTTTTAGTTGCTTGAGACACTTACTTTGTGCTGCAAATATACAGAAGGTTGCAGAAGGTTGCAGCAAAGCTTGGCTCATTGTGATGGGCAGAAGTCACGAGCTGGTGTCCTTGGAGCTGGACACCCCTGGGTTTGCATCCCAGTGTGGCCTCCTGGAGGAAAGCTACAGGAGAAGGGGGTGGAGGTGTCCTGGAGGTGACACATGCCCTTCTCCAAAGAGAGGAGGGAGGGGAGGAACAGAACAGACTTGTTCCTCCCTGAATCCTTTGAGCCATAGCCTGGTCAGTGAAGGGCAAGGAGGAAGCTTCAAGTTGGGTCTGAGATCACAATTTTAAGCTGGACACGTTGTTAAGAACTGAAATAATCTGAAAGTTTTAGAATCTCCCCAACCGGCCCTTATAGGATATGCTACTCGCAGGGAAGGGACTTCGGCACTGCACGGTTGGGCGTGGTGTCCAGAGAAATAACATGCTTTCGTGTTCACAGCCCCTCTTCGTGGACTGGTTGAGAAGCCATTGCTGGTGGCTGGGCAGTGCTCTTCTGCCTTGGGTTGGCTTGGAGGGTCTGGCTCCTGGGCACCTCTGGGCACCCAGACACATCCCCCTCTGGGTCTGCTGCAGGGGCTCACTGGGGTCTGATGGCCTGAATTCGGGTCTAAACGGCCATAGATGTCCAAAGTGAGATGGTAGGCGTCTGCTTGTCACACATCCAGGTGAAGGAACAGTGACTGGGTCTGCCCCGGGTTTGGGGTAGGACTTTTTGTACCCCCACACATGTTCCTTGGGCCTGCTGTGTGGCTTCCCCACCCACACCTGACCAGCCTGTCCAAGTGCCTCGGGTTTGATGCCAAGAATAAATAGGGATTAGTTCTTCTCATGTGCCCACAACACAAAGCTAGACCGTTAATTATTGCATACACACGGCAGAGAACGGCCATCATAAAACGAAGGCCATTATACCAAAAAAATTCGATGAAAGATGCCCTGTACATCGGGAGAGGGGAAATGCCTCTTCCCATAGCTATGAGGTTTATCCGGCTGGTAATCTGCAGTTTAAAGAACTTTCTTAATTTAATAAAGAGGTGATTTTAAACTGAGGCCCGGAAAACCCTCATACCTTCAGCACACGGTTTCAGTGAAATATCCCTCAACATGAAAATATAGACAGTTAGTTTTTTCTTCCAAAGTGCAACACGCGAGCCTCCCATTCCTGGTTTATTATGCTTTCTGTGCCTCTGCTCATTTTTCACCAGTATTGCATTAAGTATTGATATTGATTTCTTGTAAATGGGGCTGAAATAGATGGCCCACAGTTTTTTGTTATTGTTCGGTGGTACTTGTATGTAATTTATTATGGCCGCAGTAGAAGCTGCCCCTCGCTGCCATGGCTTAAATTAAATGTGCCAGGCTCTGGCCTCTGCTCGTCACCTGCATTTCTCATTCGATAGCAAAAATTATTATGTATAAAGTTTCTCTCTTCTCCCCTTCCCCCCCGCCCCCATAAAAACAATCACGATGCCCTCGGTGCTGTTTTGGAAGTTTGTGCTGGTAACTTCTGTCATTAGGGGATAATAGAAAGTAGCAGGAAGGGGTCAATTTCCTCCCAGCAGCTGAGGACGAGAGGCCCACATTCTGGGCCTGGTTTTGCTCCTGCCCAGTGCAGTGACCTTGGGCCAGTCTCCCTTTCCCTCTGTCTCGTGGTGGGGCGGCGGGGGAATGGCAAGAATGGCTCCATCAGCACTGTAAAGTCTGGAGGATTGTGCCAACAAGAGCCATAGTCCCAGGGCTGGCAGCTCCGAGTCCTTTGCATGTGTGATGTCCTCAGGGCCCGGGGCTAAGCCTGTGGGACTGGTGGGAGGGCACCTTGGGGCTTCCTGGGACATCTCCCAAAAGCAAGGCACTATGCATTTGTTCTGGGCATGAGCAGCTGTGGGGGGGCCCATCCAAAGGGCAGTGCAGGTTTAATCTTGAGGTCAGAGAGCGCCCTTCCAGAACAGGAGGGGGCAGGGCGCAAGGGTGAGGGGAAAGTGTCCTGGCCAAGAAAAAAGGCAAAGTTCTCTCTGTTGGAGCTGCTCGGCTGGGCCAGGCCAAAAAGCCACATCAACCACTGCAGAGAAGAGCTATGACCTTGGCCTTCCAGCGTGCTCTTGGTCTGCATCTCCCTCCTAACCCAGTTGCTAGGCCCCATCTCCTCTTTCATGGGCTCGGATGTGTTGAACTTCTGGCCCGTGTGTCTTGCACTGTGGTGGGTACAGTCCCGGGGGGCGCCAGGCGGTGAGAGGCTCCAGGAGCTTGGGAGGAAAAGGCTGGTCCAGTGTAACCTGCAGTGTGTGTGCGCGTGAGTGTGTGTGTGTGTGTGTAGCCCAGCATGGGTGTCTTTATCCCCGAGGCATCCCTCGCTAAAGACATGTTCAAGCTGCATCCTCTTAGATCTGATGATTTTTGCCCACATGGTTTTCACTCCAAATGATTTCGCATTAGGTGTGAAGGATTCTACTGAAGGAAACCTGCCAAGTGCCATACACCGGACGCCGGCTGCCTCCACGTCCTTGCCTTTTTAAGGAACCGAGTTAGACTTTTCTGCATTCAGCTAGGGGCAAAACAGTGTCTGTTAATTAGACTTTCATTTCTATTGGTAATGGGACCCACAGGCCTTCCGCTGAAGTGGACGCGGACCCTTTGTGGTGCATCAATCTCGGCTTTGCTCTTGTGAATTAAGTCTGATGGCGGCATGAAGGGCCCCTCTCGAGCGTCTCTCTCAGATCTGATGACTCCCTTTCTCTCTCTGACCACTTAGAGAGGCCGGCCAGCTTCTTTCTTCCCACCCGAGGCCTTTTTTGAAGCCTCCGCTTTTACTGAACTTGGGGCCTCACACCAATCTGCAACATTTTCCCAACATGCAAGCCAAGGCCCTTCTCCATTCTCACCAGTCCTTCCTCCCTCCCTCCCTCCCTCCTTCCTCCCTCCCTCCCTCCTTCCTCCCTCCTTCCTCCCTCCCTCCTTCCTCCCTCCCTCCCTCCTTCCTCCCTCCTTCCTCCCTCCCTCCTTCCCTCCTTCCTCCTTCCTTCCTCCCTCCCTCCTTCCTCCCTCCCTCCCTCCCTCCCTCCCTCCCTCCCTCCTTCCTCCCTCCCTCCCTCCTTCCTCCTTCCTTCCTCCCTCCCTCCTTCCTCCCTCCCTCCCTCCCTCCTTCCTCCCTCCCTCCCTCCCTCCCTTCCTCCCTCCTTCCTCCCTCCCTCCCTCCTTCCTTCCTTCCCTCCTTCCCTCCTTCCTCCCTCCTTCCTCCCTCCCTCCCTCCTTCCTTCCTTCCTCCCTCCCTCCTTCCTTCCTCCCTCCCTCCTTCCTTCCTCCCTCCTTCCTCCCTCCCTCCTTCCTCCCTCCTTCCTTCCTCCTTCCCTCCTTCCTCCCTCCCTCCTTCCTCCCTCCCTCCTTCCTCCCTCCTTCCTTCCTCCTTCCCTCCTTCCTTCCTCCCTCCTTCCTCCCTCCCTCCTTCCTTCCTCCCTCCCTCCTTCCTCCCTCCCTCCTCCCTCCCTCCCTCCCTCCTCCCTCCCTCCCTCCCTCCTTCCTTCCTCCCTCCCTCCTTCCTTCCTCCCTCCCTCCTTCCTTCCTCCCTCCCTCCTTCCTTCCTCCCTCCTCCCTCCCTCCCTCCCTCCTTCCTTCCTCCCTCCCTCCTTCCTTCCTCCCTCCCTCCTTCCTTCCTCCCTCCCTCCTTCCTTCCTCCCTCCTCCCTCCCTCCCTCCCTCCTCCCTCCCTCCCTCCCTCCCTCCTCCCTCCCTCCCTCCTTCCTTCCTCCCTCCCTCCTTCCTTCCTCCCTCCCTCCTTCCTTCCTCCCTCCCTCCTTCCTTCCTCCCTCCCTCCTTCCTTCCTCCCTCCTTCCTCCCTCCCTCCTTCCTCCTTCCCTCCTTCCTTCCTCCCTCCTTCCTCCCTCCCTCCTTCCTCCCTCCTTCCTTCCTCCTTCCCTCCTTCCTTCCTCCCTCCCTCCTTCCTCCCTCCCTCCTTCCTTCCTCCCTCCCTCCTTCCTCCCTCCCTCCTTCCTCCCTCCCTCCTCCCTCCCTCCCTCCCTCCTTCCTTCCTCCCTCCCTCCTTCCTTCCTCCCTCCCTCCTTCCTTCCTCCCTCCCTCCTTCCCTCCTTCCTTCCCAGACACAATGTGTCAAGAGAAGAGTACACAGTTTGGAGGCAGACATAATTCACTGGTATGCTGGAGGGGGACTGTATTAGCTTGCAAAAGCTAACTTAAATTTTTAGGAATTTTGCCCGCCAGTTTTAAACACAGCCATTATTTAAAAATTAAATGATACAGACTTACAATTAAATATAACATCAAAAACAAAGATAACAAATGCTCAAAACTCACTATTGCCTAATTATTTCACGTTTTATCATTATCTGTGCCAGAGGTCAGCCACATGTTTCTGTAAAAACCCAGATAGTAAATATTTTAGGCTTTGCCGGCCATACGGTCTCTGCCCCAACTACTCTGCTCGGTTGTATTAAGGCAAAAGCAGCCCTAAACACTACATAGAGGAGTGGGCATGTCTCTGTTTCACTAAAATTTTATTTGCAAAACACGTGGCCCTAGATTCAGCCCCTAGCCTGGACCCTGATCCATGCTCTCGAGGTTACTTATGTGTATGGTATCTGCCTGGTGGGAACACTCTTATAATGATGTGCTACTGTGCATCTCGCCCCAATCCCAACCTTCAGCGATCTCATGTTGGTCTTTTGAAATCAGCCACGGTGGGACTGTTTATCCCATAGCAACTGGCAAACACTAATAATCCAGGATTTCTTTTCTCAGAGAACTGGCTAAATTTGAATCCTGACTCTATGTAGTATAGGTCCAAATATGTAACAGAAGAGAAAGCCTAATAATATAGAGAGATTTAATCAGACACTTGGTAGCCTGAGGTCCTCTGACAGCTGATTCTTGGGCCTAAGAGCTACTGGTTCAACCCCAAACACGGTCCTATAATCTGGCACCTGCCCACACTTCCAGCTGCCCACCCCAGCCACAAACTCTGAGCCTGATCACCTTGACCTCTCCTCTTCCCGTTGAAGAGTCACACCTCTGAGCCTCGGCTCACTGTTCTTCCTACCTGGAACTCGCTGCTCCCCTGCTTCTCTGGACCCAGTTCCCGGCATATCAGCGCTCTGGAGCTCTCTCAGTCACTCCCAGGCACACCTATCAATTCCAAAGCCCCATGTCCTTTACAGGGAATCCCAAGTCTTTCCAGGGACCTGCCAGACCCCCGAGTGATCTGGCCCCTTATATTAATCATGGCTTTTTGGTTTTCCATATTTGATGGTGCTTTGACATCTTGAGGATCTTGCTGGAGACTGTACCTCCCATGGGTTAACTAATTCCTAGAGCTAGCCAACAACTTGTCTGCAAGCAGCCAAACCCAAACTCACATCCCAGTCCTATCTGACTCACACACCACCACACCACGTCCAAGTTTCCCCCGTTCTGAGTCACCCCAGGGCCAGGTACAGAAACTAGATACCACCCCTATTGCCCAGAGCCAGCAGAAATTATTCAAACTGTCCAGTCCCAAGCTGTTTACCCCATCCTGCCTTACCTTTCCCTGGCAATCACAGTGAAGCTGTAGGCCTCTAGCGTCCCCTCACTCCTTCTGCCCTTGTGGCCCTATGTGACGTGGCCTGCCCCCTCCTCTGGGGACTCTTAAGTAATAAACACTTCTTCCAGTGGCACTGACCTCCCCATGGTGTCACTCAGTCACCACCATAAATTAAATCTGGGCACCACCATGAAACCCACATTACTTCCCCAGCCTCAGATCCTACCCCACCCCCTTGGTCACTTCATTCCACATGTGTTGGTCTCTTGCTGCTCCGCCGTCATGCTAAACATGGGCCCACCTCAGGGCCTTTGCACTTGCTCTTCCCTCTGCCTAGACTACTCTTTCCCCGGATGCTCTCAGGATTGACCCTTTTGCTTTTAACAGATTTTTGCTCTACTGATGTTTTATCAGAGGATGGCTCAAAGCACTCTGCTAATGAGCACATTCCTCCACACTCCCCCGACACTCCCTATTTCTCTAACCTCTCCATCTCTTATTAACACCTGACAGTCTATGCCTTTATTTCTGTCCCTCCTTGAGCGCCGGCACCATGAAGTCAGGGACCACATCTATTCAGTTGCCTGCTGCCTCCCTAGTGCCTTGAACAGTGTATGGGATATAATGGGGGTTCAGGGAGTATTTGGAGCCTCCCCTGTGGACCCAGAACTCCTTACCCGCAATTTGAAGTCTGTACAAATCATGCTGCCCACAGCAGTTACATGTTGGTCTGACACTCCACTCCTTTGCCTTGGAGTGTCCTCGGCACGGTGTCATGCAGGGAGAAGCAGCTCCGCACAAGTCTGTGGGCTTGTGCTGGGCCTCTCGCCAGTGGGGACTCAGAGGAGGGAGAGAACATTTGCAAATGAGAGAATAGGGAACTTACACGGAGGAGCGGAAAGGAAAAGAAGGAATGCACACGGAGTCCCAGGTAGCAGGTGTGCCGGGCGTACAGGGCACCATGAGCAAAGCCGCTGAGGGAGGCGAGTGCTCTGCTCTGATCGGCCTCTGCTGACCCCTCCAGCTCCTGTTGCTGATATAGCTCCTTGGGCAGTCTTCTTCTTGCATGTGCATGTTCCCTCCTGCCTCAGGGCCTTTGCACCTGCGGTCTCCTTTCAAGGAACACTCTTCTGGCCCTGACATCCATGCCCAGCAGCTTTAACCTCTTCACTTATCCTTCTGCTCTCAGCTCAAAGGTCAGAGCAGTCTGCCCAGCCCTCCTTGAGCCCATCACTTCCCTCTGCTGCCGACTCCCATGGCTGAGCTTTTCCTTTATTGTTTATCTTATCCTACAATTGGAGGTATGTACTTTTGTCAGGACTTGAGTAAATTGCTTTCCCTCTCTGGATGGAAAGTGCAGGGAGGGCAGGGCCCATGCCTGATTTGCTCAGCAAGGGATCTTCAGTTCCTCGCACATGCCTGGCACACGGTAGGTACTGAACACGCCCACATGGACTGAGTTCGCTCCAGCTCAGGAGTGGCACGCATGCCTTGGGTGTTACAGGGGACCAGGTAGACATGGCCCCTTTGCCTCAGGATGAAACTCTGGTTTCTCATCGGTGAAAACAATAGCCCGTTTCTTCTCTTGTAACTTTGGCTCGCAGAATATTAGAACTGGAAGAAACCAAAGAGAAATAAGGCCCACAGACAGGCCAGGATAAAGGTTTAGGAGGTTAGTTCAGGAGCCCTTAGACATTTGCTCTGTTGCTCTGGTGAAAAGCATCCAAGTGAATAGTTCATCCTGGATGCTCACCTGCTTCTTTTGTACATTTCTCGGCTGAAGTTGAGCCGTAAATCATGTCTGAGGAAACACAAGCCAAAGACAGTCTCCTGTCTCTTCCTTGTGGTTTGTACATATTTCTGTAAAGGAAGGGAACTGGTCCATGATCTGGGCAGTATGCCAGGGAGTGCAAAGCCTCTTGGCGGTATCTCCAAGCAGGGCTGGAATGTGAATGGCCACCAGCAACTGGTTGGAGGGGATACTGGTGTTTGAACCCACCGGCATCTGTTGGGTGACACAGCAGACCTCAGACCACCTGTGCAGAATCTTCTACTCACACGACAGTGGTCTGCCACCTTTCACTCTAGAGGGTTGACAGGCCCGTCGTCACCATGGTCGTCATCCATCAGGGACGGGGCATCGCAACGTGCCAGGCTGTGGGCAAGGACCCAGGGAGAGCAGCGGTCATGCGCGGAATGCTCGAGGGAGGCAGGATGCAGCAGTGGTAGGGAGCCCTGGGGCCCGTGTCAGGTTGCAAGTGTTGGCCCTGTGATTTGCTAGTTCTGTGACCTTGTACAAGTTGTATAACATTGCAAAGCCTCAGGCATCTTACCTGCAAAATGGAAATGATGATAATACCCACCTTCAAGGTCATGGTGAAGATTAAATGGGCTATACACACAAAGCCCTGAGCAGAATGCTTGGCTAGAGTAAGTGTCCAATAAATGATTGTTTCTTTTATTAACACCAACGACCTCTCTGCAACCCTATGTGGTAGACATGATTCCCCAAACTTCCTAGGAAACTGAGGTCTAGAGAGGGTCAGTAACCTGACCATGGGCTCAGTACCTGGAGGTGGTGTGGCTGGGGTGAAAGCAAAGTGGGCTCACTTTTTGGCTCATACCAGATAGGGCTCCCCATCTTTTGCTTGCCTTCACCATCCCCTTTTGGGGGAAAGAAGACCAAATACTTTGCAAAGTACCGTTGGACAACATAATGTTGAACGTTCTTGTGCACATCTCCCAGTGGCCACGTACGAGAGCTTCTCTAGGGAGTGGACATAGGAGTACGAGTGTCGGGTGGTTGACAGGATGTTCAAACCAAGACACTTGCGCAAAGGAGACTGCTGTTAATATGTGTGTGGAAAAACAGGTATTTGCTTGGGACAATCCTAGTTTACCACGTATTGTGTTTTTAGCAAAATCTTCAATGAAATACACAGGATGTTAGAAAACTTTTTAACCCGAATACGCTCCCCTCACCCCACTTCTGACTTACATGCTGAGGTTTTCCGGTATTTTAGTTTAGTATTTTGTTACAGTAGGAATTTGCTTAGATTTTCCTGTGTATTTTCCATTTTATTCGCTCACCGCTCTTTCTTGTAGCATAGCCGTACCTTCTGTTATCTGCAGTTTTTCCCTCATGAATGTCTCTTAGATGTACCTTAGCAGAGGAAGATGTTCCTTTAGATTTGTTGATGGTGAGCTTCTTTTTAAATTTTTATTTTGGGTTATAAAATTGTATGAAATTGCTTTGTACTTTCAAACTATGTTGTTGAAAAATAGTTTTATTGGGTACAAATCTTAGGTTGACAGTCATTTTCTCTCAGCACTGAAAGGAGATGATTGCGTTTGGTCTCCTGGTTTCTACGGTCATCGGTCCTCGTTGAGAAGTCTGCTGTCCGTCTAATTGTCTCTCTGCGGGTGGTTCGCCTTTTGTCTCTGGCTGCTTCTAGTGTCGTCCCTTTTTCTTTGATGCTCTGCAGCTTCAAGACCTGGTATCTAGGTATCTAGGTCTGTCTGTCTATGTTTCTAATCTTCTTGGCTTGATGCTTCTGGATCTGTGGATTCAAGTCTTTTGTCCATTTGGAAAATTTCTCCATCATTTCCTCTGAAGAAATTCCCTTTTCTGTTTTGTGTACTCTTTCCTTCTGGGATTTTGATTAGATGTGATTTAGAACTTGTAATTGTGGCCTTCACGAATCTTAACCTTCCCTTCACGTGTTCAGTCTCCTTGCCTCGTGCGATATGGGTACACAGTTTTTTCCCCGTTCTGTCTTCCGGTTCACTGGTCTGGCTTCATTGGGTCTCTTTTGTTGTTTGTCCCATCCATTGTATTTCCTATTTCAACAATAATTTCATTCCTCAGTTTCTATGGGGTTACTTCTCAGATATACTTAGTTATTCTGATTGTCTTTTGTTGCTTGTTTCTTTTGGAAATTCTCATATTTTTCTTAAACAGCCAGTGGGTAGTTATGTCATATTGAATAATTCCAACGTCTGAATTCTTAGCAGTCTAAATCTACTGTTTGCTGTGTCTGCTAACTGTAAATCATGATGACTTGTTTACTTATGTGTTTGGTGATCTCTTATATGCATGTTCTTAATTGGTAGGACTCTTATGGATCTGAATAGGAGATGCTTTCCTCCAGAAAGGTTTTGATTTAGCTTGCTTTCTGATTGCTCAGAAGGGCTACAATTGTGAGGTCACTTTCAAGTTCAGGATCTTACTGCACAGCTGATGCTGACATTTGTGCTCAGTGTAACTCCATCTTATTTGCTTCTTGCAGGGTATGTTTAGCTCAGGTTTGTTTGTTTGTTTGTTTGTTTGTTTTGAGAGCGGCAGGAAGATCCTTGGACATTGGCCTTCCTTCTGTAAGCCTACCAAGGAAACAGATGCCGCAGTCCAGTCCTTTGGATACTATTGTCTTCTCTATTGCTGGAACAGAAGTCCAAATTCGTATTTTTTTCGTAGTCCAAGTGTTCATATCTGTAGAATAGGTGAGACAACCTTGGCTCCTTCTGGAGACTATTTGGAAGATGAGGTAACTTATCTGAAAGAACTTCCACTTGCAGAAGTGGTGGTTAGGATGACACCTATTCTGCCTGCCCTTCCCCTGTTGCTCAGAGGCAGATTGATCTACATTTTTCTGAGGTTTCTGATGAACCAGATCCCAGGAAGCCTCATATATCTTTCAGCTTCCCACAACTGACCTAACCTATTTCCACTTGATCCTGTCTCCATGGACCCCAACGCTTGGCTTTGTGACTTTGGAGTCTCACTTTGTCTTTGCTTCCTTCCCTCCCTTTGCCCTCAGTCTTTCTTATGCTGGTGTTTGGACCACAGGTCTCCTAATCTCTGGTTCGATCAATCTCTACACTTCCATCCCCTCTTGTTATATTGGCCAGAAGCTCCCCACCTGAGCCGATGCTCACCGCTTCCTCTCCCTCAGTGGGGAGAACAGAAATTTGACACAATAGTATTGCTTTTGTGCTTAATTCCTATGGTAGGCAGTTCGTTTGGAAATCACACTGAAGTCTTTTTGAGGGTTGAAAAGTTGGAGGAACAGTTTATTTTACATTCCAACATCTACTTTTATTTGTAAGTCATTCAAACTTCCCTCCCCCCACTCCATTCCAACCCTAATTCTTCTTCCTGGCAGAAATTATTAAAATTGGTTGGGGTTTGGCCGTGAGATCCAGAAGAAAGATCTCAAGTTTTAGAGCCTGATATACCTGCATTTAGGAGCAAAAATGTTTCTAAATCCAGTGGAAGTAAAGGTCTTAAAAATCTGTCTGCATCAGAAACAAAGGAGTAAATCTTATTGACTTTGGGCGAGGCATGGCTTCTTAAAGCACAAGCGACAAAAGGGAAAAATAGACAAATTGCCTCATGAAAATTGAAAACTTTTTTGCTGAAAATGATACCAGCAAAGAAGTGAAAAGACAACCCATAGCATGGGAAAAATATATGCAAATTGTATATCTGATAAGGGCCTTGTATCCAGAATATATGAAAACCTCTTACAACTCAGTAAGAAGAAGCTAAATAGCTCAATTTAAAAATGGACAAAGGATCTGAATAAACATTTCTCCAAAGAAGGTCGACACATAGCCAAGAAGCACATTGGAATGATGCTAAAAATCATTAGTCATTAAAGAGAAATGAATCAAAACCACAATAAGATAACACTTCATACCCATAAGAAGGCTAGAGCCAGAAAGACAGACAGTGACAAGAGTTGATGAGGATGTGCAGAAGTTACAATCTTCACCTACCGCCGCTGGGAACGTAGACGGTACAGCTACTTTGGAAAAAACAGTCTTGCAGTTTCTCAAAAAGTTAGACATGGAGTTACATCATGACCCTGTAATTCTACTCCTAGGTAAATATCCAAGAAAGGGAAACATACATCCTCAAGGAAACTTAGCAGCCCATGGTCAGAGCAGCACTGTTCATAAAAGCCAAGAAGTAGAAACAGCTCCAATACCCATCAACTAATGAATGGAAAAATAAAATGTGGGCTGTCCATACAATGGGATAGGATTTGGCGGAATAATAAGAATGAAGTGCTGCAACCTGGATGAACCGTGAAAACATTACGCTGAGTGAGTCATCATAAAGGCCACACATTGTGTGATTTCGTTTATATGAACTTCCAGAGTAGGCGGGTCCATAGTGACAAGAAGCAGATTGGTGTAAGGTCAGGGGTTCGGGGCAATGGAGAGTCACCATGATGGGTATGGAGTTTCTTTTGGGGTAGCGAAAATGTTCTCAACCTAAGCCGTGGTGATGGTTACAAATTCTATACTGAAAACAACTGGATTGCGTGACTTATTAGGTATATTGATTATATCTTGATAAAGCTGTTTTTTTTTTTTTTAAAAACCCGCACATTCTTTCCTCTGTGTAGAAATCTACTTAAATTACCAAAATGTTCCAATAAAATTAGGGTTGCCA
This sequence comes from Eumetopias jubatus, assembly GCF_037043125.1. NCBI lineage: Eukaryota > Metazoa > Chordata > Mammalia > Carnivora > Otariidae > Eumetopias > Eumetopias jubatus. The sequence goes on along the minus strand of NW_028274823.1, from coordinate 9,073,312 downwards.
GATTTAGCAAACAAAAATACAAGAAGCCCAGTTACATTTGAATTTTTGATAAAAAAGGGATTCTTTTTAGTACAAATATGTCCCAAATATGGCATGAGACAAACTTATAATGAAAAATTTATATTTATTTGAAGCTCACATTTAATGGGGCAACTATTTTATCTGGTTACCCTAATTAAAATATAACACAAGCCACAGCCTTTGAATATACAACTATCCCATTTTCAAAACCACTATCTGTCTATATACATCCCACAAACCTATTGTTTTCATTTCACTGAGCAGGAACCAGAGGCCTCACAAATGACCAGCTCCTCCCGTGTGGCCCGTGGCAGTTCCAGAATCCGAACCCAGGTGGGCCGGACTCACACAGCCAGGGTCCTCTACTCAGAGAGGTGGGCACCCGGCTACCTCGTAGTAGCTGATGGCGAGGAAGCTGGCTCTCCCCTTGTTTCTGTAAGAGCAGAGGAGAAGGGGACCTTCAGTCCCTGTCTCGTTCCTGGCAGGAGCTCCGAGGCCCGGCTGCTGAGGGTACTGGCGAACCAGAACAGTGAGTTCCCGTTAGAATGTTCTTTCCTGGGAGGAGATAACAGGATAATAGGTGTCTTACTTGCTTCCTGTAAAATGATGAGTGACAAGGAGTCACTTGTGATTAGAGAAATTCAGAACAAGTTAAGCCAATACCTGTGTTCTGTGGAGATCAATTTTTAAATTTGAGGAGAGGAGAGAGGACAATCCTGATCTAAAGTCAAATGCGGCGTTTCCAGTGTAACCTCAACACGTCGGGGGCTGTGGGCGGGGGTCTTTTTTGTGCCTGGGCAGAGGGTGGGGAGAAGGCTTCCAGAACCAGGTATGGGCTTGAGGAGCAGATGCCATCTCTGCCCTGCATTCCAGAACCTGGATGCATAAATGATGTTTCAAGAGTGTTCAGCATTCTTGAATAAGGTACACAGGCACAGACTAAACTGGACACTGGGGAGATGGGGAAATAGTTCTCACCCTCTCTCCAGTTATCAGAACGCATTATTGTTTCCTGCGTGGTGGGGCCAGCCAGGCATTCCTCTCCAAGGGCAACCTGCTAAAATGCCACATAGCTAGTTTCACTTTGGTGTTTTCTATGGTATAGCCCCAAATAGTGGTCCCTGAGCGAGCATCAGACTGTGTCTGAATCATCCAGGGAAGATTCTAGACTATATATTCCTGGGTCCCATCCCTGCAGAGTCTATTCAGCAGAATCCTGGCTTGGGATCCAGGAATCTATGATTCTTAACAAGCCCAGGTTGGAAAAAAAGGTGAAATATTAAGATGCTTTACTGCATGATTTAAAAGTTTGCCTTCAACAAGGTTTGGATGCAAGCGATCTCTGATTTTGTTTTCTACAAAGAGACCCTGCCTTCTTCTTCTTCTTCTTTTTTTTTTTTTTTTTGCCATGGATCTGTTCATGATAAGAAAATTTTTTAAGATGCTAAATCATGCTATGAATACTTAGGACAAATGACTTCATTGTTTTTTAATTATTTTTTGAAAGATTATTTATTTATTTGAGAGAGAGAGAGCACGTACGAGTGGGGGAGGAGGGGAGCAGCAGAGGGAGAGGGAGAAGCAGACTCCCTGCTGAGCAGGGAGCCCCACACGGGGCTCGATCCCAGGACCCTGAGACCATGACCTGAGCCGAAGGCAGACGCTTAACTGACTGCACCACCAGGTGCCCTGACAAATGACTTTTTCAATAAGTCTTGTGGCAAAGCTTTTTGTGAGGCATTGAGTTCACTTGTCATCTGCAGACTGGTCCCCAGAAGTGAATGTGAAGGAGTGGGAAGAGCAGTGCCCAGGTCTCGGTGGCTGGGTTCGTTTGGGGTGCAGTCCTTTCAGTGCGGGGCTGGATGAATTTGGGCTCATCGCTTGCCTTTGGGGACTCAAGCTTCTGAAAGGTTGGAGGGGTGGGGATGGAGCGGGGCCAGCAGAGGGAGTGAAGGGTGGGTCACGCCGGGTCTCGAAAACGTCTTTTCAGCTTCTGTACTCCCTTCTAGAATCCTATGGCATTTCAGGTTTTTTTCCTTATTGTAGTTACATAATTTATGTTATTCTATTTTAGTTTTTGCAGAGTAGTCCATTACTGTGTTCTGGAGCCAAACAGCCATCCCCGACTCCCCACTCCAGCCCCATTTATAATGAGGTGTCATGCTGGACTCAGGCTGTTCTTGGCTCCTGGCCGAAAGCTCTAGGTCGGCCCTCTGCTCCCTTCTGCCTTTTCCTGCAAAGACACGGCCCTGCACGCACATTTTCCACAATCTCCTCCCGGTAATCTGTCTAACTGCGTAATTTCTGGGGATACTTCCCATTCTCCAGCATTCCTGGGAATGTTCCTGGAAACACTGGAGAAATACTCTTACCCCAAAGTCCTAAGATCTGCAGTTAACAAGAAATCCATGATAAATACATACGCTAGACCTCCTGCTGGGTATGTGGTAGTCCAGCTTCTAGAATTTCAGGGTGACCTTCGTCGACAAAATAGATTCTCTTGCCTGTAGCCATTGTTTTTGTTTTTTGCTTGCTTGTTTGTTTTCCCCTGAGCAGACATTTGCTCCTCCCTTTCCTCTCAGTGGCTCACGACTCCAGTGTCCGTGTGGGGTCTTGGCGGCGGTCAGAGGGGCCTGCTTGGGTAGGCCTCATGTAAGCAGCCCTTCCTTGGTGCTGTCTGTCTGGACTTCTGTCCGGCAGTGTGGGCTGCTCTCCGCACAGTGTCTGTTCCTACTTTAGACTATTCTTTACCTGAGGCCCCCACAGGATGGCCCACGCCCTCTCTAATGTCACCAGAGGGAGAAAAACTGTCTGTTCTGGGATGTTCTCTTCTCTCTCTTCTTTTTGCCCTATGGCTTCTGGCTCACTGCAGTCACGTGCTGGGCCCGTGGGTCTTCTTTATTTGATGATATCCATTTATAGCCTTGTTAGACTTGTAAGCGTTAAGAGTTCTGGATTCCTCAGGAACGGACCAGCAGCATGTTCAGGAAAAATACTGAACTTGGATATAGAGCACACTTAAAAAGCAGTTCTGTCTTGATTTCTGATTTTACTATCATTGTTGTTATAGTGAAGTGATGTGCCTGCTGCCCGCCTCCAAAAGCCTGACGGGTCTGGGTAGCAGTGGGACCTGCTGTCAAGGTCAGAAACAGAGTGTGGTGGGAGGGTGGGTACGAACGTCAGTGTCATCCCAGGTGCAATTGCAACATGATGATCCATCTCCTTTGGAACACCCCCATCCTGAATTCCTGGGCCCTCAATATCTCTCGTCATAGAATGCATTCTGATGGCTCAGAAACTGCGGGCATACACATCAGTAATCCACTGGATCCAAAGTCAAGGTTACGACTCTGAAAATCACCACACTGCTTCTAGCAGAAGGGAAGCGGCCAGCTGAGCTGACGGAGCTGTCCTCAGGAGCTGGCTTCACCCCAGAGCGGAAGCCGGGACAGGCTTTCACGGGTGCTGCCAGTGGTCTGATTTTAAGCCATTTCAGAGGTCCACGAAAGGATGCATTTGCACTCAAATTTTACCCACGGACCTGGAAAAAAGATTGCAAATTGTAGGGACAATGGGTTTAGCTACCATCCAAACAAACCCTTTGAGAATTTAGCTCATGACTAAAGAGGCACCAGATGCAGCCAGATGTCAGGATGCTGCTCGTGGACTAAGCAGACGAGGGAGGTTTTTGGAGTCATCCAGGTGCCTCCAGAGTTGGTGTTTACCTAATCTGCTGCCACATGCCTTTGCCTTGCAGACGAAAATCGTTTTCTTTGATTAGTTATTCAACCTCTGGAGGGTTAGTCTCAACTCGCTGCCAGGGGGAGTATGGGAATTCCACGGATTATCCCTCTGCAGCAGGATGGCACAAACAGGTGTTTATGAATTCCCTCTCTATAAAACGAATCCAAATAAAACAATGACTACCATAAATATTTAAGTACGGTGGGTAACTACACTTTAATTTATGTGATTTCAACTCTGCCATTTAGAGGAAGAGAGGGGAAGGTGGTGGAGACAGAGAGCTGAAGGGATGCTGCTTCCGTCTCGACGGGAGGCTTGCCGTGGAGCACATCTGAGCAGGGCAAGTGATTCTCATGTGTCCTCACCATTCCCTGCCTAGGTATTGGGCTTTCTGCCTTTCTCAGCAGGGGCATCTCGCCCATGGTGAGATTCCAAGGTTTGAAGATATTCCTGCAACATAGCTTCTCAATGCAAGCCACCTCAGTGTCCAGCTCAGTTGAAGAAACTCATTATCATCCCACTGAATTGAAGAAACTGATTTCTTCCAACACTAGAGGAAAGCCTGGCAGGGCTGAGCTCTGGAAGACAGGATGGGGGTGATTCCTAATGGACTTTGAACAAGGGTGTCTTTGGTTCTAGGCGACTGCAGCCTGGCGCAGCCCTTTACAACCTGACCCTGGGTGAAATACCTTCCAGTGTAGTCCTTTGCTCCGCACAAGCTGTCCTCCCAGAGTACAAGTTTGCTATGTTGTTTCAGACTCCAAACATCCTCTTGAGGGAGGTAGGATGGGCATTGATTTTTGCCCTGTTTTTCAGAAGAAGAAATGTCGCTTCCATCTACCTGCTCAGTAGAACACAGCTAATGATTCATAGATGGACTCAGGGCTCTGCGAGTTCTCAAACCTCTCTTCCCGTTTTGGGATGTGCCCCCAGGATGCTGAGTCTCAGATTCTTCTGTAGGCCAATGGGAAAGTGCCGACTGCCAAAGCTGATTAGTCCATGCACCCTGCCCCTCTTTCTGTGCTCTGTGCACCTCATGCTTTCCTCGAAACTGACTGATGACAGTAATAACCATCCCGTCTTTGTTGAGAATTTATCATGGTCCAGACAGTCTGCTAATCACTTCACATATTTTATCTCATTTACTTTTCAGAGAACCTTATTGGTAGCTGCTATTATTATGCCTGCTTTACAGAAAGGAAACAGGCTTAGAGAAGTATGTTGTCTATAGGTACTGCAGCAAAGATTTACTATATTCATTTCCTACAGCTGCACAACAGAGTATCACAAACTGGGTGGCTTAGAACAACAAAAATGTATTCACTCACAGTTCTGGAGACTGGAAGTTTGAAATCAAGGTGTTGGCAGGGCCATGCTCTCTCTGAGGGCTCCAGAGGAAAATCCTTCCTCACCTCTCCCCAGCCTGTGGTGGTTGCCAGCGATCCTTGGCCTTCTTTGGATTATGGCAGAGCAACTTCATCTCTCTGCCTCTGTCATCACATGGCTGCCTTTGTTCTCTGTCTCTTCTCCTTTACTTATAAGGATACCAGTCATATTAGATTAAGGGCCCACCTGAACCCAATATGTTGTCACTTAAATTTACCTAATTATATCTGTAATTGCCCTATTTGCAAGTGAGGTCACTTCTGGGGTTCTGGAAAGGATATGAATTTTAGGGGGACACCATTTAACCCAGTGCACTCTCCAATCCTGTTTCTTCTTTCTGGACACACAGGAAGACCATACATTCTGGTCTCCATTGCAGTTAGGTTGGGGCCATATACCTGGGTTCTGGCCAATAGCCTGTGGGCCAAAACATGTTTATCCCTTCCAGGCTTAGCCATAAAACATCTGTGCAATCAGATGAATCCAGTGCTTGATCTGACTCAACTTCAGCCCAAGGCGGCCCCAGACTGGCCCAAACCCTGCCCACAACAGGCAAAGAGAGCCATTGCAGATGACTGGACTGAGGGCCAAAGCAGCTCAGCCACAACAGGGCACACACATCGCACATAGGAGTCCCTTCTAAAGCACCGGGGTTCCAGCGAACAGGGGACACTGCACAGCAGGGCACCACAGGACCTCTTCTTCATAAGGCCACTACTTTCAAGAGCAGGAGACATAACTGACTTTCCTAACATGTAAAAACAGACACAGAGTTAGAGGAATATGCCCCAAGTGAAGAACAGGACAAAATCACAGCAAGATACCTAAATGAAATGGAGATAAGTAAAATGCCTGATAGAGAATTTAAAGTCATGGTCATAAAGATACTCACTGGACTTGAGAAAAGAGTGGAGGACGTCTGTGAGATCCTTAGCAAAGAGAGAGCAAACATAAAAAAGAACCAGTCAGAGATGAAAAACTCAATAACTGAAATTTAAGATACACTAAAAAAAAAAAAAAAGAAATTTAAAATACACTAGAGAGAATAAATAGTAGACTAGAGGAAGCAGAAGAGTGGATCAGCGGCCTGGAGGACAGAGGACTGGCAAGAAATCAAGCTGAACAGGAGAAAAAAGATAAGGAAAAATGAAAATAGACTTAAGGCTCAGCGACACCAAGTGTAATAACATTCACTCCTGGGGATCCCAGGAGGAGAGGAGAGAGAAAAGGGGGCAGAAAATTTATTTGAAGAAATAATAGCTGAAAACTTCCCAAATCTGGGGAAAGAAGCAGAAATCCAGATCCGGGAGGCACAGAGATCCCCCAACAAAATCAACCCAGGGAGGTCCACGCCTGAGACACGCAGTAAGTAAAATGGTAAAAAAAATAGTGATAAGTAGAGAATTTTAAAAGCAGTAAGAGAAAAGAAAATTTACATACAGGAGAAACCCCAAAAGGCTATCCGCTGATTTTTCAGTAGAACCTTTGCAGGCCACAAGAGAGTGGCATGATATATTCAAAGGGCTGAAAGGAAAAAAAAAAAAAAACCTGCAACCAAGAATACTCCATCCAGCAAGGCTGTCATTCAAAATAGAGAGATAAAGAGTTTCTCAGACAAACAAAAACTAAAGGAGTTCAGGATCACTAAACCAGCCCTGCAAGAAATATTAAAGGGAACTCTTTGAGTGGAAAGACCATAAAGTGACAGTATGAAAAGTAAAAAACACAAAAGCAGTAAAAATAAAGATTTCTGGAAAATCAGTCAAGGGATTCAGAAAATAAAAGGGTATAAAGTATGACATCATATACCTAAAACATGGGTGGGAGGGAGAGGAATAAAGAATGGGTTTAAACTTAAGTGACCATCAATATAATACAGCCTTCTATATGCATGAAGTTATATATAAACCTAATGGCAATCACAAATCAAAAGTTAGTAATAGATATGCAAAAAAATAAAGAAAAAGGAAAGCAAGTATATCACTAAAGAAAGCCAGCAAACCATAAGAGAAGAGAGCAGGAGTAGAAAGGAACACAGAAGAACTCCAAAAAACCATAAAGTAAATAACAAATGGCAATAAGTACATACGTATCAATAATTACTTTGAATGTACATGGACTAAATGCTCCAATTAAAAGACATAGAGTGATGGAATGGATAAAAAAGCGAGACCCATCTATATGCTGCCTGCAAGAGACTCATTTCAGACCTAAAGACACGTGCAGATTGACAATGAAGGGATGGAAAAGCATTTATCATGCAAATGGAAGTGAAAACAAAGCTACGGTAGCAAGACTTATATTAGACAAAATAGACTTGAAAACAAAGACTGTAATGAGAGACAAGGACACTATATAATTATTTTTTTTAAAGATTTTTATGTATTTATTTGAGAGAGAGAGAGAGAGCATGAGCATGGGAGAGGGGCAGAGGGAGAGGGCAAAGCAGACTCCCCACGGAGTACAGAGTCAAACACATGGCTTGATCCCAGGACACCCAAGATCATAATCTGGACCGAAAGTAGACGCTTAACTGACTGAGCCACCCAGGCGCCCCTGGACACTATATAATTATAAAGGGAACAATCCAACAAGAAAATATAACAATTGTAAATATTTGTGCACCCAATATGGGAGCGTACAAATACATAAAGTAGCTAATAACAAACGTAAAAGAGCTAATCGATAGCAATACAAAAATAGTAGGGAACTTTAACACCCCACTTAAATCAATGAATAGATCATCCAAACAGAAAATCAACAAGGAAACAGTGACTTTGAATGGCACATTGGACCAAATGGATCTAACAGATATATTCAGAACATTCCATGCTAAAACAGCAGAATATATATTGTTTTCAAATGCACATGGAACATTGCCCAGATAGATTACATATTAGGCCATACTACAAGTCTCAACAAATTCAAAAAGATCAAAGTCAAAGTCTGTACCATGCATCTTCGCTGACTGCAATGCTATGAAACTAGAAATCAGCCACAAGAAAAATTCTGGAAAGAGCACAAATACATGGAGGTTGAAGAACATGCTACTGAACAATGAATGGGTCAACCAAGAAATTGAAGAAGAAATAAAAAAAAATAAATGGAGACATATGAAAATGAAAACATAATGGTCCCAAATCTTTGGGATGCAGCGAAAGCCATTCTAAGAGGGAAGTTTATAGCAATACAGGCCTACCTCAAGAAGCAAGAAAAATCTCAAATAAACAACCTAACCTCACACCTAAAGGAGCTAGAAAAAGAACAAACAAAACCCCAAACCAGTAGAAGGAAGGGAATAAAGATTAGAGCAGAAATAAATGAAATAGAAACTTAAAAAAAAACCCAAAAACAAAAACAAAAACACCCCAATAGAATAGATCAATGAAACCAGGAGCTGGTTCTTTGAAAAGGTCAGCAAAATTGACAAACTTTTAGCCAGACTCAGAGAGAGACGGGGGGGGGGGGGGGGGAACTCAAGCAAAATCAGAAATGAAAGAGGAGGAATAATAACCAACACCACAGAAATACAAAGGATTATAAGAGGATATTATGAAAAATTATATTGCAACAAACAGGACAACCTAGAAGAAATGGATAGGTTTCTAGAAATATATAACCTCCAAACTGAATCAGGAAAAAGATAGAAATTTTGAACAGACCATTTACCAGCAATGAAATTGAATCCGTAATCAAAACACTCCTGACAAACAAAAGTCAAAAGTCCAGGACTAGACGGCTTCATAGGTGAATTCTACCAAACATTTAAAGAAGAGTTAATACCTATTCTTCTTAAACCTTTACAAAAAATAGAAGAGGCAAAAAAACTCCCAAATTCATTCTAGGGGACCAGCATTACCCTGATACCAAAATCAGACTAAGACACCACAAAAAAAAGAGAACTACAGGCCAATATCTCTGATGAATATAGATACAAAAATCCTCAACAAAGTATTAGCAAACCAAATCCAACATTACATTGAAAAAAAAAATTCACCATGATCAAGTGAGATTTATTCCTGGGATGCAAAGGTGGTTCAATATTCACAAATCAATCAATGTGATATATCACATCAACAGGAGAAAGAACAAAAACCATATGATCATTTCAATAGATGCAGAAAAAGCATTTGACAAAGGACAGCATCCATTCATGATAAAAAACCCTCAACAAAATAGATTTAGAAGGAACATATCTCAACATAATAGAGACTATATATGAAAAACCCACAGCTAACATCATACTCAATGGTCAACAACTGAGAGCTTTTCACCAGTTTTATTCAACATAGTCCTGGAAGTCCTAGCCACAGCAATAAATGAGACAAGAAAAAGAAATAAAAGTCATCCAAGTTGGTGATGAAGGAGTAAAATGTTCACCATTTGCAGATGATATGATACTATATGCAGAAAACCCTGAAGATTCTACCAAAAAACTCCTAGAACTGATAAATGAATTCAGTAAGATCACAAGATACAAAATCAATGTACAGAAATCTGTATTAGTGCATTTCTATACACTAATAATGAAACATCAGAAACATCAGAAAGAGAAATTAAGAAAGCAATCACATAATACAATTGCACCAAAAATAATAAAATGCCTAGGAATAAATTTAACCAAAGAGGTGAAAGACCTATACTCTGAAAACTATAAAACATTGATGAAAGAAATTGAAGATGACACACACACAAATGGAAGGAGATTCCATGCTCATGGATTGGAAGAACAAATATTGTTAAAATGTCCATAATACCCAAAGCAATCTACAGATTTAATGCAACCCTTGTCAAAATACCAATGGCATTTTTTCACAGAACTAGAAAAAAATACCTAAAATTTGTGTGGAACTACAAAAGACCCCAAGTAGCCACAGCTATCTTGAAAGAGAATAAAACTGGAGGTATCACAATCCCAGATTTCAAGATATACTACAGAGCTGTAGTAATCAAAACACTATGGTACTGGCACAAAAATAGACACATAGATCAATAGAACAGAATAGAGTACCCAGAAATAAATACACAGTTATATATATGGTCAATTAATCCTCAACAAAGGAGACAAGAATATGCAATGGGGAAAAGACACTGTCTTCAACAAATGATGCTGGGAAAACTGGACAGCTTCACGTAAAAGAATGAAATGGGACCATTTTCTTACATCATACACAAAAATAAACTAAAAATGGATTAAGGACCAAAATGTGAGACCTGAAACCATAAAAATCCTAGAAGAAAGCATTGGCATCAGCTCTCTGACATCAACCATAGCAACATTTTTCTAGATCTGTCTTCTGAGGCAAGGGAAACAAAAGCAAAAATTTACTATTGGGACTATATCAGAATAAAAAGCTTCTGCACAACAAAGGTAACCATCGACAAAACTAAAAGATAACCTCCTGAATGGAAGAAGATATTTGCAAATGACATATCTGATAATGGGTTAGTATCCAAAATATATAAAGAACTCGTACAATTCAACAGCAAAAAACCAAATAATCCAATTAAAAAATGAGCAGAGGACATGAACAGATATTTTTCCAAAGAAGACATCCAAATGGCCAACAGACACATGGAAAGATGCTCAACATCACTGATCATCAGGGAAATGCAAATCAAAACCATAATGAGATATCACCTCATACCTGTCAGAATGGCTAAAATAAAGAACACAGGAAACAAGTGTTGGTGAGGATGTGGAGAAAAAGGAACCCTCGTGCACTGTTGGTGGGGATGCAAACTCATGCAGCCACTGTGGAAAACAGTATAGAGATCCTTTGAAGAATTAAAAATAGAATTACCATATGATCCAGTATTTCCACTACTGGGTATCTATCCAAAGAATACAAAAATACTAATTCAAAGGGATGCATGCAACCCTATGTTTATTGCAGCATTATTTACAATAACCCAATTATGGAAGTAGCCCAAATGTCCATCGACAGACGAATGGATAAAGAAGATGTGGTATATATACACAATGGAATATTACTCAGCCACGAGAAAAAATGAAATCTGGCCATCTACAACAACATGGATGGAGCAAGAAGGCAAAGTCCAGAGGTGCTAGGACGTTCTTGCACATTCGTCCCCAGTTCTGCACAGAGAGCCCTAAGCATTTCTCCATCACTAGACTCCTGAGAAAGTAACCAGTTTTCCTGATGTTGTTCCTCTTTATATGTCTAGGCTAGGTCATGCCTCTGAAACCTACATCTTCCTCACCGGCCCTTCTGGGAGGCTGGGTGGGTTCTTTTTCTTTTTTCCTTTCCTTCCTTAGCTTTTAGAGGACATGTCACCTGCCAGGCACTTGAGCTCAGCACCGAGGAGCCATGCATGAAGAAAGTCCTGCTGTCACGGTGTCTCCGCTCCAGTGGGAAGTGGATATCAACTCTTTAGTCTCATAGATCTTTAGAGGTTGGGCCACATGAAGGAGGTGCAAGGGCACGAGAGAGGTATAGACCTGGTGGACTGATCTAGGCTGGGTGCAGACGAGTCTGAGCATGCTGGGTGTATGGTGATGTTCCAGGTTCTGGCCAGTGCTTGTTTGGGGCAGGGGTGGTGGGGCTGGAGCAGGGGAAGGAGTCCCCTGTGCCTGGGTCCACACTGAGAGTGAGGGGCCCTGGCTTTCGTGGTGAAGTTGTGCAGCTCTGACTGGCCTCAAATGGGAGGAATCACCTGTGTCTTCTGGTCATTCTTTTTAGCTTTCAGCTTCTGGAACAATCTCCCAGACTTCTGAATTAGCATTCATCACTAGCATAGACCTGGGAATATGCATGCAACATTATTCTGATCCTCCGGCCTCGAGTTCTCATTTTATTAATCTCTTTTTAATCATTTCCTGATGATGTGTAGGGCGATGTTTTATAGGCTCTAAATCTTTCTCACATTGCACAATGTGTTCTCTCTCCTTGAATCTCTCTTATATATTGTATTATAAGATACTTGACACATGCAGAACTTTACATAACATACACAGAAGGTAGGTGAACCTACCATCCAGACAGAATAATAATTAAATGATTCATCCTATATGTGAGAACATTCGTTTTTTTCTTCACCACTTTCTATTTTACTTGCTTTTTTAATTAAAAAAATAAAGTTTATTTAGTAATGGTAGAAGATTTTTGCTATTATTAAAATTGTTATTTTTATAAGAAAAACATGATAAGATGTGGTTTATTTTTTTTTTTTTAAAGGAGTTTGGGGCACCTTCGTCATTAAGCGTCTGCCTTCGGCTCAGGTCATGATCTCAGGGTCCTGGGTTGGAGCCCCGCACTGGGCTCCCTGCTCAGCAGGGGGCCTGCTTCTCCCTCTCCCACTCCCCCTGCTTGTGTTCCCTCTACTCTGTCTCTCTCTCTCTCTGTCAATAAATAAATAAAATCTTTTAAAAAATTTTAAAAAGGAGTTTTATTGAGGCATAATCAACATGTAATAAACTGCCCAAAGTATCTAAGTTTTTGACATATGAAAGTCTGAAGTGTGAGTTTTGACCTACGCATATGCTTGTAAATCCATCACTGCCATCAAGATAATGAACGTAATTATTCCCCCTTCCCCTGCACTCCTGCCAATCACTCATCTGCTTTCTGTCACTACAGATGAGCTTGCATTTTCTAGAATTGTAAATATAGTATGTACTCTCTCTTTTGGTCCGGCTTCTTTCATTCAGCATGATTTGTTTTGAGATTTATCGATACAGTAGTGTGTATGAATAGTTCCTTTCTTCTTGCTGAGTAATATTCCATTGTGTGGATATACCACAGTCTGTTTATCCATTTCCCTATTGGTAGACATTGGTTTGTATCCAGTTTAGGGCTATTACAAATAAAGCTGCTATGAGCATTCTTGTACAAATCTTTGTATGGACATATGCTTTCATTTTTCTTGGGTAGTTTTATTTAATCATCTGAACTTTTACTTTGTTCCTAATCAGATCTTTCCTTTTTGGAACATGCTGCATTCTCCCTGCTTCTGCCCAGACCTAGTAGAGTTGGATTAAAGATGTTTGTACATTTCAGTTTAAGACAGCTATGGCCAGTGGGTCCTGATCTGAGGAGTGAGGCTTTTAACTTGGCCTGTGAGGTCAGTGTGAGTATACAAATAGCTAAATTAGCAAAGACAATTGTCAGGACACCACTGTTTATGAAAAACAATCTCAAGGAGGAGGAAAAATTCTGTCTCTATTTGGTGTTACTAACGCCTTCTCCCTAACGCGAGATTAGCGAACAATGCATAGGAACAATCTGAGGCCTAAATGCTTTTTTTAAAGGGCTGTTATTATCTGTTCCCAAAGTAAATGACACAAAACCAACACAAGTATAAGCTAGGACAGGCGTTATTAATGATGTTTACTTTTCATTAGGAGGCCAGAACAATTCCCTAATTGCTAGCAGATTCTAGGAAATGCCTTATTTGTAAACTGTGGTTCACAAAAAAAGTCATTAAGAGAATAAACAGGCAATTTAGAGCAGGCAATTGCAATTATGAAATGTATTTAATGACTTAAGGAATATCAGTGATATTTTGCAAAGGCTAGGGTCTCTTCCCACGTTTGAACAGCTGAGCTCAGCCCGCCAGACCCCACCCATTAGTTCACCAGGACTGTTGAGCTGGTTTTGTCACTTCCCTTAAAAACGGCAACTTTCTGATTATAAAGCTAATGCATTCTTATTTTAGAAAACTTGTCAAACACAGAACAGAAACACAAAGAGAATAAAAATCTCCCATCACCCTACCTTTTAGAGATAACTATTAACATTTTCGTTTACTTCTTTCCTTCTCTTCAGTTTATAGTTGGGCTAAAATGGTATATACCCTTGTGTGTCCTGACTTTTTTCCACCTAAGCATTATTGCATAAACATTTCACCAGGGTTCTAAAACTTTTTCTTTGCAAACGCCATGTTAATGGCTAAAAAAATATCCTAGTGTATGGGCTACCCGTAATTTACTTAACTGTTCCCCTTGTTGTGGGAATTTAAGTGGTTTCTGAATTGTTCCTTAGTATAAGTAATGCTGCAATCAGCATCTTTGTGCAGACCGTTTTTAACTGCATTTAGAATTGTTGCCTTGGGATATTCCCAGAAGTGAAATTTCTAGATCAAAAGTGTGCATGTTCTTGAGGCTCTTGACATGAGTTCAGTTCACGTGTTTATTGGGTGTTCTTCGTGCAGGGGTCATCCAAGAGACTAAACCAAAAGGCGCTTTCCGGTGTTAATTAGAATAGGACTGCACAGGACTCTGTTGGCACCTTTGGTTGCTGAGTGGGAGCTGAAGTGCCGTGAAACAAAAAAGAGGAATTTCTTAGCCAGAAATTTCTTAGGACATAAAAGGGCAGGACTCACCCAGAGGCCACGCCATCCCTACATGGTTCAAAGATGCAGTGTGGAGGGAAAACCCTCCTTACAAGGTGGAGACGACCAAAGGAAGGATCAGTGAGCCACCAAGGATTGTCTAGGTTTGGGTGGAGTGCTAGAAGCCTCCAAAAAGACGATGGGGGAGCGGCCAGATACCACCCTGGTTATGCTTTAAGCTTTGTCTCACCCTCAAGACTAGAGTGACTGTCAACACAAATTGTCAATAATCCAACTTACTTATATTCTTTAGTTGCCTCCTAAAGGTTCTCATGGATGGTAGCCCCTCTCTGAGAGTCAGAAGTGTTGTTGTCATTTAACTCCCTCTGGTTTAGTATATGAGGCTGGGCATACAGCAGGTGCTTACTGAATGAGACGTTAGGTTCCCTAAGGTCAGGATCAATGTCTATCTTGATTGTTTCTCCATCCCCAGTATCTAGCACTGCTCCCAGCATGTAGTAGGCATTTAGTAAAACTGGTTTAATGGAATTGAATACATTCAGGTAGTTGATATTTAGTAACCAGTGAGCTAGATGCACTCATAGGAGTACTTGTGAGAAGGATAAAAAAAAGCCCACAACAGTTGGTTAAATTCTGCATTCTCCTTCCTTCTTTCCCACATCTCCTTACTCTGCTTCTGCTTCCCTTGTGCCTACCCAACCACTGAATACCATAATGGTTGGATCTCTTAAAAAAAAAACCTCAGAGCCAGTGAGTGGAGCCCCTTGGGATGGTGGCCGTGGTGGTGTCTGTCCTTTTCACCGCTTACCTAATGAGGAAGCCAAGGTCTAGAAGTGTCTTCCTCTCGGTGAGATGATTAGCATGCCCGTGCTTCAGAGAAACAGTGCCATCATGATCCTGGATCCTGGTCTTGGAGAAGTGAAGGTAGTTAGTTATTCATTCATTTCTTTCAGCTAGTAACTCATGTTAACCTGTTCACTTACCTCCTTATTTCAGCTTCCTGCAATAATTCCCCCTCCCTGCTGTGTGAAGCTCCTAACCTTCCCAGTCAGTGGTGGGACTGAGCCAAGTGGCCAGCAGACTGACACCTCCCCAGCCCTGCCTGTCCCTGCCACCACAGCACTAGAGCCATTTTAGACCTTGCATTCACTATGGCAACGGGACAACACACGGCCTCTCTGTTTCCATTATCTTTTGTTGGTTTCCTAAAAGTAGATATTTCCAAGCCACTCTTTTCTCCACTTATCAATTACATGCTAGAATTCTTTCTGTCTGAGGTTTGCTTCTCTAGCACTTGGAAAACAAATTCATGAAAAATGGGATGAATTCTCAATCGTAGGGAATGGAAATTGGCTTGGGCCCTGACTGATTTTAATATTTGAAGTCTAAGGGAGATTTTTGGAGACAGTGTGTAAAAAAACAGTTTAATAAAACCATGTCGTATCTTTTATGTAAAGGAATCAGTTCCTGTCCAGGATGTGGTGAGGCTTCTAATCCTCCGTATTAGGCTAGACAGGATAAAGTGCAGTAGCAAATGACCCCCAAATCTCAGTGGCTTGAACATGACAAAGTTTCGTTTCTATTTCGATCTTCTCTGTCCTTTTTGGGTCATCAAAGAGCTCTGTTCCACATAGTCACTCAGGGACCCAAGGTGACCAGGGTGCCATCTTCAGCAGTGTGTGGTTGCCACAGAAGCAGGAACAGACAGAGGGTTGCCTTCTGGCTCCTCCAGGCTTCAGTCCAGAAGGGACACATTGGCCAGAACCACTCAGCTGACTCCTCCCAACTGCAGGGGTGACTGGAAAAGTGGGAAGCTGATGGAAGATTTTTTGAGTGCTACCGCTTCTGCCAAGGTCGATACCAGCAATTGATTCTCTGGTCTGTTTCTTTCTGAAGAGAATTGAGAAGTACGTTTTTTTATCTTTGCATCCCTAATGCAGCTTGGTATCAGGGAATATCTGTGTCTCTATATATCTTTTTCCGTTTGGAGTTTGAGCTCCACGAGGGCAAAATGTTACTTTATTTCTCTTTGTATCTCCAGTGCCTCATAGACTGTCAGCCACCCGATAGTTGGATGATCAGGGGTTGTTGACTGGGCAAATGAATGAATGAGTGAAGAGAATGGTTTACACTGTCAGGAATGATGTCACGATATGATCAAGAAATTGTAATCACAGAATTCCACAGTGTCAGAGGACAGAAGCTTTTTGGAATCCTCATTTGACAAATGAGGATGCTGAGGCTGGGGTACCCACCTGGTCAACAGGAGGCCCAATGCTCTTCTCCATAGGACTTTCTTGGAAGGTGTAGTGTAGGTGGGGACAAGCTGATGTTTTCAAGGGGAAAGATTAGGGGAGACTGGAACGTCACCTTTGTCACCAGGTACCCCTCCCCGTCCCCGCTTCTGTCATGTCAGTCTTGCCCTGTGGTGATTTTCCCGTTATTCGGATCCCATGAACTTGACCTAGTTCCCAGCCTTCCTTGGGATTTAACACTCTCTTCTTGAGTCAGCAAAGTTTAGTGGAACGGACCCAGACTTCAAATAAGGCAGTTTGGGGTTTAAATTCTGACTTCTGCATGGCCTTGGGAAGGCTGCTCATCTCCTCGGCCTCAGGGTTCTCACCTGGCAAGTGGGGAGAATGACACCCACCTTATGGGGTTGTTTTAATGGCTAGATGAGACGAAGGCCCAGTCAATGAACAATGAGATGATCACATCTCTCGACAGGAGCCAGTGGCCTGAGCCCATTGGGCTGGTGGGAGCATTGGTGGCTGCCTTCAGTTGCTCAACCACGTGAGGAAGCAGAGGGGCTGGTTTCCTCCTCCTTGAGCTATGCCAGTACACCCAGGATTTAGCACCGAGTAGGTGCTCAGCTCACGGATATCGCTAACAACAACAATAATATAAGCTTGCTTCATGTCCTTCTCCAGCTACTTCCTAGGCCCAGCCCATAGCCCCTCGATGTTCCCCAAATCAAGGAGGGGTGTCCTTCACCCTGCATGTATACCTATTTTACAGCTCAGGAAACTGAGGCTTTTAGATATTAAGCAGCACACCACTGTAACTGCCACCCCAAGTGACAACCATACTGGACAATATAGACCCAGATCAGGGTCCTCAAACGATAAGAGGTAAGAATAGTTTTCTACATTTTAAATGGTTATATAAGCACCTGATTTGGCCTCTTGCTCCGTAAAGCCTAAAACATTTACTCTCTGACCCTTTCAGAAAGTGCCGCCAGGCCCTGATCTAGGTAGAGGTGTGGTGACACTGGGGTGGGCTGCCCAGACCCTCCCCTCCGGCCAAGGCCTTCCATACCCCCCAGCTGCTGACAGCTCACTGCTGAGTTCTCCCCTGAGAAAGGGGGTTGGCCCGCATGCCCCGAGCTTTTGCCCTCCTCCAGTGACTGGTACAAGGGCCCAATTCCCTTAGTTGCATTTGGGACAAGTCTGCAGGGTCGTCCCTACCCTGGAGCTCTCATGGGCTTAGCCGAGGCCTCTGTTTTGAGTAGACACTTACGGTTTAACTCCCCCTTTACCTGTTTTGGCTGCGGCCGCCCCGGCATGTGTGGGCACAGAGAGCGTTCCCGGAACCCTCCTGGCCACACAGCACCCCTTTTATCTCCTGGCTCTGTACGTTCTGACCTCTTGGGACTACCTTCTCCATTCTTTACTTGCCTAGCTTACCTTCCAAGATTACAGTCAACAAAAAAATCACAGGTAGCATATGGAGCCCTCACCAGGTACCAGACGCTGTTCAGAGCACTTCGCACAGGATGACTAATTTAATCCTCTCTGTAACCCTCTGCCATGGACTCTTTGTCATCTCCACTTCATAAATGAGGAACTGGAGGCACAGAGAGGTTAGGAAACTTGCCAAGGTCACACAGCTTATATAAGTTGTAAAGCTAGGACTTCACGAGGCAGTCTGGCTTCGAAGCCCAAACTGAGCTCCAGACTTGGACTTGTCTGCAAAACATCTTTCATCTAGAAAAGCCTCTCTTCTCCAGGCAGGTAGGTCTAGAATTGGTCACCCGACCCAAGCAGGACCAGGGGGTGCCTCCCTTGGGTACCCAGATAGCTTCAGGTTGATGTCTCTTTAGCAGAAGGAAAACTTGAGGGTATTCGGTGGTCACGTTTCCAACTATGTGGGGAGAACCGAGCTGTAAGGAGAGAAGGGGCGGGTCCCATGCAGCAAGAAGCAGAGAGAGGAGATGAGAGGGTTCTGGGAATATCTGCTTATCTGCTTTCACCTGGTCATTGAGGCCTAGCTGCTTCTTCCTCCAATACTTTTCTTGGTTTCTGGAAGCTAATACCTCCTCCATTTGGCCTCAGCAGGGCCCACTTGGGTTGCAGTCATTTGAAAAGCCCAAATCAGGTCCCCCCGGGCTGAGTTCTCACTCACTGTCACCCCCTTCTAGCAGACCAGCTCCATAGGAAGCTCAGGGCCTCTGGCTTTCTCAAAGACAATGGTTGACATATTATAATGACAAAAGTCACCTGGCCTGGCCATGGAGCTTTGGCTGCTGTAGAAAAAGTCAACGCCCAAACCAGCACATTTCAAATGGAACGTTCTGGCTTCGCAAAAATGTACAAACAGAAGGGCCATGTGACACTGAGGCAGTGCTCAGGGAAGCATCAGAAGATGGCGGCTAAAGGTTTCCGGCCCTCTTGAGGCTCATCTGGTGAGCTGAGCACCGGGTTTCAGCCACACCGACGACAGCTAAACTGATCAGGTCCCCCGGATAGAGGCGGGCCCTGTTAGTTTAGTTCCCTGATGTGACCACCTTCCCCAACAAAGACGGTCGTACTTGATGAACACATCCGAGCCTATGTGGGGAACTGAAATTCCAGACAGAGGAGAGTGGGCTAATAGTTCATTCTAGAGAACAGAGACAGAGAGAAGGCAGAGAGCAGGAGCCAGGGAGGGTGGGAAGGCAGGAGAAGCAGGAGACGCAGTAATCACAACGTCCGGGGGTGGGGGGCGGGAGAGTACTGTTCAGGGGGTAGAGGGTGCTGGGAAAGGAGAGTATCCTTGGGCTGAGTTGCCCGAATGGCAGAGGCCTCCTGCCAGCAGGGAGAGATGTTGTCTCTGAGGAAATGAGGTTGCCAGTGGCTCAGGTTTAGATGTGTCCTGAACAACCTTCCATTCCCAAGCGGCGCGCTGTCTCCGTGATGCCTGGTAGTGTCCTTGTGCTCGTCATCCTCCTGGCCAGGTGTATCGTTCTCCACCTTTTTTATTTTTTTTAAGATTTTATTTATTTATTTGAGAGAGCGAGAATGAGAGAGAGAGAGAGAGAGCACATGAGAGGGGGGAGGGTCAGAGGGAGAAGCAGACTCCCCGTCGAGCAGGGAGCCCGATGCGGGACTCGATCCCGGGACTCCGGGATCATGACCTGAGCCGAAGGCAGTCGCCCAACCGACGGAGCCACCCAGGCGCCCTGTCCCTCTCCACCTTGATCAAGGTCACCAGAGAGTGTCTGTTCCTTGACCTCTAAAGACCTAAACCAACACACAAAGCACATCAAGAGAACATTCTCAGCAACACTATTCACATGCGAGAACAAGCCACATGTCCACCAACGGGTGAGTGGAGACCCAAAATATAGCAGAGCTGTTTGGCCAGAGGACCCTGAGGGCCCCTGGGCAGTCTTGCCAGGTTTGATGGCTCACATTCGGCCCACGCTGGTGGCACAGGTCTTGTCTTTAGAGAGGTAGCCCTAGAATGATCACCAGGAGGACCTGACCAATGAACCTGGGTCTCTCCACCCCCTTAAAATGACCACAATTGATGATACTTAAAAAAAATTTCCTTTTGCGGTGAAATTCACATGGCAAATCTAACCATTTTAATGCATACAGGTCAACAGCATATGGTACATTTGCAGTGTTGTGCACCCCCACCTCTGTCTAATTATAAGATCTTTTCATCGCCTCTAAAAAAACCTCCATGCCTACTAAGCCCCATTTCCAATCACTTCCCACTCCCCTTAGCCCTTGGCATCTACCCATCCTGTTTCTGTGGATTTCGCTGTTCTGGACATTTCACGCTTTGTGCTGGCGTTTGCACTCAGCATAAGGCTCACCCAGGCTGTGGCAGGTGCCGGTGCTGCATTCCTTTCTATGGCCAAATAATATTCCATCGTATGGATTTACCACATTTTCTTTCTCCATTCATCAGTTGATGGACATTTGGGCTTTTCCACCATTTGTCTATTGTGAATAGTGCTCTTTTGAACAGTCTTCTGAGGTTTTCTGAAATTAGAGTAACAGGGAAAGACAAGCCCAGGGCCAGATGCCCTGGACATTCCCGCTTGTCCCAGGAGCCTCCTGGGCAGGGTTAACACAGAAAGAGTTCCACCTTGAGCCTACTTCCACCCTGACAGGTTTATTTTTATTTTATTTATTTGAGAGAGAGTGAGAGAAAGATTGAGCATGAGCAGGGAGGAGGGGTAGAGGGAGAAGCAGACTCTCCGCTGAGCAGGGAGCCCGATGCAGGACTCGAACCTGGGACTCTAGGATCACGCCCTGAGCCAAAGGCAGAAGCTTAACCCACTGAACCACCCAGGCGCCCCCTGATGGGTTTAAATGGTAACATTCAGGGAGAGAGTCTCCGCAAGCCTCTCCCAAACCCACCTCTTAAAAGCCCACCCTGAGGTTGCTTAAGAATTACTAAGTAATTGAAGCAATAACTTTCAAGACCAGTATATATATTTTCCTTCTTCATAGAACACAGCGCCTGAACTCCTGTGATGCTTTTAGCTGTTCTTGGGAATAAGCCGACAACCCTCTCCTTTCCTCGTGCTGCGTGAAGCACAGAAGGGGAAAAAGGTACAATCCGAAGGGAGTCATGAACAGAGAAGAAAGAAATGCTCTTTTTAAATTCTCAAAATATTTAACCCCCTACAGCACAAATACCACTGAGTCGGGGCTCTTGTCCTTCCCGTGTGCCCCGAGGTCGGTTTGATTCTGCAGTCAGCCACACCTTTGAACGAAAGCCCATTCTGTCAGAATCTTCGGCAGGTTCTCATTTAAATTCCAGTTGCGTGCATGAACGTTGTTTCTTCCGGAAATGTCAGCTCTCTTCATTCTTTCCCCTTTTAAAAAGATCCAAGAGATCCAAATGATTCCCCCCTGATTGGAGTAAAAAGAGTGTAAATATTTTAGCATTTCATAAAACTGGAGACATTCTGCTACCTGAATAACAGCGAGCCTTCCCTCCACATTCTAATCAATTAGCTTTCCAGAGTAGTGTTTCAAAGAAGCAGAATGATCCAGCTCCAACCCACCATTGCCTCCTCACATTTCTGCCACTCTGGACCCAGGAAGTTCACTCATAAAAGGACAGGGAGACTTCTTTCGCCTCGGACACAGTAAGTGGAGTGTGTTTGTGTGAGGGACAGATTGGTGGCAATGGAAGCTGGCTTGTGCCCCTTGAGGACCCCTGAAGAAACAGTGCTTTCCTTGTATCTCCCGCACCCGGATTCAAAAGAAAGAATAGCGTCACAGTCTTCCTCCACAGCAGAACCGGTGTTCACAAATGAAAATTTCCATGGCCCACACAAGGTGTCTAAGCAGGTACTTTGCTGAGTGCAATTTCACATAGCATTAAAAAAAAATGATTCCTGGCCGGGGCTCCCTCTACTAAAGGCCACTTGGAAGAGCTTGGAAAGCTTAACGAGGCCCCAAAAGGTTTCGGAGAAGGAAAAGTATCAGCATCAGCAAGTGTTAGAGAGGACAGGCCCTGCCAGGGAGACTTCAGAAGGTGCTTGTGCGTCTCCTGCAGAAATTTCCGCCTGTGATGGCACAAGCCTGGACTCCACGGTGGAAACCCAAAGGACAAGTCTGTCGCCAGGAGCTTTCGGAGCGGGGCCCGAAAGGCCCCGCTGGGCTGGAAGCGGGCAGAAATGTTTAATTTTTTACTTTGGCCTCATGCAAATGAGGGGAGCCCCAGGGCCCCCAGCTGTTGTTTCTGGGTTGTTGGACACCTGGAGGGGCAGAGTGAGGCAGGGGATGGATCGGCTCCCTGCCAGGTACCTAGCACGGGCTCCGGCCACTGAGGCTCAGCTGACCTGCAGCAGGGGCCCCACCTTGGGAAGGAATGCAGACCGCCCCACCAGCAGAAATGCAAGAAGGTGGCAGAGACAGAGACCTCTGTTCACCTGGCCTGGAAGAGCAGACAACATGGGAGGGGAGGAAATGCTTTCCAGTCTCCTCCTCCAAAGGAGGCTGGAGCTTGGGCATCTGGAGGGGATCCAGAAAGCAGAATGCTGAGAGATGCCTTCTCACTGGCCAGAGATGACAAATGTGGCTACAGAGTCATAAATATCCTGAGTCGTGAGAAGATAGACAGGGAGAGGTCATTAGCAGTGACAAAGAGTCCCTGCAGTTGAGCATCACTCGCCTAAAAATGATTGCGAAGGTTAAGGCTGGGGATGAGTGAAAGGAAGGAGAGCTGGGGTGGGGGACGGGCAATGCCTTTGGACCGTTTCAGCCCAGAGGGCAGAGGTTCGAGACTGCCCTCTCCCTGCCCGCACACCCAGCCCCACCCACGAGAGTTTGCTGCTCTCCTGCCTAGGGCCCACAGGAAAATATTTGTTATTTGCACCCGGCAGATCAAGCTAGCTGCTGAGATTTCGCAACTGGTTGCACATCTGCATTTCAGAATGGAGAGTGACAATTAGGAAAATCCTAACATTTTCCTGAGAAATACTGTCTCAATTAACTCTCTTTATTACTGTGTAGCACTTCGTTTTATGATACACTTTCACTGGCAAACCATAGCAAACAATCTCAGGACGGCAAACAACATTATGCATGCTCCAGCTCCGATTCCATCTTGCACTTATTTTATTATACAAATAAAGGAAAGAGCCGGAAACCTTCCTTTCATCACCAGATCAGAAATTTCCCTGCCCTTTCCTTGGGGGGGAGGGGGAGAAAGAATTAAGACAACTTATGGTGATGCTTATGGTACCTAAACATGAAAGTATCAACCGGTATGTTTTTGAAAATTGAAAATAAAATTATGGAGAAAATGCTTTATTTGATTCTCTGTTTATGGGAAATTCATTTTATTTGACTTTTTTATTTGTAATACCAACTATGGAGCAGAGCACAGTTTCCAAGGTGTTCCCTTACGGTCCCATTCTTCTAAATTATTAATGCCATGCTGTTGATATATTGTCAGCCTTGTACATACATTCTATGAAAATGAGTTTTACAGTAGGTTGGGATTTATAACAAAGCTTGACATATGCAGCTAATTCACCTACACAGTCCTGTCAGGTTTAGGTTCATAAATAATTGATACTCGGGGCTTGAAGTTCAGCTAGTGTTAGTACTTCAGCTGTTAAATT
The DNA here is from genome assembly GCF_037043125.1 of Eumetopias jubatus. Taxonomy (NCBI): domain Eukaryota; kingdom Metazoa; phylum Chordata; class Mammalia; order Carnivora; family Otariidae; genus Eumetopias; species Eumetopias jubatus. The sequence goes on along the minus strand of NW_028274823.1, from coordinate 9,049,488 downwards.
TCAGCAGCATAATGGATGAATATTTGTTTATAATTTCTGTACATGGTCCCGATGTCAGCTCCCTCGCTTCATTTGCATAGGTAGATTGAGATGTTGGAGGGGTAATGAGCGCGTGCAGATGACGAATTGTTTGCCGGGATGCCGGTGCGGTTCTGTAAATGTTTGATTAGTTCTGAATGGATTACTGTTAGATTATCTGGTTCAGAGGTTAACGTGAGTAGCTCTTTGCTCCCAGAGCTTTTGTGATCCCTTGCTGACAGATTTTAAAATTCATACGGCGAGATAGGCCTCGCAAAAGCGAGAGGGTATTCTCGGCAACAGATGCTTCGTAATTAAGCATACGGTTTCCCTGTCCTGGGGAGCCCGCGGATTCTCACATCGGCCTGACTCGTTCAGTTGCAGGAAAGTCGCGCTGTAAAGAAAACACGCTTGCCCCCCTCCTCCCCTGCCTGGCCCAGGCGTTGGCTGCTCGGCTTCCCGAGGCCAGGGGTTTGGTGGTGAGGCTGCACGGACGGGTCTGAGGAAGGAAGGGGTCCGGGGTCCAGGGAGGGCAGCTTCCTGTGATTTGCCCACTTTGCAAACTGTGCACTTGATCTGCCGACCATCACCACCAAAAAAGTGCCTTTGCTGGAGACCCACACGTAACAGGGTCCGGTCACCTCATTTGCCCCCCAGAAGTTAAGGTGGTCTGGGGGCCTTGGAGGTGGGGATGCTTTACGAATCCCCAACACATGACATCAGCACACGGCCTTTCTGCCAACACAGGCTGCAAGATGCTCTGGGACAGCAGTGGTGGGAAGAGGTGCACTGCACCCCCCCACACCACCGCCAAAGTGTGCGAGTGAGTGTGTGAGCGTGTGTGCCCGTGAGGGTATACGTGCAGGTGTGAGTGTGTGAGAGTGAACGTGCACACACGTGGGCGTGTGCCGACAGACAGGAAGAGCTGAGCTGAACGAGGGCTGTGAGTCTGGTCCTTTATCCTTGTCCATGAGCTTCTAGGAGGAGGATGGGTAGGAGCCTCCCGCCGGGTCTGACGCAGCCCAGCAGGGCCGGACCCCTTTGTCAACCCGCACCCGGCTCGTGTCCCGAGGCGGACTGCTGCCCAGCACCCCCACGGCCCTGGCATGGCCGTCTCTGGCCAACCGTGCCAGCCCATCCAGACCTCCGCGCCCCCAACGCCCCCGACACCCCCGACGCTCCTCTCCCCTGCCCCACCCGCAGCAGTGGCTCAGAAAATGGAGTCAACGGGCCTTAATGAAAAGATTTAGTGCTTGCAGCTAAACAGAACTGAGTTCCAGCGCTCTCTTGAACTATATTTTTCCAGTCCCGCATCCAGTTCCTTAGCTTGTCTGGCAATCATGTTAGTGATTATATGGGTAATGAAACACGTGCTCTTTTTGTCTGAGCCTCTGATTAATCTGCCTTCTCTTTAGCCTTGATTTATGGTGCTCAACTCTGGAGGTGAATGCTGGCCCATCCGTTCCGTAGCTTATTACCGACGCAGGGCTGCTAAATGCCTCGGAGGCTCGAATTGTTTCTTGACAGCCAGGCTTCTTGCTACATTCCCTCCAATCTGTTTTGGTTCCTGGTGTGACCTTTCATACAGTAAAATACATTAGTTGAATAGCACGGTCTCATTAAAAGAGTGAATTAACCGAAGAGTCTTTTTAACTAAATGACAGCCAAAGGACTGAGTGCTAATAGCCACGAGCAGTTGGAAACTTAACTCATGAATCAGGCCTGTTAATACTGCCTCCTGCCTGGAGCACCAAGGGTACCGCGCTCTCTGCCGGCTCTCGTAAGAAGAAAAGCTCATTACTTTCCTCCTGATGGGAGAGAAAGAGTGAGCGAGCAATAATAAAGCTTGAATTTTTCAATACTGTTAAAAATGGGGCTGACAGATTGCCGACAATGGGGGCAACGGGCCCAGGCGCGGCGTCCGGAGCCGCTGAATTAGCAGGTACCATATATCATACAATCTAATTAAATCAACCCGGAGAATGAAATTAGTTTTCTGTGAGTGAAATGGTCTCTGAAAGAGCTCTATTAAATGAACTGGAGAGCATTAATTAAATAATTCACAGTGAGGGATTTTGCATTTATACAAAAATTGTGCGCTTAATTGTCCATGCTGTATTACAGATCTGGCCTTATGTTAACAATGTGTCGAAAGCACACTTATTGGAGCATATCAGGAGCAGTTTAACACAAACGCAGCTTGAAAAGTTGTATGGGTTGGGCCAAGGAACCGGAGGAAAAGCACCCAAGGACACCTAGACCTCCTGAGTCGCCCAGCCAGGTTAGTTTCTGTGGACTTTGGAGGGGTTCCTTCGTGTGTTGTCCTGCTTATCAGACCTGCCCTTAGTTGTGTGGGGCGGTATTCCCTTGGGGTGTCCGATGGGGTTGACTGGCGGGGTCTCCGTTAATCGGGAGGCTTGGGGGCGGCTACCTGGCAGATTTCGATATCTGTAGACACTCGTCTGGGTGAATCAATTTCCTTTTTCTCCTCCCCTCGCCAAATGTAGCAGCCGGTTATATGGACTCACTCATGTAAGCCCAAGCATATTGGGAGCAGCGAAGGAAAAAGTGAATTTAGATACAATATGTTAGAGACATCAGACACCATCCTTCTTTGACTCGTGGATCTCAGGGTTGAAAGAAACCAGAAAAGTAATTTGGTTCAAACCTTCCTCCTCCCACGTAACATCTGAATTTCCTCTGGAATATTTCAGCTCAAATACTTACAGAGCTGTGGAGCCAAGGTGCTGACTCCTGGTTCAGGGAGCCCACGCTGTCTGTCGGTGGTGGCTCAGATCCTGTGCGGCTGGGGCCACGGAGCGCAGTGGGCGGGAGCCCAGGCTGTGGAGCAGATCCTGGGTAAGAATCCCAGCTGCCCCGCCTGCCAGCTGTGTGACCTTGGCCCAGTGTCTGCACCTCTCTGTGCTACCACTTCTGCATCTACTCAAGTGAGGACAATAACTGTGCCCAGCACATAGCATTTCGAGGAGGGTTCACTTGAGTTGATACATGGTCATCACAGAGAACAGTGCCCGGTGCACTGACATCAGACAGCATTTGCTCTTCCTAAGCCTTTCCTTACCTCCTCTGATTTCCATAGTTTGGGATCAAAAATAACATGATCTTGAAAAATATACTTTGAACAATCTTCCTCGTCTTTCCTATTACTTCTCCCTGATTGGAGAGTTTGCTGATTGGAAAAGTCTAACTTGTTTTGGTTCGTTTGATTTAAATTTAAGGCCCTGTGAAGCTGTCAGCACCTCCCTAGGTTGGAGCCAGGTTTCTCCCCGTGTGCATGTATTTGCCAGGGCAGGTCGTGGGTGGGAAACCGTGGTGCACCAGACAGACACAGGGCTCTGGCTCCAAGGAGCTTCCCTTCTCTTTTTCTCTTCACAGAGAGAAACAGTGTGTTACACATTGTAAAAGCCCTTCATGTGGTGAAAATTTAAAAGAAAAAGAAATTCTTGTAGAAAAAAACCTAAAGGTGGATCAGAAATAATAAGATTACCTTGCAGATAATGAAAGCATCCTTAGACTGCAGTCCTCTGGATGCCCAGGTTTGATACCTGGGACTTTTCACTCCCTACCTGTCCACACCACTGGCCCACAGAGACATCACGCCAATTCCCCAGTGCGGTGGTCTTGGGCAGTTGCAAATTCATCAAGCCACTTTGAGACATAACCGGCTGCATTCTAGACATCTGTGCATCAACCCAAGCAACTTGGTGGACTGCTGCTTTTTAAAATGACAAGTAATTTTACTTATTTTGAAAAGATTTATTTTAGCAAACCAACTAGGTTCCCGAGATGGCATCCCATCTATTTTATTACAGGCCTTTATCACACTGCTGGAGAGATACTTAAAAAGATCCACAACTCGTGTTTCATTTAAAAAAAAAGTTGAGATTTTCAATAGGTTACGACCTTGCTGGCTGGATAGTTCAATGACCGCGGGTTGCAAACGTCAACATTTTGATCTCCTGCCATGTTCATAGGCCTTATGACTCCAAAGGAAATAAAGTAGAATCCTCGGGCCATCAGTTATTTTCCCTTTCAAAGGAAAAGTTTAGCAGCACCTGCTTGGTGGTGGTGGGGGAGGGGGGCGGGGAAGAAAAAAGAATCAATCAAAAGGGAATAAAGAGAGAAGGAACGAGAAAAGCTTGGTCAGGGTGGAATTCGGGAGTAAAGAGGAAGAGTGTGCAAAGCTTTGGCCCATCTGCGGAGCCTGGAAGAAAGTGGATATGAAGAAGCATTGCTAGGAGTAGTAAAACAGATTCCCTCTAATGGTAGGTGAGAAATGAAAAATGGGGATTAGAATTACTTTTGGTTGTTGGATGTGACGATTCTGAGGCTGAACCACTTGGATCTCTGACATCTATTTGGGTTACAAAGACATATACACTGGGGGTGGGAAGTTGGCTGTATCTATTGATTCACACACGCACCAGACAATCAGTAAACACGGAAGCACTTGTCCCAGTGTGCTTGGTGGTACGGGATGTGCAAAGACAGTCGGGACAGCCCTTGCCCGCGGGAGTTCTATGTCCTCTGCAGGAGGTGCCAAAAAGATATCTTTAAACTCATGAATGAATGCCTACGGAGTAGGGAAACTAAAATATGTTTACGGTGAACTGTAGTCAGGGAACAATAATAACAATAACTAAACCTTACCGAACAAGCACTTTCCATGTATTTATTCTTTAAAATGTACTGCGTGCCCTAAGGGAGGCATAAAATACTCTGGGAGTTCAGAGGAGAAAGATGACTTTTCTGTTTTGGAGGACGGTCAGCAAAACTGAAAGCTATAATTGACTACAACGGTATGAGATGCTCACAGAGCAACCCATGGAACGGTCCCTGCCTTCAGAGATCAGGGACACAGGTGTGACAAGTAGGGCAGGTGAGAGGCTCAAACAAGGTCATCGACAGCAGGTGCCTGCAGAATGAGCCTGTGATGGGTTGCGAGGCCAGAGGGAGGAAGGGGCGGGTCAGATGTCACAGGTGGGCTGAGGAAGAGGGGGACACAACTGGAGTGGTCAGGGAAGAGTGTGCAGGATTCGGACAGGTGACAGGGTGGCTGGCAGGTAGGAGGGAGGGCAAGGTGGCCAGGCTGGTTGGAACAGAGAGACGGATGCAGGTGCAGGGTGGGGTGTCATGAGAGAACAGGATGGAGGGGAAGCTCAGTGCCAGAGTGGGAAGGCCTGGAGCACCAGGCTAAGGAGCTCTGACCAATGCTGAGTAACGGGAAGCCTGGGTCATGGGAAGATGTCCCTTAGGGAAAGCACAGTTGTGGCTATGCCCAAGACGGACTGGAGGTGGGACACTGGGCACAGGTGGGGTCAGGTAACCAGGTAGGAGGCCGAAATCACCCAGGGTTCGGTGACCTGGAAACAGCATTGACTGTCACATGCCCTCCTTACCTTTCCAGGGACCTTGTCCTGAACAGTAGCAACGTTCTAGCTCACAGATTAGGCAGAGACTCGGAAAACAAGGGCACTAAAATCTAGTCTTGAGCTTCAGGGCTCTGGCTGGTGGCCAGTGACAGAACTGTGGAAAGAACTATGTATTTTCCTTTTTCTCAGCATTGACTCCTGCTGGGAATCACAGGCTTTGACTCACTTCTTTGCCCCAGAGAAGGAGGAGGAAGGGAGTGCAGGGCGGGGAGCTTGGCCCCTCTGTGTGATGGTCCGTCCTTTGGGTCAGTTCAGGCGAGTGGACCCAGGGCCCCACCATGGCCGGCCTCCGTCCCAGAAGCAGGGAGGAGGGAGGAGGGGAAGGGCTACTGAAGATCAGGCTCTTATGGTCTTGGCTGGGAGGACATGCCACCCCCGGGCCAGGTGTCAGCAAGTCAGCGGGCGAGCAGCAGAGCGAGGGGGAGTGCCACGGCCAGATCGATCGACATCTTGACTCTGTGACCCCCAAGCACATGCATGGATCGTCATCCAGGTCTCCTTGGTGTGGCGGGTGGCCAGAAGGGGACGGGCTGGGCAGGCGGGAAGCATGCTGGCAACCCCCAGGGTGCATGACTCCCAGGGCTCCTAACCTGTAACTCTCCCTGTCCCGGGCACATTCACACGCAGAATGGGCACGTGCTGACTCATCAGACAGGGAGGCCCCCCCCTGCACCCTGTGTCCTGACCACAGTAAGGGAACACGTCATCTCAGGGAGACAGGGGGTCCCCAGACTGTGGGTGAACCCCTCCAATCTTGCAAGCCTTCACCTGGGCCCATCCCGGCAAGTTGCCAGTCACCCTGGGACACTGGTCCAAGTGGTGTTGTCCTACGAACGGCAGCACCAGTCTGCCCAAGCCCTCCTCAGCCTGGGAGCAGCGCCCGCATCGCTTCTGTGCACACCGAACCCTTGTCATCCAACCGTTTGGAGGGTAGGACTGTCAAGCCATTCAATCATTTGCACCATTACCTTTAATATTAGCCGTATTTAGTTTATTCATAAAGGCCTCTCTCACATGAGAGAATTCTTCCCAGAATCGGGACAATTGTGTTCAGGCTCCCCTCTGAAAGGTGTTATCTGTCTCTTTCTTAGGTGATCAGTGAACATCCACATGTTTTTATTTTTGCTGGGGTCAGGAGCAGGAGAATTTCTTTGGTTCTTTTTCAGACTCTTTCTAAGCAGCCCAGGCTTGGCCAGGGGCATGAGCCCTGCCTGGGCAGACCCCACGGCCCCAGATGGATGTCTCAGGAACACAGAAGCTCCTCCAGCAGGCTTTAGGGTGGGGGTGGTAGAAATGGAGGGAACCTTGGGATCAGGTATTGCAAACTCCCCATTTTACAGGTGTGGGCACTGAGGCCCCGAGGAGATTCGAGGGAATTGTTCGAGCCAACTCAGCAGGTCAGTGGTGAGCGTGGGTTTGAACTTGAGTCTCCCATTCAGGGGCTTTTACTGCTGCATGCCTGGGCCTTGTGCTCAGCCTTGGGGCTGTGAGGCTGCAAAGGGACAGGCAGGGGCTTGGGAGCTGGTGGCCAGTGCTCTCTGCACACGGCCTTCAGTGCCACAGAAGCAGCACCAATGACGTTGCGTGCTGCTCCTTTTCAGACCAGTAAGTGGAGGCTCAGAAATTGTCTGAGTTCTTTTTTTTTTTTTCAATAAAGATTTATTTATTTATTTTAGAGAGCACGAGAGAGCACAGATGAGAGGGGCAGAGGGAGAGAGAGAATCTCAAGCAAAGTCCGTGCTGAGCAAGGAGCCGGATGTGGGGCTTGATCTCACGACCCTGAGATCAGGGCTGGAGCCGAAACGGAGTTGGACGTTCAACTGACTGCGTCACCCAGGCGCCTCATTTGTCTGAGTTCTTGTAGCTAAGAAGTGGCCCCAGCATTCAGACTGAGGCTTGCCTGGCTTCTGGGGCTGCAGCTGTGGCCCGCCGACAACGGACTCCATTGCAAGCCCATTGCTCTCAGTGCAATGCGTGGACCAACTGGAACCAGGGAAGATTTGGAATGCAGTGGAGACCTTCAGTCTGACTGCCTCCCTTTGTTTGGGTGACCCTGCATCGGTGCAGGCTCCCCGAATGGTGTTCTCTTCCCAGAGTGGAGCAAAGGCTTCTGGCTTTCAGAGGGCGCCTCCGACCTCTTGCCATCCTGGTGCCCCCTTCCTACCTCCTCCTTCTCTCTGCCTCTCTTTCCCCACCTAAAATTCTAGGGCTCAGTCTTTTCAGGTTGGCTAAATGGGGGCCAGAGGAACCGAGATAATTTTTTCTTTCTAACAAAGCCTAATTTTTACACAGATCGTTCTGTTGCAAAGTTCTATTTTCAGTGTCAGAAATGAAATATAATATCCTTTCTGTAACAAATTCTCATCTTCCCTCAAGCCAATAGTTAGTGGAGGCCACTTGGAGAGAAGGCCTGATGCTCAGGAGAAGTTAAAGAAGAAACAGAGATTAATATGAATATTTTGCATAACATTTACCTTGTTATTTGTTTACTTCTTATTGGCTAACTGACAGAGTTCATGTTCAGTCTTTTAAAAATTACAAAAATCCTGATAAGCATGAAGATGACAGTGAAAGTTACCACTACCTGGGGCACCTGGGTGGCCCAGTTGGTTGAATGTGTGACTCTTGGTTTTGGCTCAGGTCATGATCTCAGGGTCGTGAGATCAAGTCCCGCATCAGGCTCCACGCTCAGCATGGAGTCTGCTGAGATTATTTCTCCTTCCCTCTCCCTCTGCCCCTCCCCTTCTTCACTCACTCTTTCTCTCTCTAAAATAAGTAAATCTTAAAAAAAAAAAAAAAAAAAAAGACTGCTACCCTACCAGCCAAAACACTAAGGGGAACATTCTGGCATACTGCCTTCCAGACTTTCCTGAAGCACATAGTCCATTTTTCATACAAAATGAGATCATGCTCTATTTATCGATTTATAGCTCGCTTTTTGCATGAAACAACTTGGAGCTTTAGGAACATCTTGCCTTGACAGGAGACCCAGTATACTTATCACCATTCTTGATGGCTGCTGAGTATTCCATATTTTCTAAATGTGCTATCACTTCATCAGTCGATCCTTTATTGTTGGACCTACTACCTATCCAAATGTTGTAGCCACAACACGGGTATCTGGCTGTTCAGAGAAACAAAATCTCTACCCCCTCCTGCTTGTATGGTTGAATGCTTTTGCTGTAGGTGGTTAGCGCAACGGGGTGAACATCTGGATATTTGAACTAGTATCTGGTGGTAAGGGGACAAAGCGAGCACCTGTAGGATACAGACTTGCTTTTTCTTTTCATTCAGAGGCTTGCTTCTAGATATTTGGAAACTGGCAGAAAGAGTCCCAGAGAGCCCCCTTCCTTTTCTTTCTCTGGTTTCTCTGGTTTCGCCATCAACTGCTTGGATTGGCAGTTCTTTTGCTTCTACTTGTTCTATTGTTGTCATGAAATGCTGGAAATTCTGGGTTCCTCTTTTGTCTTATCCCATAGTGTGCCCTGTTGTTTAGGATTCCTTCTTTTAGATGAGATTTTTAAATTAAAAATGCTTTTTCTCAAGTTTTTACTTTGAACATCTTCGAGCAGACAGGAAAGTTGAACAAACGGCACAACGAACACCCGAGGACCCAATATTTAGATCAAACCTCATTTCACTACCTGTTGCTGTGTAACAAACCACGACGCAGATAACGGCGGGAATGTATTACTCCTCACAGCCCTGTGGCTCGACCGGGTGATCCCTGTGTTTCACACAGTGTTGGCTGGGGCACCAGGAATGTCTCCTGTGGCTGGGAGTTCAGAGCTGTCTGCTAGGTGCCTTGTTCCTCTCCATGTGGCTGTGTTCCAGGAAGAAACAGACCAAGAACCAAAGGAGAAATCACGAGGGCGGGTTATGACCTGGCCTTGGAACCCACGCAACAACACCGGGCCCTTTGTTTCCAAAGCCAGTCCAGATCCAGGGGGAGCGGAAACCGATTCCATGTCTTGACGGCAGGGGAGGGCATGCTCACATTGCAAATGAGCGTGGAGGAGGGGAGACATTGTGGCAGCCATCTCTGGGAATGTAATCCACCAGAGCCTGCCCTCTGGCCACAGAAATTCACATCTCTCCCACTCACTTCCTCCCTAGAAAGCGTCATCTTGTCACAGCATCTGACTCGGGCTCGAGATCCGGGATCTTGTCATCCAAGTCAGCTCCTATGCCGATGAGGCCCCTGGCTGTAGCTTCCCCGGTGCAGAGACCTGTGAATGGAAGACGCAGACCCAACATAGTATGGGAAGACCAGCCTAGGATAGCCGCAGCAGACAGTCCTGCTCAAAAAAGTGGGGGCAAAACACCTCGTGATTGTTCTTATCCCTGTCGATCCTTCAGGTAAAACAGAAATGGACGAGAAGGTCATCTTTGGGTCATGGGCACCGATCTGGTAGATTTCTTTGTGCCAACATGAATTTAATATGCAAAACTCATGTCGCATTTGCAACGATTATGTATCCTACTGAAATGGCCTTTATTCCTATTACCAAAGACTTCTGAGTTGCTAACCCCAGTGGACAATTTCCAATCTTTATCTCATTTGAATTCAGCCGTGCAGAGGCTGATGCTCAGTCAGTGGGTCAACGAGCCCCCTTTCTTTAAAAAAATGATGCATCAGGAAAAAAACAAAACAAAACAGCCAAGGGTCTATACAGCAAGAATAGGCAGTTAACAATTTCCCAGGGTTTTCAGGCCCTGAGGGACTGTCTCAGTATCATCATCCAGGATAAGAAGGTCATCTTGGTGAGTCTGCCATTTAACATGACGGGTTCTGGTGGTCTGTGTTCACAGGGCAGGTTTTCTTCATAAAATGGAACTTGAGTGCTGGAGGTGGCCCCAGATCATCCCGCACAACCTCCTCTCTCTGTACGTGAGGAGACCTGAATCTCCGCGAGGGGCAGTGAACTTGGTGGTGGAGCCAGGAGACTCTCCTGTAATGACACAAGGCTTTGGGTAAGTGTTGGTTCTCTGATGCGCACATGCTCATGGCCTGTCTGTTGCATGCTGGCTTCTGTGTCGGGCATGAGGACTATGGAGGAAAATAGACATGCTTGTGCTTTGCAAATGCTGGGAGTCCCAGCAGTTAACAGCCCCAAAGAAGAACTGCTCTGTGCCAAATCACATGGGTGCCAGGCGTCTGGGAACCAGTGTCAATGGTATCACTTTCAAGGCCTCCCAGGTGCCTGGCTCGTAATGGCAGGTGTGATCCCAACACGCCTAGCTGAAACAGAGTGGGGAGGGGCACATTCCACCACGTGGACCGCGGCCTCCGTAATGGGAATTAGGGGCAGTTGCCAAGTGGACCAACATCTGCTTCAGCATCTTGAGAAAGCCGAAAATAAAAATCGATAGGTGTAAAATTAGGCTGTCGCGTGAACCTAGGGACGCGAGTAATTGCAGTATGAGTTCAGGTCGCTGTGAGTAGCCTGAACAGTCCAGAAAACAGACACCTTCCCCCACATACGGCATCCGTATTCTCAGCTCCTTCTCCAGTGATAGTTTTTGGCTTATAAAATGATACTCTACCGGTGATCCCTAAAGAGCCTAATTTTTTAAAATCACCCCTTCTTTCTTGGCTTAGCACGCACCCATTTATGCTCGGCTATTTCAAAGAAAGGAGCAGATAATAACTGTGTTTTAGAAATTGGAACAAGAAACTAGCAGATGCAAGTTTAGTGAGTATTGAGTTTTAAACTTGTCTCAGTGTGATTTGTGGCTATGTCACGGCAAATATTTTTCAATGTCGCTGCCTTAGCCCGTGCTGTCACTAACGCAGTCAGCTGGGGAATAGAGGGCCGAACACTATGATCTCAATATTAATGGGAGCTGTTGAAAGTGGCAAAGGTGATAAAGTATTGTTTAGTTATTGGTGCCATACTTTGGCTGCGGGACATTATTATAAAACGCAGTCTGTTTTTGTCAGATTTCAATCACGGCTTCAATAACACGTTTAGAAACTTGGAGTCTAGGAGCCCACATAAGAATGGTTCCCCCCCCCCTTAAACTAAAGGAGTTTAGATTGCAACCTGAAGAAATAGGGTTTGAAATTTGGATTTTACTTACTTGATTCATAATTTTTTCCTCCAAATTATTGAGCAGTGTGGCATCCTTGTCTGATTTGCAGGCAGTCGGATGGGTTAGATGTAGCTTAAAGGAGCTGGGAAATTGATCTAATCTCTTCCTTCACACTTGGGATAAGGAAAGATTCCTATGGGTCATGTAAAGGCGGGCCTTGTTCAGCGGGCAGAGTCCTGAATCCCCCATACCACCACCTCCCCGGGCCAGTCCAGGAAGAGAGAGTTATGCAAAGTGCATAATGCTTTAAAAAATAATATCCTGTTTTGCAAAATTACATTTCGTTCAGGAAATAACAGGATACCCCAGCTTGGCCGCGACCCTGGGGAGAAGGCGAATGAATGCTTTGGTGGAGGAGGCTGCCCCTGTCATTAATAGTGCATGGGTTTAAACCTATAATTAAAATAACCTTTAAAATTCAATTTTTATAGATGGAGGAGATAACCTGATTTGAAACCCTTCAATGCACACATTTTATGTAGCATTCACCCAAATCCAACGGTACCATAGAAAAACGGGAACATAAAACCAGATGATGAGAGTTTATATAGCTCTTAAATATCAAGCTGTCAGGCTCTGTGCTGGTAGAAATATTGTAATTGGACAAGAGTAAAGAAAAAGAGTTTGTACTAGCGTTGAGGGTTTTTGAGTGAATTCAGACCAAGCAGAATATAATGGAAACCCCTTTAAAAGAGAGAGGACAGAAAATCCCAAGGTCTGAGCATAGTCTGACCTCCCTTTCAGAGGAGATCTGCTTGATAAAGCAGACACAACCCCAATAAAATACTAACAATAGAAAAAAGTAAATAGAAATCATATTAAGCAGTGGCAATATTGCCTGAATTGAAACAAAAATTAGGTATAATAGCCTTGGCGGGTTTTAATATGGTGCCCAATCACATCACAATATGAAGCATATAATGGTGTTTCTAAATAATGTTTATCGTCTTGAAATCTCCCTGCCTGGTAGACAACTTGCATTATTTGAGGTTTGTGGCTTTTTAAAAAAGAACTCATAAATATTTAATGTCCGGGATCAAGAATGAGGTTGGGGGAGGGGAACGTGTCCCCAGGAGTAGTGATGGTTCCCTGTGTGACAGGCCCCAGCATTGTCTGGGGCTGGGTCTTGGCCGTGGCGGTGAAGCTTCTGGACAAGGAGGAGTGCATCCCATGGAGGACCTAGAGCCTGGAACCAGTGAGCCACCTGGCACGAGGGCCTCAGGGTGAGCCCAGATGGTGGGGCAGCCTGGCACAGGTGTACCAACACCTGTCTGCCTTGGCAGGACAAGGCTCAGGTTGATATTTCCCATGTGTCTCTTGAAGCAAAGGGGCCACGGAGGGGGGAAATAAAAAGGCAAAATGAGATCACATTGGCCATATATTAATGCCATTCTGAATCCTAAGGAAGAGCTGGTGGCAAAATTTGGTCAAAGGGAAAATCACATTGGCCTTCAAGCTGGCGATCTGTTTCTTTCCTTGGTCAGCCGATCAGCGCTGCCCCATCAAGGGCCTTCGATGAGCCAGGCACCCACATCCTCAGATGGTGTTTTCTGTTGTCAAAAGATTCTTTAGGGAGGGTTTCAGCCTTTTCTTAAGTTTCAGAAACCTGCTTCTTTTTTGGATTGATGCTGTAGGCATTCAAGGAGACTTTGAAGGCTAGTCTTTTCTCTACTTTTTCGTTCAGGTCCTCTCTCCCAGGTGGGAAGAGAGATGAAGGAGAAAAGGCAGGTGGCCCATGTGCTGTTTCCTCAAAATTCCCACAGTTAATTTTCAAAAAACGAATCTTAGTGACTCTCCAGTTCGGCTCTGGGCGTCTGCTCATCCATTCACACCATTCACGCCATTCCTGAGAACCCACAGTGCGTCAGGCACAGTCTCAGGCTCTAGAGCTGCAACAGAGACGCTGGGCAAGTTCCTGTCCTCCTGGAGCTTACGTGTCAGTGGATGTCGCATGTTGCTTGAAATCTGGCCTCCATCAAGAGGCAGAAAGAAGGGGCGCCTGGGTGGCTCAGTTGGTTAAGTGACTGCCTTCGGCTCAGGTCATGATCCTGGAGTCCCGGGATCGAGCCCCGTATCGGGCTCCCTGCTCAGCTGGGTGTCTGCTTCTCCCTCGGACCCTCCCCCATCTTGTGCTCTCTCTCATATTCTCTCTCTCAAATAAATAAATAAAATAATTAAGAAAAAAAGAGGCAGAAAAAAGAGAAGCAAAGTACCTTTTTGGGAGCACAGACACCGTAACTCGTGCAGGATTTCTGCCCTTCTTTCGTTTGGGGATGGCCATCCACCACACTCACACTGGGGTCCTTCACCAGACCCAGGGGAGGAGGGCCGGACCGTGGGAGCAGCCTCCCCGGCTCCAGAGTGCACCTTCCTTTCTGAGTCAGTTTGCTAACTTCCAGCCCAAGGGGATTTGGGCTGTGACGTCCCTGAACATGGGCACCATTGGCTTACAGAAGCGCTCAGGGCTTCACAGGCTTCCCCTCAGGCCAGCCCGGGGCCCTCCCTGCTGTTTGCTTGGGGAGGTGGGCCTAAGGGACAAGCACCACCTTCCTGGCCAGGGGAGCACTGCAGACTGCCTCGGAAGGATGAGAAGAGGGAGGTGTTGCTTGCCCTGGACCTGGGTCACCAGCTGACCCAGGTCATTCCATGGCCCACCATGTCCCTGTGGCCCCTCCCCCTTGTGAAGCCAGCTGTGGTTGTCACAGCAGCCGATTCCAGATTTCACTGGCCCTCCCCATTTGCTGGGCATTGGGAGTCTGGCTATTTGCATCGAGGGCTCAGCTGACCAGTGAGCGAAGGGCGGGCTGGGGGCCACTTGGAGAGGCAGCCGGGGCTCGTCCAGCCTCATGACTTTTGGGAGGATGGCCACTGTAAACAGTCTGTCCTGGCTTTGAGTGTTGGCCTTGCCACTTATTTGCTAAATGATCTTGGCGAGCCACTTAAGTCTTTCTGAGCCTCAGTGTCCCCATCTGTAAAATGGGCATGATCCCAATCACAGGAGCCTGTGTGAGGTTCAATCTGATATGTAGGCAGAGGACTGGGAGCAGGGCCAGGCTCTGGGCTGGTGGCCAGCGAGGCTGTCCTGTCAGTGCCTGGGGAGGGTGAAGAGCTTTCTCCTCCCTGTTGGGCTCAGCTTTGCCACCAGAGTCCAAAGCACAGCATCTTTGGTGGCTGTTACTGAAATAAATGGAACCAGCATTCCCTGCTTTCTTGCACACCTCCTGCCACACTCCTTTTCCCTGGAGCTGCCTGCCTCTTGCAGCCCTGAGCCTGGCTGGACCCTGGCATTGTGAAGGAGGAGCCCCGTTGGGACTTCCTTGGGGAGGGTGTGGGCACACGGTTCCGTCCCTCGGCGGGATCACCACGTCTGGGAAACCAGAGAGGTTAGCAGTCGTCCGGGAGAGCAGAAGCGTGGGCAGCGCGGAGGCCGGAGCAGGGCCGAGGTGCCGAGTCAGGGGCAGGGGCAGCAGGGATACCCTGAGCTCCAAGGGCACAGGGAGGCTCATGTCCTGGGGCGGTCCCTGCTGGGAGGGGGCTGCCGGGGGCTGAGAGGCCTGGGCCGAGGGGAGGCGGTCCTGGAAAGGCCTGCTTGGTGGGAGGTCAGTCATTTTGCTGCTCTGTCACTCAGACTTCTGAGGAGGACTGGGTCAGGAAGCAGAGACAGAGAGACAGAGAGAGAGGAGAGAGAGTGGGAGAGACAGCGCTCTGGGGGAGACCACGTGCTGGGTGGGGAAGTGTTTCTGAACGTCACCTCGTCTGATCTTTTCAGTAAATACTGTTCTTGTGCTCATTCTACCGATGACTGCAAAACTGAGGCTCAGGACCCCCTGCTCCCACTTTCCACATTTCCCCGCATTCCTGCAACCCCGAGACTCCACTGTTCCCTCCCTTGACAAGTGTCCGAGGGGGCAGTTTGGCCACCATGTCTCCTTCCCGGGTGTTTCAGGTCTGACACATGTGAATCTTGTCACGCTAAGTTTTGCCTTTTTCTAGGGCAGAGAACATGTCAGAATCTTCTCATAAAGATGCTCCCGTGGAATTGTGCATGTGTGTGCGTGTGTGTGCACGTAGGAATTTTTCATCGGGTTACAGTAAGGGAGACCAAGAACGGTTCAGGTCATGATCCCAGGGTCCTGGGATTGAGCCCCAGGTCGGGCTCCCTGCGCGGTGGGAAGCCTGCTTCTCCCTCTCCCTCTGCCGCTCCCCCTACTTGTGTTCTCTCTCTGCCAAATAAATAAATGAAATCTTTTTAAAAAACCAAACCCTTGCCAAATATACCTCCGGCTCCAAATCCAGAAGGTTCTAGAGCCTCAGCCTGTTCAACTTCATGGAAACTAAAAAAGCCCCAGTAAGGGGAGGGCAAG
Source organism: Eumetopias jubatus (assembly GCF_037043125.1). NCBI lineage: Eukaryota > Metazoa > Chordata > Mammalia > Carnivora > Otariidae > Eumetopias > Eumetopias jubatus. Next base: position 9,033,557 of record NW_028274823.1, on the reverse strand, counting down.
GGCCAGGCTGCCGGCCTTGTGAGGGTAGGGGCTGTAAGGGCAACTCGGCTGCTATAGGTGTGGACTCTGGAGCGCCACTGCCCGCACTCAAATCCCACCTCTGGCACTCACTGGCTGGGAGACCTTGGGAAAGTTACTTAACATTCAACTTTTCCATCTGTAAAATGGGTATCATGAGATAGCTCCTACCTCATAGAGCTGTTGTGAGCTTACCCATAAAGACAGTGTAGACAGTGTACCCAGTCATATGAGGTGACAATCCAGAGGGGGTGGCTGTCGTTGGGTCATCTTTGAATAGGTGTGAGGAGGGAGTCTGGCTCCTGGCTCCTGGTCCAAGCTCTGTCATGAACTTGCAGGGTTTCCTTGGGCTGGTCCCATTTCCCTGTCATATTTGACCAAGTTGGACCCAGCCGGTCAATTGCACACTTGAACAAAATGCTTTATTTGAGCAGCAGAACCCTGACTTCAAAGGAGAGTTTACCAAGAACCCGAGTACAGAGACTGAAGAAGCAAAGCTCATGAGGTTGAGAGGTATGTGTGCTGGGTGATGGGGGAGCCCAGAGCGACCACCCTCAGCTCTTCTTCCTCACCTGGGTACATCTGCAAGACCCCTAAATCCCCGTGAGACAGGTGCCCTGGACAAAGGGTTGATTTTTTTTTCTGACTCTGACAACACTCATCCTGGACACGTGTCCCTTTGCTGGTGACCACCTACTCCATGTGGGACGCGAGCAAATGGGAAAGAAGGCTCCCCGTCCCAGATGCCACCCTGGGGGCCTGGGCTTGCAGGCTGACGTGCATCACGCCCCACCTGTGACTTGGTCTGATGCCAGACACCCTCACGCAGTGGCCCGAGGACCTGGTGTCTGGTTCTGCCAGGGCAGAGAAAATGAGTGGAGGTATCACGGGGCCAGGCCTAGGGGTTTAGGGCTGCCGGGCAGGTGGAGGGAGCAGCCTCTGGGAGGCCGGGCTACACAGCGGGACTTCCTTCCCTCATATGGGGAGCAGCTTTCCATTGTTGCTGTTGTACCAAGTGTGAGTGCCCTGAGCCCCAGAGCCAGAGAGAGGGCTTTGTTCTCTGTCTTGTTTCCGGGTGGGGCCAGCCTGAGCTCACTTGGGGCCTTCTGGGTTCTTGTTTAATTAATTCTTCCTCAAACCCTACTCCCAGAAATTCAAGTCCACATTCGGGCCCCCCATTTTGTGGATGGGAAGGCTGAGGTCCAGAGGGGCAGTTGCCCAGGCCGCACAGACGGTCAGAGAGGGCCGAGTCAGAATCTGCTCTGTGGTGATGGGGAGAACCGAGGATTATTTAAATAATCCCAGAGCCTGACTGGCGGGAAGCTCTCTATCCATCAGATCTAGTGGCTTAACCTCTCACTTTAGACCTGGGTAAGTGAGGTCCGAGGCTCGCAGTGACTCACCAGGCCTGTACCGTGGGCCAGAGCCAACTGAGGCCTCGTCCACCTGGCCAGATCGAGTGAGTGGACATCCCCACCACCTCTCTGCATCTTAAGAACAGAATACTTGTCAGAAGGTCCAAATATTTACAACACTTGCCCCGCCTCCTAACTCCTTGCTTTTCCTTTCCTTCCCTTGCTCCGTCGCTGCATCAGGGGCTCAGAAGTTTTCTGGGTCAAGTGTGCTTTCTCAGGTGATGGTCAAGGCTTGTGGCTTATTAGGGAGACTCCTTGATCTTTGTTTAGGCTGGTTAACTCAAGGAAATTCAACCCTGCTAGTGGAAGAGGCCCCTCCCTGGCTTTCTGGTTGTCCCTGGCGGTGGTGCTGGGGAAGGTGGTGGTGGGGTGGGCGGGTGGCCTGTTTATCTGTTTGTTTAGTCTCTATGGTGGCCATTTGATCGGTGCCAGGTGCAAAGGACCAGATGTCATGCATCCATTCAATCCTTTTTGCACCAAATACTTAATGAACATCTACTCTGAACCAGTCACTTTGCGGGATGGATTCGGGCATTAGTACAAGAGGAACTCACAGTCTGGGGAGAGATGGGCTTGCAGACATCAGACAGTAACCCAGGTGAGCACCAAGGGCTGAGAGGGAGAATGTTCAGACCTGCAAATATCCACAATACCTTTGTCTTTTGTAGGGCCAAAGGGGGAGGAGATGGTGAAAGGGACGAAGATGCCCCAACCTGGAACAAGTCAATCATTTTAAAATCTCATTGTTGAACCTGACATAATTCAGAACCCGTATCTGGCTAATGCATCAGTTCATTAGAACACAAAATACACTATCAAACAGACAATCAAATTTCATATAAAATAAGCTTCGGCATTAAAACGGTTCCTGGTGTTTTATGTGTGTGACTCAGTGGGCAGATATATTTCTTGCTGCGAGAGCAAGACTGATTTGTGTGAAGGCTCCCAACACCAAATCACTTCGAAGGTTGGGAGATAAAATGTCGCTTAGGATAATGTAATTGGCCTTAAGGTACAGGAGTTGAATTATTTTCGGTGATTTATAATGTGGAAATTAAAGACTCACTCACTTTCTAATTTAATTCCATCTTCAATGGAAAAATGTTCACTCTGATCTAAATTGGCGAGTAATGTTGCTAATTCAAATGCAGATGTAATTTCGATTCTGGTAGCAGTTTGCGGTGATTGACGGGTCTCCAAAGAATCATTAAGATCCTTATCTCCCAATCTCACAAATTCCCCGGCAGTTGTGATAATAACTTTGGCTAAGGAGAAAAGGGGAAAAAAAATAAATTTTCCCCTGCCCTGTTGGTTTGAGCCTTGCTTTTTGCGGGATGTGAATTGCGTGTCTCTTTCAAATTTACCTTCTGCCAGAGACAAAGAAATGCTCACTTACCAAATTCGGTGGTGGTGTAAACATGGCAGTTTAAATTGTTTACCCGTGCCTTCCCTCTAAAATATGAATGAAATGGCCCAGAGAAGTTATACCCAGTTCACAGTTAATTATCTGGGATTTTACACCACATTTGGTGCAATTCATTGATAAGTATCAACTACCTAGGGACAGGCAGACAATGATTAGCCATAATCGCGCAGGCTTCGCCCTCCCTCTCTCAGCTGTCACATGGCTAGAACATGGTAATGTGTCTTCATCTAAGTAGACCCTAAGAAGCCACAGTGGAGAATGATGGGGTCACTCCTGCTGTGTGAGAAATGGCCAGGTCAGAGGGATGGTTGTCTGCATCATCTGTTTGCCCACCGAGTAGCAGCGGTGGCTTGGGTCACAGCTTTGGTCCAGTGTGCATATTAACACTCCTGACCCGGCCAGGCAGCGGCTCTGGCTCTCGCTAAGCAGACGGCAAAAGAATTGATTTCTTTGACCAACAGCTAATTTGACTGAAGTAAAGCCATTACAGTCCGAGAGTTGGTAGATTCTATCCAGCTTA